>NC_039364.1:169204192-169541614 GCF_003573695.1 Papaver somniferum | reverse complement strand
TTTCCCTCTTTGTTCTCGATCTTTCAGAATATAACACTTACTTCCAAACACACTGAGATAGTGTAGGTTCGGTTTCCTTCCATACCATAGATCATAAGGAGTGTTAAGGTTTTTAGACCGCAAATACACACGGTTGATCAAGTAGCATGTTGTAAAGACAGCTTCTCCCCAAAATCTTAAAGGTAAGCTTTTGTTGTGGAGCATTAACCTGGTCATTTCCTGGATATTCTTATTCTTTCTTTCAGCAACTCCATTAGCCTGAGGAGTAATCGGTAGTGAGTATTGTTGAATGATCCCCAGTTCGTCACAGAACTCAAATACCCTGGTGTCTTTGAATTCTGTGCCACGATCGCTTCTAATTTTCTTTAGTTTGCGACCTTGTTCGTTCTGGATTCTTTTAACAATAATCTTGAATTCACCAAGGGTTTCATTCTTATGGGATAGGAATGCAACCCAAGTAAATCTGGTGTAATCATCTGCCATAACTAAAGCATACTTCTTACCGGCAATCGTGGGTTGTTGAATTGGTCCGAAGAGATCCATATGAATTAAATCAAGTGGAGCTTTAATGAGGATATCTCGAGATTATTTGTGGTGAAATTTTATTTGCTTACCCTTTTGACAGGCACCGCATATACCTTCAATCTTTGCATTGATTTTGGGAATGCCTCTAACAAGTTCTTTGTTAATGATCTTAGTTAGAAGGCGATAATTTATGTGACCAAAACGCTCATGCCAAAGATGTGTAGATTCCACCTTAGTCAAATTGCATCAGTTGCTAAACTGAGTATCAAGAAGATAACAGTTGTTTTTACCACGAGTTTCTTGGAAAATCACTTTCCCAGATTTGTCAACAATGTCACATCCATTCGCATTGAAGATAACTCGATGGCCCTTGTCGCAAATTTGACTAATAGAAAGAAGATTAGCAGTCATACATTTAACGTATACCACATCATGGATTTCTCGAACACCAGGTAGCTTGATCGTTCCCTTTTTGCTGATGTAGTAACAACTTCCATCTCCCAACATTACAGGTCCTCCTTCATAGTCAACAGATGAAATAAACCACGTAAGGTCTCCTGTCATGTGTCGACTGCATCCACTATCAAGAAACCATTGAAAAAGAGATGTAAATCTTAAAGCAAAGGCACCCATACTACTAGTACTTCTCGATTTAGAGTTTCCTGGTAGTGTTGTATGCGCTTTTAGAGAATCATACAGTTGTTTAGCTTTCTTACAAAGATTACTTGCAACGTTAAGACTATTTTGAAAAGACATACACGCTTGATGTATATGATTGGATGGATCACAACATGAGCCTATGCTTTGAAGATACTCTGACTGGTTCCTTGTCATATCAGTTTTCTCAACATCTTGTCGTTGATTACTATCTGACTTGTGACATTTCTTGAGAGAGGAACAACTGAGTTTTTTCAAATTCTTAAAGGGAGTATTTCTCGATATCAAATCGTTAAGAACTACAATTTCTGCAATAAGACCATGGGTGATCCAAATTTGTTCATCCAACCCTTTTTGAAGAGACATCAGTTTGTCATACCTTTTCTTGCGATTGTTATTTACACCTGGTGAAGCGTCAATTGAGACTCTACTGCACATATAGTCAGATCTCCACAAACACAGACTTTTGAGGTCTTTAACGTGTTTGCCTGCTCTGATACCAATTGAAAAAGCGGGGGTCTAACAACACCACCCAATATTTCAATTAGCAATCTGTATGGACTAACTCCGAAATACTTTGCTAGAGAATCAACTAGATAGTCAGACTCAATCTAGATAAAAGTATCTCAAGGAGTTAATATCTCTCTCTTGATTTGATTTTTACTCAAGCTAAAAACAATAGCGAGTCTTTATCCAATACAAGGAGTAACTTGGACGGTACCAAAGACCAATGTCCAAGGATCAATCGATATCAATCAACAACCAAAGGTTGGATTTCTAATTGATGATCACGAACTCACAACCTGTATTATTTCAATTATATAAAATATAATGCGGAAAAGAAATAACACAGACACCAGAAATTTTGTTAACGAGGAAACCACAAATGTAGAAAAACCCCGGGACCTAGTCCAGATTGAATACACATTGTATTAAGCCGCTACAGACACTAGCCTACTCCAAGCTAACTTCGGACTGAACTATAGTTGAACCCCAATCAGTCTCCCCCCGATCCAAGGTACAGTTGTACTCCTACGCCTCTGATCCCAGCAGGATACTACACACTTGATTCCCTTAGCTGATCTCACCCACAACCAAGAGTTGCTGCAACCCAAAATCACATATTTGATAATAAAAATATCTGTCTCACACAGAAAAGTCTATCAAAGGATAAATCTGTCTCCCACAGATAAACCCTAGGTTTTGTTCCGTCTTAAGATATAAAATCAAGGTGAACATGAACCAATTGATAATCCGGTCTTATATTCCCGAAGAACAGCCTAGATTAATCAATCACCTCTCTACAATCCTTCCTGACTATACAGGCGGTTTGTCGAGGAATCACAAACAGTGAGACGAAGATGTTTGTGAATTCTTTATCTTGCCTATCGGAGAACTCTCACGATCTCAAGCCAATCAATCGATTATACTCGTACGATAGAAGATGCAAGATCAGATCACACAACTACGATAAAAGCAGTATCGGTCTGGCTTCACAATCCCAATTAAGTCTTTAAGTCGTTAACCTGGTTTTAGAGAAGAAAACCAAAGGTTAAAGGAGAATTGACTCTAGCGAGCGCACTAGTATCACACAGACGTGTGGGGATTAGTTTTGCACAATGCTAGATGTCTCCTTTATATATCCTTCAAATCAGGATTTTGCCTTAGGTACAAAGCAATCCTTATTCACCGTTAGATGAAAACCCGATTTAGATTCAAGCTAATATTTCTCAACCGTTGGATCGAAAACTTAGCTTGTCACATACACTTGGGTAGACATTTACTGGGTTTGTGAAAACCATGCCCAAACGTGTACGTGTATGTTGGTTCAACATAGTAACCCAAAAGGTTAACCATATGAGCATTTCATATTAACCTAGTTCTTCTTCACCATAACTAGTTCAATTGACTCAAATGAACTAGTTAAAGAGTTGTTCAACTGCTATGAGATATTATGTAACTACACAAGACACAATTGAAACAAAGATGATTCGATTCGATTGAATCGGCTCATGAACATTATATCCACGGTTTGCATAAAGCATTCATTAGTAATTTAATTTTTCATGTTCAGAGCACATATTTAGATCATAACCTCTTAAGTTCACAAACAAGTTCGCGGACTTAAGTTAATCGGTTGAGTTTTCCAAACTCAGCAGAAATTCTCGGAAAGAGAACTTCCGCCAGTTCGCAGACTGGGTTCGCAGACTGAGTTCGTGGACTTAGCACACAAACGAGTTTTGGAAAATCCAGCAGAAATTCTCGGTCGAGAACTTCCGACAGTTGGACTTGGCAAGCCAATTCCAAAATCCTCCCGATTTCTCTTGATCAACAAAGTTCTAAAACTTCGGTTCAAGGAATACATGGTTATGTAATCTAAACTCTCATTTCAATCATTGAGACATTCTCAGAGGACGCTATGTAGCCGTTATTCACAGACCGATTCACATCAAAGCAATTCTCAAAGTGATTGAAACTTTTCATGACTTTCTTCACTAGGTGAAGATAAACTTGATCAAAGCGAAATGCTTTATCAACACACGATTTCGAGATAAAATATAAGCAATGAATGCTCAGCTCGAAATGTCAAATATGTATGATCTAGTCTATATAGCATACGACTTTTGTCTCATAAGAAGTATGAGATAGAATAGATAGATTTTTGAGTGATAGATAAGTTCAAGTCTCCACATACCTTTTTGTTGATGAAGTTCCACGGTTCCTTGTATAAATCTTCGTCTTTGTATGATGAATCACCATGAAATCCTTGAGCTCAACTACACTTTTCTATCCTAGTCCGAGACTTATCTATGTAGGCTAGAAGACTCATAGTTTTGATCACTAACATTGACAAACATGCTTGAGATAGCAACGCATGCGAGGTCGACCGAGCTATGCTCTAACAATCTCCCCCTTTGTCAATTTTAGTGACAAAACTATCAATACATATGGAATACAAAAAGATTAACTTTAGTGGCTCCTATTCCATAGTCTAATTTTCAACGTTCCCTGAAATCTTCGTCCTTCCAAGTACTCCAATGATCCCAAAGGTTGTAAGTTTAGCATCACCATTGTTGAAGATCCGTAGCTATAACAATGAGAGAAATCGAGATTCTCGATCATTATTATACATTGTAATAGTATTATTATGTAATATCAAAGTCCAATTGTATCACGACTTTAAAAATAATACTACGTTGATATGTATCACTCCCCCTTCCATCTCGATCATGGAAACCTCTCCCCCTTATACAATGATCCGAAAACCATATGTATTTGTAGTGTGAACTACATTATTTCTCCCCCTTTTTGGCAATAAAATTGGCAAAGGTACAAGAATGGGATCATAATGAAATTTCCACAAGAGACATTTCATAGACTAAAATAAAAATACATACCAACTTAATTTAGATGCAATCATAAAGCCGAAACTAAATGCATTCATCAAGGAGTTTTAAGATAGTAGGGGCACCATTTGATCCAATGTTCATGATCACTTTGTTATATATGGTTGGTATCATCCTCGAAATATTTGGTACATACTTTTATTTATCGTGTCATTTAGTAACGACCTTTATTAATCGTGTCATTTAGTACATACCTTTATTGATCGAGTCAAAAACAACCAGCTACATCTTTCACAATACAATGTTACCCATCATGTAAAGACTTTTTTTTTTGCTTCTGGAAAAAAAAATAAACACCCACCACCACTAAAACCATCCAACTCCACAATTTCTTCCATCACCACCATTATTACCACCTCCACCACTCACCAACACCCGCCATAGCTTTCACCATCCATTACTTCTTCCACTACCACCAATATTATATATTGAAATAATTGTTACCAACGGGCAATTGGTCTAGTGGTATGATTCTCTCTCAGGGTGCGAGAGGTCCCGAGTTCAATTCTCGGATTGCCCCATAAGTGTTTGTCTGTGTACAAACCATAACTTTCTTTGTTTTAGAAATAATTAATACTTTTTACTTTATTTATTAATGAAAATATGTTATGATAGCTTAATTAAGGAAATATTTATGATGAAATGATAAGTTAATAAATAATTTGTTATGAGGAATTAATTGAAACATTTATATTTTTTAATTTGAACAAACCATGAACATAGATTTATCTTCTCCCTAGACAAATTTTGACCACTCTTTATCTTGCCTAATTTGTCCAAACCTTGTTTTGTATTCTAGATTCAGTGTATCTTAACATGTTATATGTTGAACTAGATTACCACTTTCACAGTGATTGCCGATAAAATTTACTGCAATCACTTTATAATGCGTGTATAACATGTCATAAACAAGTACTTTGTTTCTGTTCAATCAGAAAATATCAAATTGGGTGTCCCAACTACTTCGATATCTTCATTCGGTTAATGTTCACCCACGCATGATAAATATGTGTAACTAAATTTAAAAAAAAAAGGTAACGCGGTATATTGATCGTAAATAGAATCGAAAAGAGAAAGAAAAATAGAAAACTAAACCTAATATTATCATTTTCTGTCTCTCTCTTTTCCTTTTTCGACTCTTCTTTGAATAAGTTTAAATTCAACAAAAAAAAATTGTTGCATAAAATAAAAATTTACTAGATCTACTTGTATCCAAGTCGCCCATTTATTATGGTGAAAATTTATTGGATGGTAGATTGATGCGGAAGGTAAATCTGAAAACCATATGTGGGATGACTGGTTGTGGATCAGATGAAAGTCCATTGGATCCTATCCGCTGCTCAAGCTTTGTGCCTGAAAAATTATGTCGTGCATGGTTCATCGTATCACGTATCTGCATAGTATCAATTTTAACTGATACAAATATGATACGGTGAAATCGGTGATACTGATTGAAATTGACAGCCACTGGCCACCACTAGCCAAAACTAAGGTTGTTTTTCTTTGGCTAATTAAGGTGTTTCCGCCTTCCATCGCATAATTTTTATATATTAGAGGTTTAAATAAATTTTCATGTACGATAAATATGTTAAAATAAATCTAATTATATTGCCAAACCCGAAATGTATGCTAATTCTAATAAGTTATTATATTAGAGTTGACTGAGCACGTCTCATTGACAGAAAAAAATATAACTGAAATGTTGGAAACAAATAATAATCCATTCGACAGTGACTAAATGTAGCCCACACTTAAGCTAAATACGCAACCAAAAGTAAAGAACTCAAATATTTATACACCTGACTTACGTGGGTAAGCAAATACCATGTTAAACATCATTTATGTTCTTCTTCTTGTTTTTTTTTTGATCGGTTGTTTTTCTTCTTCCTAAAAATCGGGTTTCATCTATCCATGTGTTTCACATACATATCAAAAATAAATAAATAGTAATAATTATCTGACAACCTAACTAGTCATACATATGTTAGATACTTATACTGATCCAGTCAACATTTTGGGTTCCATTAGAAATTTGGTTAGATTAAATGATGTCTAAAATACAAAACAAAGCTTGGCTAAGTTATGCTATCTAAAGAGCGGCCAAGATTTTTCTAGGAGGGATATATCTACGGCCATTATTTTTTCGACTAACCATTATAAATACTTTATTAACTAGTGTCCTATTAATTGCTCATGATGAATGATTAATTAATTTTTCATGATAAATGTTCATTTAATGAATCTAATAAATACATATTTTTATTAATAAATAAGTTTATTAAAAACTACATATATATTGATCGGTAAAGAATTTAGTGCTGGAGAGTTTCGAACTCAGGTAACTGGTATTATCACCCAATGACTTTACCATTGTACTACAGTAACCACGGTTAAAAATTATATTAATAATTTTTAATTGTGGTAGTGAAATAAGCAGTGGGTGGTGAAAACAGTGGCGGATATTTGTGAGTGGTGGAGGTGGTAACATTACTGATGGTGGAAAAAATAGTGGGCGTAGCTGGTTTTTACGTACGGTAGTTGATGTTAGTGAATAGTAGTGGACAACAATAGTTTTGTGTCTTTACAAAATGGGCAACATTTTATTGTGATAGATGTAGTTGGCTGTTTTTAGCACAACTGGTAAGGACAAAACAAAAATATTTTGAGGAGGATACTAAATCATATAAGACAATATGATCATGACCTCTGGATCACCTAAATGGGATCCCAGCTATTTATAGTACCCGATCGAATAAATCACGGTTTTTAATATTAAAATAAATTGATTACATTTCCAGAATAAAAAACAAAGTTTGGACAAGTTAGGCTAGATAAAGAACGATCAAATTTATACTTGCAAAACATAAATTTACTGCTATAAATGATCAAGTTTAATTAAAATTTAATAATAAATGTAATTGATATTTCATAATAAATGTTTCTTTAATTAATCAAATGAATATATTTTTGTTGATACATAATAAATTTATTTGATATTAACCATATCAATAAGCATTAATGGTGGTTGTGATGGTGGGAAGTGGTGAGGATAATGGTGGTGGGTATTGGTGAGACTGGTGGAGTGGTGATGATAATATGGTGGTGGAAGAAGTAAGTAGTGGTAGTAGGGTAAGAAAAGGGGTCCTAAGATAGGTAAATTAAGAACTAATGGTGGTTGTGATGGTGGGTGGTGGTGGTGGATCGGCGGTGGGGATAATGATGGTGAGTATTGGTGAGACTGGTGGAATGGTGACGATAATGTGGTGGTGGAAGAAGTGGTGGTAGTAGGGTGAGAAAATGAGTCCTAAGGTAGGTAAATTATTTAGTCACCCTTGGTTAATTTTTCTTTGTTTTGTTTTAATTTGATTTTAGTTTTCAAATTATTATTTTTTTTAAAATTAAAACAATTTTTAAAGGCCTAATTTTTCCAAAAAAGAAGATGTTGTGATTTTAAGATTTGCCGGGTAGGGGGCAGGAATAAAAATTGAACCTATAAAAAAAATTTGACCAAACACAAGGCTACACGCGAATTAATTGTAACCGGTTCAGTTTCTCACATCTCTCTTTAATCCCCTTTATTTCTCCCATACTTCATGGGATTATGCAATGTTACGCGTGGATTAATTGTAATCGGTTTAGTTTCTCAGATCTCTCTTTATTTCCCATTTTTGTCATGATTTCTGTTTTTGTCATTTTCCCCAACTTCGTGTAGTTATGCATGCTTGAGAAATAGTTCATGATAATAGGTAAAGAGACAAGAAAACAAATGGATCAAAAATTAAATATTATTATAAATTTTAGGAAAATGATCAAACACAAATCTTTGTAAATTGGGAACCCAACAATTTATATCAATGAGAAAAATTAAATTCTAATGCTAACAGATTTTGCAAGATTAATTTAATTGATTTTAAAGTAATTTTAGGTGTTTTTAGTTTTGTTACAAGTTTGGTGAATGACCTTTGATGATAGTTTTTTGAAGTAGTGATTGAAGTAATGTTCTACTGCTCATATGATTTTCTCTAACGATTAACTATGTTTGTCCCAAAGGGTTGTATGACTTACATACACAATATTAAAATTTTCTAGGATAATATGTTTATTAACCAACTCCTCAAAATATTTAGACCAGGATCGATCGGTTCGATTCTTCTCAGACAATTACGACATGTATGAATCGATGGATACATTTGAAACACATATCCTTGCCCGTGCCGTTATGACACGGGTTGAGACCTAGTAGTCATATATATGTTGGATACTTATATGGGTATATTAATTAAATACCCCAATTTTGACACCCAACAAATATACCCTTATACAACAATAAATATACCCGTATCATTTAAAAACCTTATCTATTAAAAAATAAATTACCTTAATACCCTCACTTATAATATTGTTTTTCATTTAAAAACCTTATTCCTTAACGAATTTCTTTTTCTATTACTTTACAGCCACCACCATTCCACCATTGCCGCCACCACCATTCCACCACCACTTACTAACTACAACTACCACTAATATTCCACCACCGCCACTAATATTCCACCATCACCGCCACTAATGTCGATGTTTTCACCGCTGGTGCCGTTACCACCGCCACCACTATCATCAAAATTCGGTGTCAACAAACGATGTTGATCCAAAAATTAAAAGTTCAAAAATAACTTTAGTAATACATATTCTAGTTTTATTTTTTTGTCAACAATCGAAGTTGATCGAATGGAATCAACAACCAAAGTTGACACGATAACTGAAAAAATATTCCAGTTAAGTCGTGTCAACAATAAAAGTTGATCCCAGTGAATGGGGTGAACAACCAAAGTTGACACGATAACTGAAAAAATATTCCAGTCCAGTTGTGTCAACAATGGAAGTTGATACCAGTAAATAGAGTCAACAACCAAAGTTTGACACACACAAAAAAACAGAAAAGGACATATACGAATATGAATGAGTGAATTTGGTGTGAGTCGAACACGCATCATCTGAGATTGAGTCAGTCATGCTACGTTGCACCACAAATTCAACATTTGAAAAACTATAAAATCCAACAACACCACCACTACCATTAGTCGAAAAACAATACACAAACACAAACCATCAAGAAATTAAGCTAATTTTTTTTAACAAACATGATTTAAACTACAAGCATGACTATGCTAATCTAAGAAAATACTGTCAACAATAGGAGTCAGTAGTTGATCCCATAAAAAATGTTGTCAACAACAAAAGTTGATCCCATTTATGGGATCAACAACAGTAATTGATCCCATAAAAACTGAAGTCCATAAATTTTTCGACCATGAAAAAAACATCAACGAAAATACATCAAAATGATCCACCAACAACCTAAAAATCTAACTGCGCATAAAAAAAATCAACAAAAATGTGGTTAAGATCTAGAACATATAAGAAATTAAAGTTATAACCTAATAAACTAAACAAACAAGATTGGTTACTGTTTTAGATTTGAATCCATAATAAAAAGACGAGATACAAATCGAACTAAACACAGAAATATAGTTGAATCAAATCTCGATTCAGTGATACTGGAATCAGATCTCCCGATCTTCATAGTTTTTTTGAAGAAAAACTAAAATCAAATATCCCGAATCTCCTTAATCTGAATATGACACTGGAAATCAGTAATGAAACGAGAACAAGAAGAAGGATTTAATAATTATCAATCTCGATTTGTGAATCTGAAAGTGAATTCCGACGGAGATCTCTTTCTATTTTGCAATGACGAAACTGACTGGGGTGAAAATCGATCTAATCGATTGATTGGGCGGTGAAGAAACGATGGTGATAGTTGTGACGATGGAGACGGTGGGATTGGTTGTAGTAGTGGCGTAAGAGATGGTGGTGTTACTGGCACCAGTGATGGAGAAGTGAAGAGCTTACTGCTTTGGTGATGGCGGAGGAGGTGGTAGATGGAGAGAAAAAAACTTAGATCCGAAAAGAAAAGAATAACAATGATTTATTGTGTGGGGAGAATATATATGGAAACAAAACAAATGTTAATGGACCCCTGATGGGCTTATAAATGAAGAGGGGTATATTTATTGTGGAACAAGGGTATTTATGAAGCCCATCAGAAGAAGGGACAATTATATAATTACCGATACTTATATTGATCCAATCAGTTTTTAGGGTTTCATTAGTATTTTAGTTAAACTAAATGATGTTATTGTTGTTTTTAACTTCCAATACGGTGAACTAGCGTATCTAAAGTTTTGTTAGTCTAAAAGCATGTAAAGATAGAATTAAACGAAGATAACTATTATATGGAAAAAGAATACCCCATGTTAGAGCATTGCTCGGTTGAACCCACCAAGCGTTGGTATGTCAAGTTTGGTTGCATATTTAGTATCAAACTCATCTAGCTAGAGTCACTTGATTAATTGCTAGAGTCAAATTCGTTTAGGTTAGACTATAAAGTCTAGGAATGTTGAGACTTACGAGTATTACTCTGAAGACCTGAAGAATGTGAAGAAGTAACGATTACGACGAAGACATCATCCTTCCACTTGAGGTTAGTAATACTGACTTAACTTGTTTCCATTCCTAACGTATCTTTCAAGTCGCTTTATGAAAATACAAGGGTGCCCAAATACACCACAATCTTTTAATTTCAACCTATAAGTCCGATACCAAGTGTGATCGTCTATGGACAATAGTCGAGACAATACGACAACTTGATATTCACTTGACAATAGTTAAGGTACAAGTTTGATTGACTATATGATCAAAGTCAAGTGATTAGGATTGACATACAAGTGTAATTTACTTTATTATAATAACACAATTATAATGCGGAAGTAAAATAAATGACATAACAAGATTTTGTTAACAAGGAAACCGCAAATGCAGAAAAACCCCGGGACCTAGTCCACTTTTGAATATTCTCATAATTAATCCTCTATACAAAGAAGAAAATCCAACTTCGTATAGTTGAGACCAAGTAAACTACCTCTGGTTACTTAGTTTCCTCAGTATCCTTGCGTCTTCGACTTTTTGGTCATGCACGTGAATCACAAGACATAAATCACTATCTTGAATTGCTTTACCCAAAACTCATATGTTATGATAAACACAACTTATGTAAACATAAATTGATATCAACATCATTGTGACTTTCACAAATGAGTTTTAATCATATCTCCTTATGATCCTTTGATAAAGCCTATCTAAAAATGCTAGAACTTAATCCCGCTAAATTAAAAAGGTCGAAGACGCAGGGATACTGAGGAAACTAAGTAACTAAGAGTAGGTTACTTGGTCTCATCTATACGAATTTGTTGACAAAGGAGTTGAGTACATAAGAATTTATTGGGTAAAGCAATTCAAGATAGTGATTTCTATCTTGTGATTCACGTGCGTGACCAAAATTTCGAAGACGTATGGATACTGAGGAAACTAAGTAACTAGGGGTAGTTTACTTGGTCTTAACTATACGAACTTGGATTTTGTTCTTTGTATAGCTGCTTAATTCTGAAAGTATTCAAAACTGGACTAGGTCCCGGGGTTTTTCTGCATTTGTAGTTTTCTCGTTAACAAAATCTTGTTTGTGTTATTTAGTTTACTTCTGCATTATAATGTTTTATTTTAATAAAGTACACTTGTACGTTATTCAAGACACTTGATACTGATCCTATATCCAATCGGTTTTATACCGTAACTATTATCAAGTATATACCTTGTTGTTGTATTGTCTCGACTTTGTCTATAGATGATACACTTGGTATCGAACTTATAGGTTGAAACAAAAAGATTGTGGTGTATTTGGGTACCCTCGTTTTTTCACCCAAGATTATTTTAGGAATAAGTTTCATTAAATTTATTTGTAGAAAAACCTTAGAATATTGAGACTATGAAAGACATAGTGATACATCCATAAGTAATAATATACAAAGTAATTTTAAACAAATGCTTATGAGAGAACAATAATTTATTTGGGTAATTGATTTTTTTTTTTAAATTTTCAGATGAAATTCTATTGATGTCATTCAAAAAAAGAAGAAAAAAGAACAGGGATGAAGATATATGTTAATTTTGTTTACTCATGTAATAAGGTTTATAAAATTTTTGATGGGTTGTATTTAACCTAACTATATGTTGTATTTAGTCATTGTCATCCATTCTTTTCCTTCAAACGAAAGTGAAAACATGTAAGTCGCTCAACATATTAGTATGTATTGGGTTATATCCGTACATATCAGACAATACAAATAAACAAGCCAGCGATATAATTTGTATCGTGAAACCAAATTGATACGTGAAAACACAAATAAACTTAGAATCTTTTGGGTCCAAGCTTATAGTTCAATGGTTTCTCATCAACTCTAGTAATGAGGAAGTTAAGGGTTTCATCCCCACAGTAAAGGTTTGTACTAGTATAATTGTATAATTGAGTTCGGTGGGGGATCAGTCGAACTGACTGGCTTCGAGTAGGGGACTGGATCATATAATTGGGTTTGACGGGGGATCAGTCGAACTGACTGATTTCGGGTAGGGGCGAAGCTTCTACAGACCCCCCAAAGATATCCCCCAAATCATTCCTCCAATAGGTGGCATTCATGGTCTTTAAAATCCTACGATTCACCTAAAAAATATCAAAACGATGTGACTCGCATAGAAGAATCATTTTTTCCAAAGAATCAGATAAGTCAAACACCTAATTTACGATTCTTGACTAAAGTCAACTGAATCTTGATGATCTTTCTTAAATTTTTTGAATCCCTCCGCCTTATACTCACGATCGAAATAAAAATAAATCATTGTCTTATATCTTTGAAATTACAAATACAGAAAGACAAATCTGTAGATCTGTTCAAACCCAATCATCTGTGCATAATAATAAACCCACTAATCTTAACTCCAAAGTTACATCAAAGAAAAAACAACATAATAAAAAAATTACTACATGACCAACGTTAAACCAAAGAACAGATCAGATCTTCATGTGTTTATGTGTGTGATGTTGTTAGTTTTTTAACGGTGAAAGAGGAGAAGAATAAGCAAGAGAGAAAAAGAGGGGAAGGTCAAAAAATTCGAGAGTTTATATGATTAGTATTTGGGACAAGAAAATAACTAATACTACCCTTAAGCATGCATAGTTGAGTGAAACAGTTGATGTAGTCTTCAGTTAACACTTTTGTTATAGGGAGGAGATCTTGAGATCAAGGGAGTGATAAAATCGTACTCAACTCAATCAAAACTACCGATTCAATATTTTTTTATGAGTCGGATAAAACTACCCATATGTAAAATCCACGTTTCAACTTTCAAAACAGGCCAACCCATATTTCCCCTTTCGTTTCCAACTACGAAGAAAAAACGTAAACCTTAGAATTGTATCTCGAACCTCTTGAACTCGTCATCTATAAAAGATTAATCAAGGTATTATTGGCGATCAAAGCATGATAATTTCTTTTTTCATTGCATATATAAAGAATAATCATAAAACATTGGTTTGCTTATACCACTGGAAAAGAAAATAAAAGATTCACGCTCGTAGTTTAGAACGTGAATTAAAAAAAATTCTACCATACATAAAGCGGTGCACACAACATTTCACTGCCAACAAAGTAATGGTGAAATCATTTCACTACCACCAGAGTGATGGTGAAATGCAAAATTTCACTACCCCATAGTGATAGTGAAATGCAACATTTGACTATGCTTGGTTAGTCTTACTAATTTGAATGATAAGGTTGTTCCATTTTAGGTTCTCCCTAGGAATGAATAAACCGTGTCCCCATATCTTTGTGTCGTCCGATCATATTAATCTAACTACATAATTCAGGACATGGATAGGCATGGAGATTGGTGAAAGAAGAAAAGATGCAAGTTTTTCAAATAATTAGAGATACATAAGTATTGTTTAAAGATACTACTGCAAGGCAACTTTAGTCATTCTCGCTTGAATGAATTGGATAAAATCCCGGTTCATGTCACATTTATTTCATATGCACATTACTTCATGGGAAAATAACACAAAAACAAGCATGTTTAACGACAAATCTAGAGAATAAGCACAAGAAGGTTCAACATTGCAAGTGCACTAGCATAAATATTGAACATTACTTCATAATTCTCACGTATGTATAGGTTGGTTGGCCTTGCGCAATCATTTGGCCAAGTGTGTATGCCTGGAAACAAGAACACAAATATACCGTTATCTCGCAAGACAAAATGTGTCGTCTATGCCTTCTTAACATTCAAATTAAGTATGATACTAGTAAGAATGTAAGTAAGACTAAACACTCAAAACCGGAAGAAGAGAAATGGAAACTGAAACATTATAATTCGCCTGCACCATCAGTGAAATGGCAGTGAAATATTGCATTTTCACCTTCTCTCCGGCGGTAGTGAAATGTTGCGCTTCACTTCCTTCTGTCTTGTAGAGAAATGTGGATTTCACGTTTCAAATTATGAACGTGAATGCTTCGTTTCTCTTCTACTGGTACAAATGAACCGAGGTCTTACAGACAAATTTTTCTTATTATACTTACATAAAACAAGAACGACTCATGCTACAATCAATCGGGCACCTGAGAGTTTCTATTTCCAGCAAACTCAGGTACATAGATTGACAAAATGTTTCGTTCGGTTCCTTTGATTTGAACGGATAAGTGTTAATAATTAACTTTCATCTGCCCAATTTTCAAAATCTCTAGATTCACCGGTCATCAGGATATAGCTTCAGCGATATAGTGTTAAAATCTTGATGATTTTAGATCAGATGAACCATAGATGATACTGAGTTTTAAGGTTTAATTTAGAGTGTTTTTGGTTGTTTATAGTTTAAATCATTAAGAATAACTCATCATGAATCAGTGGGTTAGTACAAATAATAAGTGAGTCTTTAAAGGATACTTTGATCCTGAAAATGTTAGAATTTAATTCATTAGTGAATCAGTGAGTTGAGTACGAGTTTCCACTCCCTTGATCCGAAACCCTCCTCCCTATAACAAAAATGTCAGTTAACAACATGTGTCCAAAGGAATGCTGACTTCCTATATTTGACAGTTGACACGTAACAATGGACTATGGATTCATTTTTATGTGTTCATATTATAAATTTACGTGCACATCAAATTATTTGTTGCCGGCTGTAATTTTATTTGTGTGTAACACATCAAATTTTTAGTTATAAAATTTATTTCACGTGATATATTATTATTATTTGTACGCATACATATTAAATTTACCAATTTTAAAAATCGATTGTGAATCCATATGCGATTCGATTCCCGAAAACTAAAAACGATTCATGTTACGATTTCACAACCTTGGTGGCGTTATTTTGGACCACATATTTAAAGAGGGTGGAGCCCAGGAAAAAATAGGTGGTGGGTATTTGTGTGTGTTTGCGAGTATGGAAGAAAAGTACGGGCAAACCGTGGCACAAACCACTTTCGGGGTAATTGTCTGGGTCTGGGTCGGGCTTTCGCATATACAAAAAAAAAACAAAAAAAACTAGGAATTACTGGTTAATCCAGTATAGGAAAACCGGTTAATGTGTAATCCAGTTCTTAAAAATAATTAATCATTGGTCCAAAAACATATTTTTGGACCATATTTTTTACTCGTCGATCCTTTCACGTGCGAGTGGTATGAGATACTTTTTAAAGAATTTCATAAACAACCTTCCTCCAACAAAATTCTTTAAACATTTTTCGAATCAGATCTATTTTTATGTTTTTTAGTTTCTTCTCTAACATCGAAGAGTTATGGCGATGTGGATTGATGAACAAAAACCAGAGAAAATACTACAATCAGATCCATTTTTTTTCTTCTCTGCGGGTGTTTTTAGAGTTTTCGTTTGAAGATTATTTTAGTGCTCTGTAATCATATCCATCTCCATTAAATCCAGGCAGGTTATATAATATGTGATGGTAAAGAAGTGAAACAAGCGAATAAGAAGATTCACGAAAGAATCCATGAAGAAGAAGGAGATATAAATTCATTGACTTTGGGTTTTGATTTATACTCTTTAGTTTCATCTAGATCTAATATTGAAGATTGGAAGACGAAGGTTGTCTCTTGAAACCACATGGGTTAAACGATATGATGTTATTTTTATTTCTTCTTAAATGCATGATTCTTTTGTGTGAAGATTTTGTATAATCATATGGTGCATATAAATATGTACCGTGGGACTATACACTTTTCCTTCAATACACTTTTCTTTCAGTACATATTTATATTTTCTTGTACTGATTATTGCAGTGCATAATTTATCCTTCTTTTCAGAAATCTCAGTGAATGGTGCTTGATATTGAGTTGTTGGAGTCGTTGAGGGTGATAATTTTCACAAGTCTTGTTATCTGCATATAGATATTTCATAAGATGTTTAGGGTGCGTATGCTGCAACTTCATTTGTTTTGCATATGTTCACTTGCTTGAGACCCATAATAGTTTATGTATATGTGTTATATATTTGTTGTATTACTTAATGTGCTATATATTTGTTGCAGCTACCTCGGTTATTGAGCTGGGGAAAACTCTTTTATTGCATGGACGAATAGTTCAAAGTTAGTTGTTATAGTCCAGCTAATAGCTATTAGGTAGAATCATATAATACAAGGGTTTTTAAGCAGTACATATCAACCATGAACTAGATTTTTAGCAGTACATATTGGTATGTAGCGTAGGATATAACAACAAAAACAGCACAAGCATATACTATGTACATATTGATATGTACAGTTTTTTAGCAG
This sequence comes from Papaver somniferum, assembly GCF_003573695.1. NCBI lineage: Eukaryota > Viridiplantae > Streptophyta > Magnoliopsida > Ranunculales > Papaveraceae > Papaver > Papaver somniferum. Next base: position 169,524,291 of record NC_039364.1, on the reverse strand, counting down.
TACATATTGATATGTAACATAGGATAAATCGGCAAAAACAGCACAAGCATATACTATGTACATAATGATATCTACTGTTTTTGATTAGAAACAGGCCTAACGAGTATAAGGTTTTCATTATGTACATACATATTAATATGTACTACCACATCAATACATATTTGCTTGTATTGTTCTTTTATCGTTTTGTTTTTTATTGTGCGTACATAGGTGATTTGTCTTTGTTGAATGTCAAATATGTCAACGCCTTTCACATGTATTTGATATCTATTTTTCTATTTCTCAATTTATATGGGTTGTCTGTTTGATGTTCATTTTTTTTTGGTCAGCTGCATCAATACATGTTTGATTGTACTGTTCTATTTGGTCGTTTTTCAATTTTTCTTTTTGTTTTGATATTAAAAGATCCTGGGATTATGTTTGACTAGTGTGTGTTTCTCTATTTTCACAGGAAAGTCACATACAACATGGTTTAAAGTTCGGAAAAAAGACTGTTAAGAGGATATGGTGAACTATTTGGTACACAACTAGCTGCTGTGATATTTGCAAATTGATTGGAACGGGAGAGGTTGTGTTTGTGTTGTCGAAGGGAAATAAATATGACGTGTTTATCTGTTATGCTTCAATGGTGTATCTAAATGTATCAATGTTTCTTTTTTCCCGCATGTAACGATATGTACTTAGAAATTAATGTCAAAATAAATTTTAATTGACCCAGTAGTTTATTTTTGTGCAGTCAATTTTGTACTTCAGTTGATAATGTTAAAATCCGCCCAATTTTTTCTTTAGGACAACACGATATGTACTGCTTGATCACAGTACATAATATGATTTTACTCTAAAAAACCACAGATCAGACTAGCAGGCTTACATGTACGAGGAGGCATTTGTTTCCGTCTCCAACATTACCTTGTGTACCTGGTATCTTACTAAATAACCAAAAACGCATGCCTTGTGTACCTGGTATCTTAATAAATAACCAAAAATGCATGCCTTGTAACAAAATTTAACATCATACTGCGCATGAACAAGAAAATGTTAACACCAATCTATTCATAAACCCACCTTGAGGTACTCAATAACATTAAGAGATGTTTCCTTCGCATCTTATTAGTCGTACAACACTAACCCACAATAGACGCAACATATACTGTCAGACTATTGTTGTGCATATAAATATATACTGTCAATCTATATTCAATAGATGCAACATATACTGTCAAACTACTGTTGTACATATAAATATGCACTGTCAGAATACTTCAGTACATATCAATATCAACGAGACCATAGAACCATCAGTTTCATTGTTGAGTTTCCAATTGATTTCAGGGGAAGTTGCTTTCAATAGCCTGCATGCCAACAACACCCTTTTCTTCTGCATCTTTTTTTTTGCATTTGTTCCCATTTCCGTTTTGGTTCATGTTGTTTTCTCGTTCCTCTCGTGGAGTTGAATAAAAACTCCCATCAGCATGGTATTTTACAAAGGCCTTGTAAATCCACCAGAGGAGTCTATTCTGAAGCATACAGTAACTGCGACCTGGGATCACTTTCTTAGACGACACAATTTTTTCAGCGGGAAAATTTCCTACAAAACATAAATAATAAATACCATCAACAAGCATATTTTTTCACTATAAGGAACCATACGTATTGATATGCATTGCATTAAATGAAACACTTTTTCCCTAAGGACATATAATATATGTACACTTTTCCCCTAGTTTTTGCTTGTTTATATTTCATTCTTGGCGATTACTTGTTCTACATATCCAAGTAACACATATTGATGTGTATTCAATCATAATTTATCCTTCTAATCAGCACATATCAATATACACTGCATCAAGCTGAAAAACCGGGGGTCTAACAACCACATCCAATATTTCGTTTGATACTTTCAAGAGAATCAACTAGACAGTCAGATTCAATCTAGAGAAAAGTATATCAAAGAGTTTTATATCTCTATCTCTCAATTTAATTTGCAATCAGCAAATAGGAATTTGCGAGCCCGATTGAATATAAGAGAAGTAACTTGAACGGCACCAAAGACCAATGTTCAAGGATCAATCAACAACCAAAGGTTGGATTTCCCAATTGATCGATTCAACGCACAATCTGTGATATTTTAATTATATAAAAAAATATAATGCGGAAAAGAAATAACACAGACACCATAATTTTGTTAACGAGGAAAACCACAAATGCAGAAAAACCCCGGGACCTAGTGCAGCTTTGAACACCATACTATATTAAGCCGTTACAGACACTAGCCTACTACCAATGAACTTCAGACTGGACTGTAGTTGAACCCTAATCAATCTCACAATGATTCAAGGTACAGTTGAGTTCCTTACGTCTCTGATCCCAACAGGATACTACGCATTTGATTCCCTTAGATGATCTCACCCACAACCAAGAGTATGCTACAACCCACAGTCGAAGACTTAATAAACAAATCTGTCTCCCACAGAAAAGTCTATTTGAATAGATAAATCTGTCTCCCACAGAAATACCTACGAGTTTTGCTCCGTCTTTTGATAAATCAAGGTGCGCATGAACCAATTGATAAACCGGACTTATATTCCCGAAGAACATCCTAGTATTATCAATCACCTTACAATAATCTTAATCATATGGTAGCGAAACAAGATATTGTGGAATCACAAACGATGAGACGAAGATGTTTGTGACTACTTTTAATCTTACCAATCGGAGATAAATCTCAAGAAAATCTTAGCAAAGATAATACTCAATCACGATAGAATAAGTAAGATCAGAACAGGCAACTACAGTGAAACTAGTTGGGTCTGGCTTCACAATCCCAATGAAGTCTTTAAGTCGTTAACCTACATGGTTTCGTGAAAACCTAAAGTTAAAGGAGAATCGACTCTAGCTATGCAACTAGTATCACATAAGAGGTGTGGGGATTAAGTTTCCCAGTTGCTAGAGTTCTCCTTTATATAGTTTTCAAATCAGGGTTTCCAATCTAAGTTACCTTGGTAACAAAGCATTCAATATTCACCGTTAGATGAAAACCTGATTAGATTCAAGCTAATATCTTTCAACCGTTAGATCGAACTTCGCTTTTTATACTCAAATGAAATGTACCCTCATTTAGGTTTATGTAACCCTACCTAAACATGTACACCATGTTGGCTCAACAGTAGTTAACCAAGGTTAGCTATATGAACACTCTCATATCAACCTTATCCATCTTAACCATAACTAGTTCAAATGACTCAAATGAAACTAGTTAAAGAGTTGTTCAATTGCTATATTCTCATAGAAGTATACAAGAACACAATTGAAGCAAAATCGGTTTGATTCACTCGAATCAATTCATGAATATTATATCCACGGTTTGCAATGAATGCATTCCTTCATATATAAATGTATTAGTTCATGAACAAACCGATTTTAAAACTTTAGTCACTCAAGTATGCAAACGGGTACGCATACTTAAGTAGGCGGTCTGAGTTTGGGTTCGACAGTATGCGAACGGGTACGCATACCTTAGTACACTTCCAAAACCCAACAGAAATTCCCGGACATATACCTTACGCAAGTATATATACCGGTATGTGTACTTGGTACACAGAATTTCACAACTACAAGTACGCATACGGGTATGCATACTATAGTTCCGGTCATGGATCACATACATGCAAGAATGCAAACTATGTTTATAATCCAATAGTTCTAAACTCTATTTAAATCATTGAAACTTTCTTAGAGGATGAAAATAGCCGTTTTCACACACTATTAGCATCAAAGCAATTTTCAAGTTATAGAAATAATCATAACGAAACATTCCAAGTCTACACCAAATGATCGTATCACACAAACCATGTAAGATGTTACTCGACGATTTTCACATGATCATCTTTTGACTTTCTTCAAGAATATAAGATGAACTTGGTTGAAGCGAAAGCTTACCAACACATATTTCGAGAAATATGTAAGCGAGTTAATCTCAGCTCAAAATCTCAAATGTGTATAAACGAAAACCATAGTAATGCGATTTATGTCTCAATATAGGAGATAGAGTATAAATAGACTTTCCAAGTGATAGATGAGTTTTAGTATCCGCATACCTTTTGTTGATGAAGTTCCACAAGATCGCCTTAGTAGTTCTTCGTCTTCAATTGATGAACACCGTGAAGTCTAATGCTCAACTACACAATCTATTCTAGTCTGAGACATCACTATAAGTAGACTAGAAATCAAGACTTATAGTTTTGATCGCTAACAGTGACAAACAAGCTTGAGATAGCAAGGCTTGCGAGTTTGACCGAGCAGTTCTCTAACACAAGCAATCGTTTTTTTCTTAGGATTATATTCTAGCATAAGCTAGAGTTATGTTAAGATAGCATCATGTAAGTATATAACAATACATATTGATTTGTAGTGGTACTTATTCAAGCATAAAGCAGGTTTTCACATTGTGCGTGTCAATATGTTGTGTTAGATAATAGACACAGCAGTAATCTAAGTATCTAACACTACATACTGGCATTTACTAATGCATTAACATAAAATAGAGTACAATTGCTTAGAAGGGTACCATTTTTCAGGAGTACAATAAGTGCATATCAATATCTACCAACATAAAACAACTTACAGATATACACATTACACACTACATTTAAGTATGCGCTATTGAAATCATACCCAACAAAGGGTACATATCAACAAGTATTATCAAGAACATATTATTTCCCTTTGCATGGTAGTACGTATTATATATCTAATACATATGTAATCTAGGTATCGAACAATACGTATCAGTATGTACTGATGCTTATTCAAGCATAATACATATCTATATCTAACTATCCAACAATACATACTCATATGTATTGTTCCTTTTAGAAACGAAATTAGAAGTGATTTTTAGATTTGTACCTATTTTTGGTGAAGGAGTACCAACGTTTCTTCATTTTTGTTGTTGGTGAAGGAGTAACAAGCAAACAAACACAAAATCAGATCAAAAACGAATCTCCATTTAAACAACTAGGGAAATCTTGTTTGATTTCATCGAATCTAGGGTTTTCTCAGATTGAAAATTAGTGGAACGGTTAGGGTTGCTGAAAAATGGAGTTAGGGTTTGTTGAAGAAGATTGATTGGAGATTTTGGGTTTTTGTTGCTTATAATGATCGACTTTTAGTGATGATTAAGCATGGGTTTAGGTTGATTTTTGCTGTTGGTGTTGTTGATTGAGAAGAAGGAAAAAGTTTTCGTCTGTAGATATAAACAATGAAGAAGAAGAAGAATGAGGAAAAATTGTCCACACGTGAGTGGTGCGGGTAGTCAAGTACTATTAACATTTTAAATGTTTTTTATACCTCTTGTTATTTTTATTATTTTTTGCCGCTGGATTATAGATTAATCCGGGTCGGGTTTTGTGGACTAAACATATATGACATCAGCTGATAGGGCACCGTACCGGGCAATATGGCAAACTGTTACGGTCATGCAAGTGGCGCATAATGATTACGCGTTACAGAGTTGCAGGCCAAGTCAGTGTGCAGCCAGGATGGCGCGACACTGCGTAGACTGTCAAGTGCTTAGAATGGCACAACCCCGCATGGCCAATGAAGTGCAAGGGTGGCACTACATTGTAAATGCATTTGGCTAAGTAATGAAGCTATTGTCCGGCACAATGAAGCTTCATTAAGTAGAAGGCAAGACAAAGCCAAAGTTGCAAGATGCAACATGCAACATGCGAGTTGGCATGTTGGCATGCGGCATGTTGGCATGCGGCTAGAATTGAGTTGGCCCAAACTCAAGGACGATGCAAGCATGTAGAATAGACTAAGGATTAGTCTATGCATTAGTTCAAGGCTGAAAAAGCTTGAACAATGCAAACAAGTTGGTAATGCAAGAGTTGCATTGCTGTTGTCAAGCTAATTGGCGAAGTGAAGCATATATGACGCATGAGTAACTAGAGTGAGCTTAAGGAGCTGGCCTCGATGTTTGAAGCATAAGGATTGTCCGTGCATGAGTTCGGAATGATAAACATGCAGGGCCAAGAGAGATGAACGTTGATGCAAGACAGAATCCAGTATGGCACATCAAGTGTGCAATACAGCTCAAGTGACGGTTAGGAGTTGGTTATTGGCTTTGGGAGCATGCCAATGAAGTGAGACAAGATAGAACGGTTATAAAGGAAGTTTATAACCATGTGGAGTGTTCATAACCACCAAAAACAAGTGTGGCATCAGTTGGCGTGACAACACAAAAGGTGGCAGTTAGTTGGCGGTTATGGAAACCACTTTTGGGACACATGGCTGTTCCATGCAGGTGCAAGCGGTTGCACAGAGTTTTGGCCTGATCATTGGCTTGTATAAATAGCTTAGGGATCAATAAAGTTTAGTGTTGTTCAATTGAGAGAAGAACCACTAATGTAGAGAGAGTTTTAGGCATTCACCAAGAGGGTGAATGGCCTGTTTTGGTCCATGAGTTGGACGAGTTTTGTAATCTTCCTTTAGTGCAATAAAATGAGTTTGTTGCAGTATCCTTTGTGTTCATTATGTTGTTGGTTTTGTGTGAGAATTGTTCAAGTATATGGCAGAACTTGGCATGGAGAGTTGGAGAGAAAGAAGAAAAGACTTCCGTTGCGTAGAGCCTTATGAGTGAAGGCAGATGCATACTTTGATGCAAGTGTGCAAGGCTGAGTAATTGTGGGTGAAGATGATTCACCGAACCACAATCATGGTGACACAAACCATGATTGTTGCTCATGTCCCATGAAAAATTTAGGCGATTAAACGGGCATGTGACACAAACCATGGTGCTGTGCGTACCGATCTCTAAACCCTTATGTCCTTGTAAAACCCAGGTCCTACATTGACAGTAGCACCATTATGTTCTATCTTTTTTCATCTTTATTCTTCCATGGCAGCAGCTTCACTTCTTCTTCCGTCGTATCCTTATTTTAACAGGTATTCATATCTTATCCTTCGCGTAGCTAGATAACAAATCCTAGATTTCCTCGTTAATGGAATTGACAGTGAGGAAGTTCTTCATTTAGGTATTTTGTACAAATTTGAGAATCGTATTAATTTCTGATTTTTGATACTTTTGCAACTAAGTGACACTAACGACCTAGAATTTGATGCTTATACTGTTTTCCTTGTTATTTTTGATTACGAAAAGAAATTTGTGATTCATTGGAATGTTTTCAAATGGGATTTGAGTTTTTTATCCATGGTTGAAAATGAACAATGTAATGAGAGATGAGATTGTGGACTACTCCATAGGCTTCTTCACGGAATCATTATCTAGTAATTTACACTAGTTTTGTTAACTGTATATTAGAAGGTGTACCAGTTTTCTCCCTTATTTTTCCAGTTTCTAGATGAAAAAAGGTTTACTAACCGCTTATTCTTATCTCGAACCTTTCAGGAAGGACCAAGACGGCTTAAATCTTGAAACGCCCGGTGGGGTACAATCCCCATCTCATGTCCATTTCAGAAAGCAAATTATCAAACTTTATGTGGTGCCTCGGAGAATTATTACTCATGTTTGTGGTGTAAGATGTTTTACCTCCAATTCATCACTTGGATTGGGCAGCAGTAACAAGGAAGATGGTGTTTCAATCTCAAGCAAATCCCAGAGGTGCGGATGTTTTTTATTTTTTGTACGATTGGTTTGCAACTAGGAAAGTTTGATCTTATTTGTGGCCTCTATACTGTTGGATAAATGTCATAACATTTCTAGGAAGTATGATCTTATTTGTGGCCTTTATATCTTATGGATAAATGTCATAACATTGTTAACCACTTCCATGCATTTGTTCCTTTTCCTACTGATATTTGACGTTCATACCTTCTATTACATTCTGAAATGTACTTCCTGGGATGGTTGATTTTATTCTGTGCCAAGTATCATTGCAAAATTTTGAGAGAGACAAATATGTAGTGTGACCTAGTGTTGTAATACATGGTATACGTGTCCAGTGTTAGCAGGTCTAAAACAATGCTTCCTGGCTCAAGTAACTCCATTGACGCCATGAATGACTTAGAGAGACAGTTACATGAGTACTTCATGAAAGTAAAAAGCTTAATTAAGGTGGGGAATTTAGTCGGTGCTATTGATCTACTTCGAGCTAATTACAATGCAGTGAAAAAGCAAATTGATACAGGGGTTAAAGGGATAGAGCAAGCTGCCATGCTAGATGTCATAGCCTTGGGATACATGGCTGTTGGAGATCTTGAGTATGTTGAGTATCTCTTGGAGATGGTAACTTCGCGCATCTGAAGCCAGTCTTATATTTGTTTGTGCCTAATTAGCTCTTGAGCTGGTCTTAATGTCTTGCAGAATCTCTCTTGGAAGTTTTGGTGATTGCTATCTGATTATTGATTTTCTATGGAATCTGATATAACAGTTGAATGAGATTGTGGTTACTTTAAAGAACGAAGAACCTCTACTGGATTCAATATTGATGCACATGGGAAGTATGTATACAAATTTGGGAAAGTTCGAGGAAGCCATGCTCGTATATCGAAGAGGTCTTGCAATTCTAGAGGGATTATTTGGTAAGGTAACTACCTAGTCTTGTTTTCATGAACATATTTCTGTATTAGGGTCTGTTACACGAACAGCAGTATGCTAATAGATACTTTTTTTTATGACAGAGTAGTCCTTATCTTGTAACCCCACTTCTGGGGATGGCAAAGGTCTATACTTCTATTCGGAGAGCCTCAAAAGCGGTGGAGGTTTATAACCGAGCAATAACAATTATAGAGACCAGCAGAGGTGCTGAAAGTGAAGATGTTGTTATGCCTTTGTTAGGTCTTGGGAATCTTCTGATCAAGGAAGGGAAGGCTGCAGACGCTCAACATTCTTTTGACAGGTTCATACTTCCTGTATATTTTTAGTCTATCAGTTTGTCTCTCACAATTAGCATGGTTTATAATTCTCTCTCTCTCTCCCGCTCTGTTTCTCTGTTGCACTCACAGAATCCTGAGGATATATACAAATCTATACGGAGAAAGTGATGGAAGAGTTGGAGTTGCCATGTGTTCCCTAGCCCATGCATTGTGTGCAGAAGGTAGTATCAGTTTTATTTTGCATGCAAAGGTTTCTTACCTCACATTTATATTTTGTTATTTTGTAATGATTATAGAGAAATGTATTGGAGCAATCCTCTCAAATCCACACATGATAAACACTGCTACGCCCAGATGTCTTGTTCTTATCATCCTATAGAGAAACATTTGTATGGCTTCATTTGTTGCCATTGTGAAAAAAATCCAATGTTTAAATTTTAATGGCTTTTTATAATTTTGTGTATCAGGAGACGTTGATGAAGCAATTAGATTGTATAAGAACGGTATCAAAGTTGTTAATGATTCAAAATTCCTAGCATTAGATGACGAACTTGTGGAGAAAATGAGAATAGACTTGGCTGAGTTACTTCACGTTGCAGGAAGGTGGTGATTACATTCCTCTTAGACACTTCCATGACTTATTTTTGATATGACCTAGAAATGTATGACATCACTGTATATTGTTTGATGCTTTTGTAATTATTTACAGAGAAGACGAAGGGCGACAGCTGTTAGGGGAGTGCTTGCTGATAACTGAGAAATATAAAGGAAACAAACATCCAAATTTAGTAACTCACCTTATAAATCTCGCCACTTCTTATTCACGCTCAAAAAATTACGCAGAGGCTGAGCGCTTATTGAGATCCGGTCTGCAGATCATGAGAAAGACTGTTGAGCTGAACGAGCAGTCTATTTCTGTTCCAATGTTGCACCTTGCTGTTACACTTTACCACTTGAGACAGGACGATGAGGCTGAGCATCTTGCGTCGGAGGTTGTGCGGATCCGTGAGGAAGCGTTTGGGAAAAATTCTCTTCTTGTTGGTAAGTGGACCTTTTTCATATTGCTTTCTGAGAAAGTCCTGCGCGCTTCTGTTCACCGAGTTTTTTGGTCTTAAAGTTGCTCGATATTACTAGTAGTTCCTCAGAATAGCTGAATCTTAAGGTGAATGCTTTAGCAGCTTAGAGGGACGTTTTGACATTAATGACTAACCTTTGGGGATGCACTGTTTCGCTCACATGGTCTTCATTATTGACCTGTTCCACTGTTCGACCTTCACATAACTAGTTTTCTTCTATTCTAAAAATGCATCTCATTAAATTCCCAAATGGGGGACCACTGACTAGTTCTGAGTCTAGTCCTTTTCTTGTCTAGTTGGAGAGTTTAGTCCTTCGGTTCCAGAGTTCAGGGGTTCTCTCTTTCTCCCCATCAGTAGAGGCTGTTGGGGAACAGTTATGCGGAAAGAAACGCGAAAAGTTCAATTGGAAGTTAGGGTTCTGGGATCCAAGGACTACTAGACTTTGCATTTGGACAAGGAAATGGCCAAAGTCCATCACTCAAATGGGGGCCAGACTTAGATTTACCCACCAAGTTTGAAAGAAAAATTTCTTTCCTGGTTTAGAATGGTAATACGAGAAGATAAAAATAAAAAATTTCTGTATGATGAGGACATCCCTAGAAAGAGGTTGGTGCATTATAATTTTCATGAAAAATGATCTTGTTAAACAGAAATCATAAAGAAAAACCCATCAACATTTTGGGTGTACTGCGGCTTGAATGTGCAACAACCTGGCTGCTGCAGCCATTTGATGAAATATTAATATCAAAGGAAGTTGTATTGTAGGGAATGTTACTGTATAATATGTTGCAGATGCTAAGCATTAGAAAGCTGAGTATGGGAGTGGTCATATCTAATGATACAGGCTTAATGAGGGTCAAGAAGACCCCTACCAGGCTACCATGAGATTGGTGTTTAGACACTTCTTTAATCAAAGCGTTTAGCACCACAAACAACATGGTTGGTCATCTTGGTTTTGACCTGCAACTCCATTAGGTTCTTTCAATACCGCTGCTTAAATTTTTTTCATGAGAAAATAATCACGCAAGGTGGCTGAAGAGTTGAACACTCACCTCACACTGTGAAGGTCAGGGATTTGAGTTCCCTTGTGTCCAATCATTGGAGTAAATCTTAACCAACAGTAACGGTTTGAGGCCCCATGAGGATTGGTTGGGTGCTCAAAGAAACCCTGACACCTCTTGGGTTTTGCCTACATAAATAAATAAATTTTCACACCTGCAAAGATGTTGTTAGAAAACAAATTACAGTATCCTCCTACTTTATAATCACTACCAATATGCTAATGCGGCCGTTGTCTCTGTTTCACAGGGGAAGCTCTAGATTGCCTGATATCAATTCAGAGCAGACTTGGGAAGGATGATGAGAAGGCACTAGGTTTATTGAACAGGGTTCTAAGCATTCAGGAAAAATAGTTAGGTTATGATAGTGAAGAGGTGATGCTTACGCTAAAGAAGGTTGTCTTCTACTTGAACAAAATGGGAAGGAAAGATGAGAAACGGCTACTACAAAGAAGACTATCCATGCTGAGAACCAGATACAAACAAAATATTCCGTATTAGTTTAATACAGTAGGTGTAGAATTTTCCTCTGCAAAAAATCGTGCTCCGAACAAAAAAAAAAAGAGTTCCCCACGGTTCTCACATGAATCAAGTCTTGGTTTCTATTGCCGCTTTCTGTTCTTCAACTCATATTGATGTTAGTAACTTTTGTTTGTTGGCGAGTAATGCCAAGTATAAAGTAAGGGTGTCTGATGTATGAGATTTTATTTTTTTTGATGGGTAGTCTGATGTATGAGATATTCTGCAGGCAGTCTGATATCTGATGTAACGTTGTTGCTTTACTCTTTGACCCACAATGATATCGTGAACTGATAATTTTGTTCCAAGTGTAATTTTGACAACGAATCAGTATGATCCTTTTGGCTACTTTTGGTTTCTCCTCCAAGGAATATTACATGTCTTTCTCTCCTATGATCTGATTTCTGAGTTTTTCTTTTCTCTCTTATGCAGTGTACAAATAAATTTTAATGAATCTGTTCAAGCATTTTGAATTATCCCCTTGCTTCGCGCATATGTTTCTAAGAATTGATCTTATCTTGAACTTTCATGAAGGACTTCCTTGAGAAGAAGAATCTATACCCCGACTGACGTCTTTCTTGTCCCCTTGAGAAAATAGATTACCAAGCTTTATGTGGTGCGTCCTAGAACTACCACCCAGTTTTGCGGGAATCATGTTGAAACTTTGAAGCACGCTACATTGCCACGAATAAGAAGAAAGGAGCCGACGTTCATTAATCTCTCAGGGATGGTGGTAGTAAAATATTTTTTATTCAACATACACGGCTTTAGACCGTTGACTCTCCATCAGGTATCATCTTAATAAAATCTCCCAAAGGTTAGACAATGCTTTCGAGTTTCGATAATGACTTCGTTTAGGAACTTTATATCTAGAAGAAGAGATTGTCAACAGCAGCGGTAACTATGCAATTTCTTAAGCAAGGGTCGCTGCAAATGAACCATGATTTATAAAGGGGGACAACAGTTCTAATAAGTGCTGATACTGTTTCATATAGGACAAAAAAATCCCACCGATCCTGGACGTTGAATCGATGAAATGATATCAAAACTTAGTAAGACTGGTATCTCCCTTTATAAATCGTGAATGAACTGGCGGCTGTATCAAAACAAAAAGAAAAAAGGATATATTGACGGAAAAGTTTGGTGCAAATTTTCATAATTAAGTAACACTCATTTTTCTTTTTCTTTTTCATGTGCGTTGTCAATTAAGCGTCGTGTTTTTTTTTCTTGTTGAGACGATAATTATTATTCCCTCCGTTTCTAAATAATAGGCTGGTTCGTGTATAAATTTACACACAAACAAGCCTATTTTTTTGAAACGTAGGTAGTACTCGATACAATCGTGATTCTTCTGGTAGACAAGGAGTATCAGAAATCTAAAAGCTGACAACGTGTCGATATCTGTTTGCTCCCATGGCAAGTTGAATAGTGCAAACTTAAGGTGTATATATCACTTGGGTCCAAAAGAGAGACAAATCCCGACAAAGTCTGAGCAGTGTTGGATTTGGAGACTCTTCTCTAGGAATTGAATTGTTTATGCAATATGCATGGACAAGTAGGTGCTATCCAAAGCAGAATTGAACTGCCAGTAGATAGGGCTTGTAAGACCATCTCCAATCTCCAATGAGGAAGAGGAAATTCCCAAAAACTCCGACTTGGCAGCGAATAATAAAGACGTGGAAAGCATCAGGGGATCGCCATGTCCAATGGGTGAAAAATTAAACTGTATACCGGTCGGGGAAATGTACACCGATCGTTTTAGTGTATAGCGATCGCAGAGATATACACCGATCGGGGAAATGTTTACCGGGGATTTTGTTTTCCTATTATTTTAATTATGTAGGGATTTTATCCGTTGGTGGCAATTTTATTACTTCCTAGCACTTTCTTTGTGTCATTTGCATTTTGTTTGTGTCAGGACACAGACGGTTTGTAACGACGTGAAGATCAGCTAGTGTTTTGGTCTGATCTATGTGTTTGGGAAGACTGTTAATGTCTTCCACTATATGAACTTTTTGTTTTTGGTCCTTCATGAAGCTTTTTATGGTCGGGTGAATGCATAGAAACAGAGTACTGGGATTAAAACAAACAGAATACTGTGTTCAAACTGACAGAATAACCAACACGATATAACGCCCGATGAAAGGAGTTTGATTTATCCTCTTGGCTGAAAGTAAAGCCCGACATAACCCGAAAAAACGCGAAAAACTATCCTCTCCAATCATTTCACCGATCGATAAGCAGTAAATGGGCCCCCGCCAAAAAAGTATCCCCCGATCGGCATTCTGAAGGCGGATCGGTGAACTGAATCCCGACCACGGTTCTTTTCCCTTATCGCAATACTGAACACATATCGGTAGTCTGTTCAGTACCCTTCCCCGCTTCCCTTCTTCTCCAATCAAATTCCCTTGTATAGGGGGAGAGAAATTGGGTTTAGGGGGATTCCCAACCCCATTGGACGTCGCAGTTCCCCTATTTAAGGAATTAGATCCCTCGTTGGAGATGATCTAAACGTAAATTGGAAGTTAATCAAACAAGTGATGCATAACAAGTCTGAAATCTATAAAGTTTCGTGACATTTGAGAGTTACAAGTTCGACATGGTTTTCTAACCATGATTTTTAAATATAACTACGATTTTCCTTAATAACTAAGTTAATTATTTTCATTTTATTTTGTTTATATATTTTTCTAAAGGAAAGTGTCTTTTAAAAAAAGTGATATGTCACTGCAAGTTCCGGTAGCTAGCTAGGAATAGCTCGGGAAAACTAAGGAAGAAAAATTCTTTATAGATAAATGACTTCTAACCAACATAATATTTAGTATACTGTGGCCTTTTTTGTGATAGTTTGCATTACATAAATAACCAAATCTTCCATATTTCTTTGAATATTTGAGGTTTTACTACCTAATACTTTAATTGATTCCCTTGAAAAAGTTGGATTTTCTATTTTTTCCAATTATTTTCTGTGGATAAGGCTGAAATTGGATTTGTTGTTGGAGATGGCAAGTAGGCTGAAATAGTTGGTCCCCGTATGTCATTTTAAAAAAAATTATGAAAAAAATTCACATCAACTGTATACGATTAAGATTACTCATTATAAAGTAAATTTTGTTTTAATAGTTATCAATGTTTGATCTTTATATGTCAACTTTGCTTTGTTGTTGACGAAGTTTTTCGCACACACATAAATAGTTCTTTAGTTTTTCGTGTTTTCAAATTTTGCATCGCTTACGATGAATGGATATAACCTACGATTCTAAACAAAACCTAACTTTATAAAATAAAGATTGACATACCAGTGCTCTAACAAAATTTAAGGGTTACTTTACGCGAGCTATTATTAATTATAAGCTTATATTATTTTCTTCCAACCTTTTGGCATTTTCAAGGGAATCAATTTGTTCATCTTATACCTTAAGATCATCTTGTCTAACTTATTCTTCTAAGTAATCTTTAATTTCTTTAGTTGAGTTTGAAATTGCTCTTTCTGAATAAGATCTTTACGTATCATCTCCAAAACTTAGTATTAGTTAAGTATCGTTATTGCTTCAATTGTTGAAAATTTGTTTCTGAACTTTTCGAGACCTTGTCCAAGTTTATCACATTCAAGTGTTCTTAATTTAAAAGAGTTTTCTTTAATCTTTATGCTTCTTCATTGTATATACAAGTTGATTCCCATGATCTTTCTTGATATTCTTTAATAATCTTATCGACATTCGGGTCTTCATGGTTTTTTTTCTTCGTCAGAATCACAATTTCAATTATTAAAGAGTTAAGAAATTGCAACTATTAAAGCGTCAATTAAGATTATGGAGCAAGCAAGAAAATGGTGAATTGGACAGAAAGATGGAAGATGCTTTTGTAAGTCTTGATGCTATTGAAAATGCCAATAATGGACTTACAGAGGAGCAGTGGGATATAAGATTAAAGGAAACACAATATTTTTGCAAGTTATCTACTCTAAAAGTAGAGAAATGGAGAGCAAGATCAAGAGTAGTTCATATGCAAAATTAAGATGATAACACTAAATATTTTCACAGATTGGCCACTGAACAAGAAGAAGAAGAAGAAGAAGAAATTACATTGGTGCAATAAAGAGTAGAGGGGAGATGACAACTGATATCAAAGAGATTAAAGATTAGTATTTGTGGCGCCCCAAATACTAAACCTGCTTAGCTAATAAGATTATAACCTAATTGAAGCATTCAGTAATTTATGGATCAAGAAGCAAGTGTTACTCTAACCTCGCCAAACTCATTGGAGAAGAAGGCGCCAGAATAACCCCAATCAATAATAATAACGTTGTCCACATGAAGTGTCATCCCAAGTTATGATTCAAAATATTACCATCAAGATTAGAAGGTTAGACAAACAAACATAATATGTGCACGAGTGACTCCCCCAAAATATAAAATATATATAATATTCAATAGGGGTAAATCCGGACTATTACTAAATAATATCCAACCGGGGTAAAGATGGACTACTAACTTAAGACAATAAATTGAATAATATTGAACCAGGGTAAAACCGGCCTACTAAAATAATATCCAAACAACGTAGCACTTCCCTACTAAACTTAGCAAAAAACTGTGGGGAATCACAGACATTCCTTGCGGGGAAACCACACAACACATACTATGCACACACACATCGAAGTACACGCAAACATGCTCACAAATATTAAAAACACATCATGCTCGCGGATGGAAGTAGCTCAATAATTATAAAAAAATTCCAAGAGTTCCCACCTGTTTCGATATAAGCCACGCCTACCTCGAAATCTACAATCCACCAGTTCATCCTTGGAGTCGATCGTTGTTAATATAGACTAACTGTTAATCACATGAGCACTCTAAGAATTTATCCAATAGGCGCATAAAATGTTCATAACGTAATATCACACAAGTTTCTAGTTAATGCCTAAGTGGAATAACTAATGGTTCTAGTTATATCAAGGTTCTATAACTTGGTAATTAATAATTTTGGTATAAATTAATATCTACTTATCCAAATAAGGTTACATTTGGGTCCGTTAGAAAGCTCTCAAAATTCCACAACTTTGTAGAAGGCATCGAAAGCTAATTCAGACCAGAAGGGGTACAAAACATCAAAATAAGAAATCTAGCCCTATCAAGATGGTTCTAATTTTATCAAGATGGTAATATTATTTCAAAATATCTTTCAAACTCAAGCATCTAGAACTGTTCCTATGGATTGTATGCATTTCAACACTATTTATGAAAAGAATAAATTGTGGTTAGAGAGAGATGTTTCAGAAAAAGAATGTTTAGTTGCTATGAAGAAATTGGGTCAGGAAAAAGCCTCTGGACCAGATGGATTTCCAATTAGTTTCTATGTTATTTATTGGGATATTTTTTTAAAAATAATATTTTGGAGGTCTTTAAGGAATTACAATAGAATAATTTCTTGGAATGGAGACTCAAAAACACATTCATAGCTCTAATTTCGAAGAAAGAAACTATTGAAGAGGTTAAAGACCTAAGACCAATCATCTTGGTTCATGATGTGTACAAGGTAAAATTATAAAGGTTCTAGCATGATATATTCAAACAAACTTTTCTAGATATAATTTATGCACATAAAACAACCTTTATCAAGAAAAGACAAATTCTATATGGTGCTATGGTGGCTAATGAGATGATAGACTCAAGAATAAGGAGTAAAAAACCAGGTATTTTGATTGAAGTTGATTTTGAAAATGTTTTTGATCATGTTAACTGGGATTTTCTGGATGAGGTTCTGGCTAAAATGAATTTTGGTGATAACTGGAGAAAATTGATCAGATGTTGTGTGGAGCTTGCCAGATTCTCAGTTATTGTGAATGGTTCTTCAGCAGGATACTTCAAACCAAAGAAAGGAATTAGGCAGAGGGATTATCTCTCCCTTTTCTTTTCTTTTCTTACTTGTGGAAGAAACTTTTTCTTTCATGATCACTAAAGCACATGATCAAGGTTTAATTTCTGGTTTTCAAGCAACTGCAAGGGGGAAGGTCATTAGTTATTTGCAATTTACAGATGACACTTTAATCTTTTTAGATGTAAATATTGAGCAAGTCAATAATCGAAGGTTGTTACTCTTACTTTTGATCAGCTTACAGGCCTTAAAATCAACTTTGTTAAGAGTCAGATCTTTAATGTCAGTTACAATGGTGATTTAACTCGATTTTCTTCTATTTTTGGATGCTACTCTGGTCAATTACCAACTAGTTATCTGGGTTTTCCTCTTGGAGAAAGGTGGTGGTGTTTCAAAATAGGAAAGAATCATTGAAAAATTCATTCACAGACTTGCAGGATGGAAAAAACCCTTCTGAACAACCTTATAAATAGTGTTCTTGGTAATTTACCGGTATACTACATGTCTTTATTTGTCATGCTAGCTTCTATTGTAGAAAAACTGGAAAAGATAATAAGGGACTTCTTATGGAATGAAAACAAAGGAAAAAGAAAGTACATATGGTGAAATGGACAATTCTTCACATAAGAAAGAAGTTTGGTGACTTGGGGATCAAAAATCTAACAAAGATGAACTCAACTCTTCTTAGTGGCAGTGGATATTTGCAACAAAAAAAAAAGTTCTATGGAGACAGATAGTTGCAGAAAAGTATGGTACACAAAATGATTGGCTCTCAAGTTTTCCTAAAACAACTTATGGAAGATCAGTATGGAAAGGTATTATGTGGTGCAGTCAGTTCTTTATGTTAGAGCATAGCTCGGTCGACCTCGCATGCGTTGCTATATCAAGCATGTTTGTCAATGTTAGTGATCAAAACTATGAGTCTTGATTTCTAGTCTACATAGCTAAGTCTCGGACTAGGATAAAAAAGTGTAGTTGAGCTCAAGGACTTCATGGTGATTCATCATACAACGACGAAGATCTACTCAAGGAACCGTGGAACTTCATCAACAAAAAGGTATGTGGAGACTTGAACTTATATATCACTCAAAAGTCTATCTCTTCTATCTCCTACTTCTTATGAGACAAAAGTCGTATGCTATATAAACTGGATCATACACATTTGATATTTCGAGCCGAGTGTATCTCGCTTATATATATCTCGAAATCATGTGTTGGTAAAGCGTTTCGCTTTGATCGGGTTTATCTTCACCTAGTGACGAAAGTCATAATGTTTCAATCACTTTGAAAATCGCTTTGACGAGAAATAGTGTAGCAACTATATAACGTCCTCTAAGAATGTTTCAATAGTTGGAATGAGAGTTTAGGTCAATATAAAGAATGATGGATATAAGCATTGTGTGGTAACACATATGTGCATAAGTCCTATTCCTTAATCCGAAGTTTGCGAACTTTGTTGATTGAGAGAAACCGGAGGAATTGGCTTTGCCAAGTCCGCAAACTCAGTTTGCAAACTCAGTCCGCGAACTGACGGAAGTTCTCTTACCGAGAATTTCTGCTGGGATTTTCAAAAACTCGTTTGCGTGTTTAGTCCGCGAACTCAGTCCGCGAACCTAGTCCGCGAACTGGCAGAAGTCTCTTTGCCGAGATTTTGTGCTGAGTTTGGAAAACTCTGCCGGTTGCCTTAAGTCTGCGAACTTGTTTGCGAACTTGAGTGGGTTATGATCTAAAGATGTGCTCTAAAAATGAAACTTAAATCACTAAGGAATGTCATATGCAAACCGTGGCTATAAAGTTCATGAGCCGATTCAAATCGAATCGAATCATCTTTGTTTCAATTGTGTCTTGTGTAGTTACATAAGATCTCATAGCAATTGAACAACTCTCTAACTAGTTCATTTGAGTCAATTGAACTAGTTATGGTGAAGAAGAACAAGGTTAATATGAAATGCTCATATGGTTAATCTTTTGGGTTACTATGTTGAACCAACATACATGTACACGTTTGGGCACGGTTTTCACAAACCTAGTAAACGTATATCTCAAGTGTGTGTGACAAGCTAAGTTTTCGATCTAACGGTTGAGAAATATTAGCTTGAATCTAAATCAGGTTTTCATCTAACGGTGAATATTGATTGCTTTGTACCTAAGGCAAAACCCTGATTTGAAGACTATATAAAGGAGAAATCTAGCATTGTGCAAAACTAATCCCCACACGTCTGTGTGATACTAGTGCTCTTGCTAGAGTCGATTCTCCTCTAACCTTTGGTTTTCTTCTCTAAAACTAGGTTAACGACTTAAAGACTTCATTGGGATTATGAAGCCTGACCGATACTACTTTTATCGTAGTTGTGTGATCTGATCTTGCATTTTCTATCGTGCGAGTGCAATCTTATTGATTGGCTTGAGATTGTGAGAGTTCTTCGATATGCAAGATAAAGAAGTCACAAACATCTTCGTCTCACTGTTTGTGATTCCTCGACGTACTCTTGTTTATACAAGTAAGACTGTTGAGAGGTGATTGATTAATCTAGGTTGTTCTTCGGGAATATAAGACTAGATTATCAATTGGTTCCTGTTCACCTTGATTTCATATCATAAGACGGAACAAAAACCTAGGGTTCTTCTGTGGGAGTAAGATTTATCCGTTGATAGACTTTTCTGCGTGAGACAGATTTGTTTGTTATCAAGTCCGCGATTTTGGGTTGCAACAACTCTTAGTTGTGGGTGAGATCAGCTAAGGGAATCAAGTGCGCAGTGTCCTGCTGGGATCAGAGGCGTAGGGAGTACAACTGTACATTGAATTAGAGGAAAACTGATTGGGGTTCAACTATAGTCCAGTCCGAAGTTGGCTTGGAGTAGGCTAGTGTCTATAGCGGCTTAATACAGTGTGTATTCAATCTGGACTAGGTCCCGGGGTTTTTCTGCATTTGCGGTTTCCTCGTTAACAAAACTTCTGGTGTCTGTGTTATTTCTTTTCCGCATTATATTTTTTATAAAATTGAAATAATACAGGTTGTGCGTTAAAGATCATTAATTGGAAATCCAACCTTTGGTTGTTGATTGATATTGATTGATCCTTGGACATTTGTCTTCGGTACCGTCCAAGTATTCCTTTTGTTTGATTAGGACTCGCTGATTTCTATTAGCTTGAGTAGTAACAAAAACAAGAGAGAGATATTAAATCCTTGAGATACTTTTATCTAGATTGAGTCTGACTGTCTAGTTGATTCTCTATCAAAGTATTTCGGAGTTAGTTCATACAGATTACTAAGAGAAATATTGGGTGGTGTTGTTAGACCCCCGCTTTTTCAATTGGTATCAGAGCAGGCAAACACACTAAGACCTCATCAGTCTGTATTTGTAGCGATCTGACTCTATGGACAGAGGTGCTATCTCTACTAACGTACCACCAGTCTTCGATGGATCTAATTACTTATGGTGGAAAATTGCTATGTGAGCCTTCATCCAGTCGCGATATTTTCAATCATGGGTATATGTTGTCAATGGCTATGATGCGCATGTTGTTGCAGCTGGAGACGTAAATTCTTGCTGCAAAGCAGAATTCTGAAGGGTTAAATGCTATCATACATGCCATTTCCCCAAGTCTTCAACACCATGTGTCTAATTTCACTAGGTCTAAAGATGCTTGGGATATCTTAGAAAGCGTATTTGAAGGTAACTCCAGTGAAAAGGAATCTAGGATTCAAAACCTTAATTCCGATTGGGAAAACCTTCGTATGGCAGATCAAGAGTCATTTGATGAGTTTAATCACAAAGTGCATGAAATTGTTAATGCTTCTTTTGCATTGGGTAAGACTATTCCTGAAAAGGACATTGTGATGAAAATTCTCAGATCGCTCCTATCTAGATACGAGTCTAAGAAGCATGCCATCGTTGAGGGCAATAACCTCGATAATCTTTCCAGAAACACCTTGTTTGGAAATCTAAAGATCTTTGACCATGAGCATACATCCAAAGTCGGTAAGGATGTTTCCTTTAAAGCACAGAAGAACACTAAATTACTTGTCAAAGGTAAAAGTGTTCATGTCTCTGAGAATGATCAGTCTGAGGATGATTTTTCGGATGAAGATCTTGACAAATCAGTCTCCTTGATCGCAACACAGTTTAGGGATCTTCTGATGAAGAGAAGTAAACAGTTTCAAGAGACAAACCTAAGTCATCAGACAAACCTCACGGTCGCGTACCTCCTAAAAACAGGGATGCTGACGAGGCTGATGACGAGGACGTGCCTCGGTGCTTTAAGTGTAAGGGTTTTGGCCATTTTGCTAACGAATTCCAAAATCATAGAAAATACACTGGGAACAAAGGTCTAGCTGTAAGACTTGATGAAATGTCTGAAACCTATGATTCTGATGAAGATAGAAAATCAAGTGTAGGGCTTCTTTGTGAAAACATCGATTTTGATACTTGTAGCAATACATATATCAACCTCAATGGGTTCGGAGAAGAAGGAAACCCAATCAAGCTGGAAGATTCACTGAATCCGGTAACTGGAAACCATATCAGTGATGTTTCAGGATCAACTGTATGTCTAGCTGCTTGCACATCTCAGATGCCTGAATACTGTCCAAGATTGACGTGATTGTTTTGTTCTATGAAGGGACATGAACTATCAAGGTGTTACAAATACAAGCACCAAATAAGGCACACAAGCAAACTTCAACGAAGAGCAGATCGATTAGCAAGAAAACTGAAACTTGCTCAGAAGACCGCCGAGGTATGTAGGATCTTATCTTCGTCTAAGAAGTTGGTTTCCAGGGATAGAATAAGACCATTTGAAAAGAAAATATGGTTAAATCGGTTTGATAAACAGAGATCAGTAGATTCCTCCCATGAGGAAAAAGATGGACAAATCGTTGTTCATCGCAACACAACTTGATTGTGTTGTTAGGAAAATCTTGTCTCATGTGCCTGATCGAAAAGAGACAAGATTGAGTGTTGATCCAGGCTTCAGAAAAGTTTTTCCTTCTTTTCTTAGATTTGTTATTTTTCGTCTATCAAATAAAAGAAAGGGTTATTATCGACAATTCTGCTCTTTATAGGGTTTTAGAGTTGGGCGTATGCGAACCTGTCAATAGGTTTCGAACACTACATTCATTTTACCTTTTGACATCCTTTATAAGATTGCTTGTTGAGTTAAGTGATTCCATCACACAAATCCAGTTGTTCATAACTGTTCTCAAAGCACGATGTCATCAGATGGAAAGGATGTCAACATGATTGTTAAGCCATCAATCAAGGAAAAAGAGAAATCTCCTGTTTCTAAGTCCCTGAAAAGAAAAAGAAGGAATACAAGAAAACCATGGGATGTTCCTTCTAACTCTCAGAAGTTTACCAATGTTCTTGATGAGTTAAAGGAAATAAGGAGGGAGATTTGTGAAATAAAGACTTTCGTGTCTAAATCTTTGGAAATTCAGAGGACCCTAATTCGACCTCTTCAGCCAAGAAAGTTCGTGGGTATTGACACTTATCTCCGTGAACCTTATGTCCCGATGGATGTCGATAACAAAGAGTTCGGGAATGATAAAGAATTTCTCAAAGGGATTGTTGCCTAATATGTCTTATTTTTGGTTTAGTTGGAAGAATAACTAGGGTGAATAGCGAAGATTGTGACTACACATAGCTATTTTTTGTTCTCATATTCTTGTGTTATTTTTTAGGTTTATTGGTTTTTAAATTCTAAAAATATTTGGAGGATGATGTTATTCCAGTATTAATCTGTTTGATTTTGAAGTATTGCAATATTTTTATGGGATATGTATTGTTTGCGTCCGTGAACTTGAAAGTCCCATATGTTGTCAAAATTAAAGTCGTTCATAAATTGGTATTCGTATTGATGAAAGGATGAATGGACTTTTGACAAATACAAAAGTTATGCCTATGCAGTCATGTATTTGACGGAAAATAGGGTAAAATCTTTTGTGTGACAAGGATTAAGTCTATTATGTCGTTATGCAAATAGTGATGGAAAAATAGAATAGATCCTTGTATGTATTCCACAGTAATGATCATCACTGATCCATATCATATGTATTACTGTGAGGCTCCGTAATGTGTCTTATGTCGAGCACGATACAACTAAGTTGATTACTTTGTGATTAGCTTTGTTGGTTGTTCCGTAAGGTACTTTATGTCGAGCATTTTTGAACTAAATTAATCATCTTGGTTGGTTATTTAGTTATTTTCTCCGAAAGTCTTCTTTTGTCGAGAAAAACAATTGACAATTAAATTGATTACTTCTGTGATTAGTTTGGTTGTGTTTTCCAATTAGATTAATTATAGGTTCTCTTGTAATTAGTCTAGTTGAGTATTCATATATTCCACAAGTCCTTGTGTTGAGTATATGAATGGCTATACTAATCATGTTATATTGGTTAATGTAGTCGTATATTCCGTAAGGTTTTCCTTATGTTGAGTAGGTGAACGATTAAGTTAGTCATCTCCGTATGATTACCTTAGTCGTAGCTCCGTAAGTTTACTTATGTTGAGCACAATCAATTAAATTGATCACTTTTGTGGTTTGATTTAGTTGCGTATTTCCAATTAAATTAATCATGGGTTTACTTGTGATTAATTTGATTGAGTTTTGGATATAGAAAATCATTCCGATGGTTTTTGGTGTCCAATTAAAAATCCTTATTTTCTTTCGAAATTAAGGTCGCTCTTGTTGTTCTTTCGAGAATAACATCAAATGGGAGAGAGTTCTTTTGAACTTGTGCTTAATGGTAATATCTTGCGGGGTGTGCGGCTAAGAAATTTTATAGGGGTTATCTTGTATCTTAAAACTCCTTGATGAATGCATTTAGCTTCGACTTATGATTGCATCTAAATTAAGTTGGGTATGTATTTTTTTGCTTTTAGTCTATGAAACGTCTCTTCTCGGAAATTTCATTAGGATCTCGTTCTTGTACCTTTGATAATTTTATTGACAAAAAGGGGGAGAATTAATGTGTAGTTCTACTACATATACATATGGTTTTTGAAAAAGCGGGGGGTCTAACAACAACACCCAATATTTCGCTTAACAATCTGTATGGACAAACTCCAATATACTTTTTATGAGAATCAACTAGACAGTTAGACTCAATCAATAAAAAGATATATCAAAGAGTTTATATATCAATCTCTCGATTTGATCTTTACTCAAGCAAATGGAAATATGCGAGTCTTTATCAAAGAGAGGTAACTTGGACGGTACCAAAGACCAATGTCCAAGGATCAATCAATATCAATCAACAACCAAAGGTTGGATTTCAAATCGATGATCTTTAACTCATAACCTGTATTATTTCAATTATATAAAAAATATAATGCGAAAAAGAAATAACACGGACCCCAGAAGTTTTGTTAACGAGGAAACCGCAAATGCAGTAAAAACCCGGGACCTAGTCCAGATTGAATACACACTGTATTAAGCCGCTACAGATACTAGCCTACTCAAAGATAACTTCGGACTGGACTATAGTTGAACCCCAATCAGTCTCCCAATAATTCAAGGTACAATTGTACTCCTACGCCTCTGATCCTAGCAGGACACTGCGCACTTGATTCCCTTAGTTGATCTCACCCACAACTAAGAGTTGATGCAGCCCAAAATCGCAGACTTGATAATAAACAAATATGTCTCACATAGAAAAGTCTATCAAAGGATAAATCTGTCTCCCACAGAAAAACCCTAGGTTTTGTTCCGTCTTAAGATATAAAATCAAGGTGAACAGGAACCAATTGATAATCCGGTCTTATATTCCCGAAGAACAACCTAGATTAATCAATCACCTCTCAACAATCCTTCTTGACTACACAAGCGGTTTTTCGAGGATGTAGATGGGGAAAAACGATTTGCTAGTTTTTAAGAAATTGAGGAGACGACCGTATGGAGGATACTCCTCGAACCGAGCGAAATGTTAAACCTCACACAGATGCACCGCTGCAAAGGGGGTGCTTTAGATTTGAGAGATCAATCTGTAGTACTCCGGCCTAAATCAAGACAACGATCGTTCCGGAGAAAATGCGGTCACAAGAGAGGATGGGTTGATCTGTAGGAGGGAAGCTGAGAAATGTGTGGAATCAATGATAATCAAAGATTGTGGGTGTGTGAATTCTGAATACGATAAGCTCTGAGTGATTGAAATTTCTCAATTGAGAGTAGTTGCTCAATTGATGAGTTGATGATCTCGTGTTGTCAGTTTGACGTGAGATTGATGATACTGATGATGCCGATTCAATCATGATTCAGAGACTTATTTATATTGCTGAAATTTTAGACACCATGATTCCATGAAGTGTGTCAGTTGATGGAATCAAGGAGTGGGGAAGTGGAGATCGTGTTTGAAACCAGTTGCTCAACGTGTGGAGACTTGGTCGATTTTCCACCCACTACCTCGTGAATTCCTTCAACTGGTTGCACGACTTGCTCACATTCCATCATGTGTTTGAACACACGTGCCGTAGACCGCCAAACCAAAACCCTAAGTGATATCCCCCAAGTGACACGATTGATGTCTCGTGGTTTGTTAGTCAATTGATGACTTCGTGGTTTGATGGGACGATGAGTCCATGTAGTCGTTGAGTTGAACATGATGTTCTGAAACTCATGGATTGAACATGTCATGAGACAGAGGTATAGTTCTTACGATGAAGTGAGCAAGTATTTCTCATTCGATGGATCGTTGAATATTGATTGTTGAACCAATATTCCTTGGTTTGAGCAAATATTCCTCATCTGAGCAAGTGCTGCTCATGTGATGAATTGTTGAATATTTGATCGTCTGAGCATGTGTTGCTCATATGATGGATTATTGGCAGCGTACCAAAAATATTAATTAGAATCCTGGTCGTTGAAACGAGCATAATTAATAAAATTAATGACCATGAGGTCGTCGTAAAATTATTAAGGTTGGAATCTGGAATGATGATCCTTGGATTCAGAAACCCTAATTTGATCAATTGATGATCAATTCATGGTTCGTTAGAATTTCAACCATGGGACGAAGAAGGGAGCGACCATGGAGTCATGAAACCGGCCCTGGGTTGTCACGTGACCGCCTGACGATCACTTCATGAAAATCCAAAGTGTTTGGAAGAGTCTTGGACCTAATACGAGCAATTGTGCAAATTAGGTCAAAACTGTGAAAATTGATGGGACCGGCTTCCGTGAGCCAAAAAGCCAATCTTGGTCAGTCAAGATAGCGTGCTCGTGTCCCCAAGGCATCCGCGTCTCAGTCCTGAGAATTTTGATATTTTCTGGCGTGCAATTGAGCATCCATTCGAGAAAATATGCCAAAATTAGGGTTTCGACGAAACTAAGGAAAACACCATGAGATGATGAAAAATAATTATAAAATAAGGAATAAGGAGGCGTGGGACCGCCGTGGTCAAGGCATGGTCGGCCGGTCGTGACCACGGTCCTTAATTTTATAATATTTTGATGATTTTATGAAAAATTCATGAATTTTGAGAAATTTGATGAATTTAGGGAGTTTCCATGAATTGAAAGAGTTTTCATGAGTTCAAGGAAGCAAAAAATATTAAAATAATAAAAAAAGGGTGTGTGGGACCGTGGAAGGCATGGCCGTCCGGCTTGGGCCCGGTCCCACGAGTTTCCCTAATTTTTGTGTATTTTTTATGTATTTTTGATGAATTGAGGGAATTTTTCCTAATTTGAGAGAAATACCATGAAATCAAGGAATTTGAAGAATTCAAGGAAAACTAATAATAAAATAATAAAACAAAGGGGCGTATGGGACCGGCTAGGGCATGGCCGGCCGGCCAAGGCACGGTCCCACAAGTTTTCATAATTTATTTTATTTTATTATTATTTGATGATTTGTGCAAAATACCATGAAATCAAGGAGTTTTTTCATGAAATTAGAGAAATAATAATAAAATAATAAGGAACCGTGGGGTGTGGGGCCGGTTGGGATCAAGGCATGGCCGGTTGGCCAATGGTCACGCCCCACACTCCTTTCCTTAATTTTATATTATTTTTTATGGATTTATGGAAGTACCATGAAACCGAGGAGTTTCCTCGAGACGAAGGAGATTTGATAAAATGAGAGAATTTTCATCAAATCATGGAAAATAATAAAAATGCATTAAAAATATAAAAGTGGCGTGGGATTGACCACGACACGGTCGGTCGGTCGTGTGTCCGTGCTCCTAGCACCCTGGTCAATATTTTTAATTATTTATTATTTTCTTCCCTATTTTGCATAGGTTCATCGTTTCGTTGTATTTTTGAAATACTCGTTCTTGTCGTGACTGTTAGTGTATCGTCGTTGAATACACCTTCACCATTTGAATCGGGGCTTACTTAGAGGTAGATCAGACGCCCGGTTGTTGATTATTTATTACTAATTGTGGAATTCAGTGGAGAATAATTCACAAAACTGAGTAATAAGATGTTTATTATTAATTCATAGGATCAGCTGAGGATTCGACTACGAATTCAGAATAATAAAGTGAGCATTACCATTCCATGGGATCGTAGATTCGACCATAGAATCGGAGTAATTAAGATTTATCTATTACTATTTATGAGACCAGTTGTGGATTCGATCATGAAATCGGAGTAATGATATAATATAGTTATTTCTATTCTATGAGATCAAGTCGTGGATTCGATCACAAAATCAGAACAATTGTTATTGTCATTCCATGGGACCAGTCGTGGATTCGACCATGGAATAGGAGCAATTGTAATTAGGAATAATTAACTTTGTGGCTCTATACTAGCAGAGAAAGTTGTCTAGGAGCATTAATTATCCCGATACGAGCTTGTCGGTAAGTCATATCCTTTATATAGTCAGGGTAAACTCGTTGTTTGTTCCTGAAGACGTTATCGCTCTATACTAGCAGAGCAAGCTATCTAGGAGCCGTCCATCTCGTGATACTATATAGAAATAATCACTGAAAGTATTCAGTATTCATGAGATATGTCGTTGTCCAGTCGTGAGACTACATATCTACATGTACTCTGAGAGAAAGTACTCTCCGTTCAGAATTCGATGAGAGACCCGTGTCTCAATACTCACGTATGATTGCTGGATCAGAGCTTCGTATAATTATGAGTTTACGATTTTATCCCTTATCGAAAATCCACCATTTACAGAGGAATCAAAAACAGTGAGACGAAGATGTTTGTGACTTTTTTTATCTTGCCTATCAGAGAACTCTCACGATCTCAAGCCAATCAATAGATTGTACTCGTACGATAGAAGATGCAAGATCAGATCACACAACTATGATAAAAGTAGTATCGGTCTGGCTTCACAATCCCAATGAAGTCTTTAAGTCGTTAACCTGGTTTTAGAGAAAAAAACCAAAGGTTAAAGGAGAATCGACTCTAGCGAGCGCACTAGTATCACACAGACGTGTGGGGATTAGTTTTGCCCAATGCTAGATGTCTCCTATATATAGCCTTCAAATCAGGGTTTTGCCTTAGTTACAAAGCAATCCATATTCACCGTTAGATGAAAACCTGATTTAGATTCAAGTTAATATTTCTCAACCGTTAGATGGAAAACTTATCTTTCCACACACACTTGGGTAGACGTTTACTGGGTTTGTGAAAACCATGCCCAAACGTGTACGTGTATATTGGGTCAACATAGTAACCCAAAAGGTTAACCATATGAGCATTTCATGTTAACCTAGTTCTTCTTCACCATAACTAATTCAATTGACTCAAATGAACTAGTTAGAGAGTTGTTCAATTGCTATGAGATCTTATGTAACTACACAAGACACAATTGAAACAAAGATGATTCGATTCGATGAATCAGCTCATGAACTTTATAGCCACGGTTTGCATAAAGCATTCCTTAGTAATTTAAGTTTCATGTTCAAAGCACATCTTTAGATCATAACCACTTAAGCTCACAAACAAGTTCGTGGACTTAAGGCAACCGGCAGAGTTTTCCAAACTCAGCAGAAAATTCTCGGCAAGAGAACTTCCGTCAGTTCGCGGAATTGGGAAAGCCAATTCCTCCGGTTTCTCTCAATCAACAAAGTTCGAAAACTTCGGATTAAGGAATACATGGTTATGTAATCTAAACTCTCATTCCAATCATTGAGACATTCTCAAAGGACGTTATATAGCTGTTATTCACAGACCGTTTCACGTCAGAGCAATTCTCAAAGTAATTGAAACTTTTCATGACTTTCGTTACTAGGCGAATTATAAGCATGTAAGTGCTACATTTTATACCCATATTTATATTAACTAGGACTCGATATTTTGGCTAACAACGTTATTATAGTGCTTTTGCAGAAAGTGCCTCCAGGAGAATAAATAGCCAACTTTTGAGTTTAAAAGGCATTTTCGACAAAAAATACTAATGCAACTGCTCAAGGAATGGACTAGAATGAAGAGAGAGTTGAGTTGATAGTGGGATGCCACATTATTGCACCAGCATCAGGCATTTCATTGTCAAAGAATTGTGTACAAGATAGCAGGTGGATTCCACTAAAGTCTAAAGATAAAGAGTGACGTTTCAATCCCATTTATCACTATCTCATTCTCTCAATGGAGTGATGGGTGTTCAGGCTGAGCTGTTGCTGCAAGGGAACAAGAAGAAGTCGAGAATAATAGCAATGAACTGCAGTTTAGAAGCATCAACAATTGTTCGCAAAAGAGATGAAATTATTGACTGTCGTTCATTGCAAGGAAGACGTTGGTGGCTGCTAGTGTTGATCGTGGTGTTCGAGAAGTAGTTGGAGTCGAACGAAGCAAGGGTTATTGCTGCCACGGCAGTGAGACAATGGATTGCTCTAAGATGATATTTCGATAGCTGGAGCAGCCGCTGAGCAATGGAATTGAGTTGGCCTGAAGTTAGAATTTGCTACGTGAATTGAAGTAGTATTGGCGTTGATTAATGATGTCCATCCGATTGACCTGAATGGAAGCTACAGACCAATCGGTGGAGATGATGTGCCTGCGAAGAAAGATGAGGAATGGAAATGGTGTAGGCTGGACTTTATCCAGACACGATGGTGATTCAGAATCGAGTTGGAATGGTGTGTGTTGGTTGATCGAGTGAGGAAGATGATGTTGTTGGACGATGATAAGTCTAAGAAAACAGAGATGGTGATGAACTTCTGCGACTATGGGATGACGTGAAGGAGAAGACGAATCTGAGAAAGTAATGGCAGTTTTGGGGAGAAGAGGGGGAGAAGAGGAGGCCGGACTGGGATTCTTTGGAGGCGGCTACAGAGCCGTGGAGGAGAGATTGGAGAAGGGTTTGTGTTTGGGTTTGCATTCTTTCGTTTTCCAATTCCATTTGGATTAGCTAGTGAATCTCTAATATATTTGTTTATGGATTTTAAGAAACCCATGTCTTGCTAATTATTTTATAGATAGGGTTTATGGTTGAAACTATTTTGGGTATTTGGCTACTTTCAATTGAATAGTATTTAGCAAAAGACCATTATGATTTTATTAAATTAATTATTGATTATTGTTTATTGATTGATTGAAAATTGGTTGTTGCTTCAGCGGTTTTAAAAATCTATGTCCTTAATGAATTAGTTTTACAAATATGTGTGTCTTATTATTTGATGATCCATGCTTCGTTAAAAACTTTGATGGGTTATGCTTAGAAAAGCCATATAGAATTTGTGAACCTATATTTAGTTTCGTATAACTTTCTCGCTGATGCAATTTGATGGTGCATGCTTGGATTTAGTCTTTTGATGTGCTATGCTTAGGGTATACCAGTGATATTTGCGAGGTTAATACATATAATAGGTGATGTCGATAGAATGGACAATAGACAAATATTCAAGAGTTATGTTCCATTTCAGTAATCGAAAAGAAATAGTGGTGGATACTATAAACCCTGGTAACTGACGCTTCCGTTGAATTCAATTTGTTAGTTTAGTTTATTTTCTTTGTTTTTATAATTCTAAAAATCCAAAAATATTCTTTCTATTTCTGATTAGAGATATTGATTATCAGTATTTCCACCGCTCCCTGTGGGTTCGACCCGTACTTTCCTCTGTCTGCTAGTTAGACACCGTGTGATTGCGGTTATCACACATAGGCATCTCCGGATCCTATCAATTTTTGGCGCCGCTGCCGGGGAGCGGTAGTGGAATATTGTAATTGATATTTTGTACATAGTTATTATTTTCTGTACATAGCTTATTTTTCTTTTATTTTTATATTTTCTTTTAGTTCCTTTTACACAGTATTTGATTTTTTTCTCAGGTACCTTAGTCTGAAGAGCGGTGATTGGAGTCAACAACAAGCCTAAAATAAGTACTTGATATTCTCACAAAGCTTTTGCAAGGTGAGTTATTGGGAAAATTTTACTTTGTATAATGGTTTCCAGTGAGTTGACTTCTTTTATAACTTTATGGAATCTTACCAAAAGAGCTGAGACAGAGGAGCCATTTGATATTTCACTTGAGGAGCATGCATATGCACCTTCTCATTATCAAGAAACTGCCGAATGTGTAAATAATGATTGGAATTATTCTCATAGGTATGATCATTCCGGACATTGTGAAGGATATGATCATTACCAACCTTACCCTGGTTATGAGCCACAAGTTGTTGATTCCAATTATTATTCACATATTTCTCCGTCACATTATGAGAGAGATGATCAATCTTACTGTGACCCATCGGCATCACAACTATCTTTGTTAGAACACCTCAATATTAAAATTTCTGAACAAACCAAAGCTAATGAGTTATTTTTTGCTGAGCTGAGTAAAACCCAAGCTTATATTGATCAACTTTCTGAACAAGCTGATTTATCGATTGCTCAACTAACTCAATCGGTAGAAGATCGTGGTCTTACTGAGCATACAAGATATGATTTTTCTTATACTCTTGATATTTATGATGAAACCGCTTTAAATAATGAGTCAATGTGTATGGAGAATGATGATGAACTTGATAGTTGTGATCATAGGAATAGAGACATTGTCATACCAAGTGAAGGTGGTGTTTTTAGTCCAACTCTTGATCGTGTTAATGATCACTCACCTATTCAAAAGGATGAGTTTAGGATTGAGTACACCATTCTTTTAGACGGTGTGACATATCAGTGCTATAACAATGATGCTTATGAAGAATGTGTTAATTCCGAGGAAAATGTAGTTAAGTCTAACGACTTAGAGACATTATACTCTATCTATAAGGTTTCTTTTAATCATCTCTATTGTGATATTCCTATTGATTCCTTAGTTGATGATGATTATGATGATGATTTAGTACAGGTTTGCAAACCTAGTGGAGAAGTTAAAATACCTAGAATTGTTAGCACAACTTTTCGAAAGATTCCTAATTTTGGATTAGAACTGCGTGCTTCTCCAATATTACTAGATTATTTTGCATGTCGTGACTTCTCCTTGCTTGTGCATGTCTCTTACATTGTTTCAGTTCCCATCCCCAATGAACCACTTGAGTCGGTAATTGTTATTACTGACGATATATCCTTTGCAAAAACTAGGTTTGGGGATAGCTCTTTGCTTTTGATAGTCTCTATATCTTTACGTTGCTACAACGAGAGTGTGAGGTTGTCATTAATTGTATATATTGTGCTTTGGGTTGATCCCCAAATATTTAGGTTGTTGATATATGGAGAATCTTGTATGTATATTCCAGTAGGTAATTCTATTTTCTTATTTTATTTTTATTTGTTTATTTTTGCATATTATTAATTTCCCATCTTCAATTTTACGTTGGATAACTCAATTACATTAAGGACAATGTAATGTTTAAGTGTGGGGGAGTGGTTAACTTTTTACTTTTCTTTTTCAGGAATTTTCTTACAATTTATGACCAGCTGTGTATCGGGTCTAATATTAAAAAAAAATGATGATCAGCTGTGTAGCGGGTCTTAAAAAAATAATATTATCATTATGATGACCAGCTGTGTAGCGGGTCTTTTGTAGGGTATTTCAAATTTTCATTTTATGACCAGCCGTGTAGCGGGTCTAACTCTCTCTTATGATATGACCAGCTGTGTAGCGGGTCAATTCTTTGTTTTGCTCGAGGACTAGCAAAATATAAGTATGGGGGTGTTGATAAGCATGTAAGTGCTACATTTTATACCCATATTTATATTAACTAGGACTCGATATTTTGGCTAACAACGTTATTATAGTGCTTTTGCAGAAAGTACCTCCAGGAGAATAAATAGCCAACTTTTGAGTTTAAAAGGCATTTTCGACAAAAAATAATAATGCCACTTCTCAAGGAAGGGACTAGAATGAATAGAGGGTTGAGTTGATAGTGGGATGCCACATTGTTGCACCAGTATCAGGCATTTCATTGTCAAAGAATTGTGTACAAGATAGCAGGTGGATTCCACCAAAGGCTAAAGATAAAGAGTGACGTGTCAACCCATTCATCACTATCTCATTCTCTCAATGGAGTGATGGGTGTTCAGGCTGAGCTGTTGCTGCAAGGGAACAAGAAGAAGTCGAGAATAATAGCAACGAACTGCAATTTAGAAGCAACAACAATTGTTCGCAGAAGAGATGAAATTATTGACTGTCGTTCATTGCAAGGAAGACGTTGGTGGCTGCTGGTGTTGATCGTGGTGTTCGAGAAGTAGTTGGAGTCGAACGAAGCAAGAGTTGTTGCTGCCACGACAGTGAGACAATGGATTTCTCTAAGATGATATTTCGATAGCTGGAGCATCCGCTGAACAATGGAATTGAGTTGGCCTGAAGTTAAAATTTGCTACGTGAATTGAAGTAGTATTGGCGTTGATTAATGGTGTCCAGCCGATTGACCTGAATGGAAGCTACAAACCAATTGTTAGAGATGATGTGCCTGCGAAGAAAGATGAGGAATGGAAATGGTGTAGGCTGGACTTTATGCAGACACGATGGTGATTCAGAATCGAGTTGGAATGGGTGTGTGTTGGTTGATCGAGTGAGGAGGATGATGCTGTTGGACAATGATAAGTCTAAGAAAACAGAGATGGTGATGAACTGCTGCGACTCTGGGATGACGTGAAGGAGAAGACTAATCTGATAAAGTAATGGCATTTTTGGGGAGAAGAAGGGGAGAAGAGGAGGCCGGACTGGGATTCTTTGGAGGCGGCTACAGAGCCGTGGAGGAGAGATTGGAGAAGGGTTTGCGTTTGGGTTTGCATTCTTTTGTTTTCCAATTCCATTTCGATTAGCTAGTGAATCTCTAATATATTTGTTTATGGCTTTTAAGAAAGCCACGTCTTGCTAATTATTTTGTAGATAGAGTTTATGGTTGAAACTATTTTGGGTATTAGGCTACTTTCAATTGAATAGTATTTAGCAAAAGACCATTATGATTTGATTGAAGTAATTCTTGATTATTGTTTATTGATTGATTGAAAATTGGTTGTTGCTTCAGCGGTTTTAAAAACCTATGTCCTTAATGAATTAGTTTTACAAATATGTGTGTCTTATTATTTGATGATCCATGCTTCGTTAAAAAATTTGATGGGTTATGCTTAGAAAAGCCATATAGAATTTGTGAACCTACCTTTAGTTTTGTATAACTTTCTCGCTGTTGCAATTTGATGGTGCATGCTTGGATTTAGTATTTTGATGTGCTATGCTTAGGGTATACCAGTGATATTTGCGAGGTTAATACATATAATAGGTGATGTCGATAGAACGGACAATAGACAAATATTCAAGAGTAATGTTCCATTTCAGTAATCGAAAAGAAATAGTGGTGGATACTATAAACCCTGGTTACTGACGCTTCCATTGAATTCAATTTGTTAGTTTAGTTTATTTTCTTTGTTTTTATAATTCTAAAAATCCAAAAATATTCTTTCTGTTTCTGATTAGAGATATTGATCATCAGTATTTCCACCGCTCCCTGTGGGTTCGACCCGTACTTTCCTCTGTCTACTAGTTAGACACCGTGCGATTGCGGTCATCACATATAGGCATCTCCGGATCCTATCAGTGAAGATAAACTTGATCAAAGCGAAACACTTTACCAACACACGATTTCGAGAAAAAGATAAGTAGTGAATTCTCAGCCCGAAATATCAAATGTGTATGATCCAGTCTATATTGCATACGACTTTTGTCTCATAAGAAGTAGGAGGTAGGAGAGATGGACTTTTGAGTGATAGATAAGTTCAAGTCTCCACATACGTTTTTGTTGATGAAGTTCCAAGGTTCCTTTAGTAGATCTTCGTCATTGTATGATGAATCGCCATGAAGTCTTTGAGCTCAACTACACTTTTATATCCTAATCCGAGACTTAGCTATGTAGACTAGAAATCAAGACTCATAGTTTTGATCACTAACATTGACAAACATGCTTGATATAACAACGGATGCGAGGTCGACCGAGCTATGCTCTAACAATCTCCCCCTTTGTCAATTTTAGTGACAAATCTATTAATACATATGGAATACAAAAAAGATAAACTTTAGTGGCTCCTATTCCATAGTCTAATCTTCAACGTTCCTTGAAATCTTTGTCCTTCCAAGTACTCCAATGATCCCAAAGGTTGTAATTTTAGCACCACCGTTGTTGAAGATCCGTAGCTATAACAATGAGAGAAATCGAGATTCTTGATCATTATTATACAGTGTCATAGTATCATTATGTAACATCAAATTCCAATTGCATCACGACTTTAACAACAATACTATGGTGATATGTATCACTCCCCCTTAGTCAATACTCCATCTCGATCATGGAAACCACTCCCCCGTACACAATGATCCGAAAACCATATGTATTTGTAGTGTGACTACATTATTTCTCCCCCTTTTTGTCAATAAAATTGGCAAAGGTAAAAGAACCGGATCATTATGAAATTTCCACAAGCGACATTTCATAGACTAAAAGAAAAATACATACCAACTTAATTTAGATGCAATCATAAAGTCGAAGCTAAATGCATTCATCAAGGAGTTTTAAGATACAAGATAACCCCTATAAAATTCCACAGCCGCACACCCCGCAAGATATTACCATTAAGCACAATTTCAAAATAACTCTCCCCCATTTGATGTCATTCCCGAGAGAACAACAAGAGCGACCTTAATTTCGAAAGAAAAGAAGGATTTTTAATTGGACACCAAAAACCATAGGAAAATGATTTTCTATATCCAAAACTCAATCAAATTAATCACTGTAAACCCATGATTAATTTAATTGGAATACACAACTAAATCAAACCACAAAAGTGATCAATTTAATTGATTGTGATCAACATTGGTAAACTTACGGAGCTACGACTAAGATAACCACACGGAGATGACTACCTTAATCGTTCAAATACTCAACATAAGGAAAACCTTACGGAATATACGACTACATCAACCAATAGAAGATAGTTAGTATAGCCGTTCATATACTTAACACAAGAACTTGTGGAATATATGAAAACTCAACTAGACTAATTACAAGAGAACCCATAATTAATCTAATTGGAAAACACAAGGAAACTAATCACAGAAGTAATCAATTTAATTGTCAATTGTGTTGCTCGACAAAAGAAAACTTTCGGAGCAAATAACTAAATAACCAACCAAGATGATTAATTCAGTTCAAAGATGCTCGACATAAAGTACCTTACGGAACAACCAACAAAGCTAATCACAAAGTAATCAACTTAGTTGTATCGTGCTCGACATAAGACACGTTACAGAGCCTCACAGTAATACATAAGATGTGGATCAATGATGATCATTACTTTGAAATACATACAAGGATCTATTCTATTTTTCCATCACTATTTGCATAACGACATAATAGACTTTATCCTTGTCACACAAAAGATTGTACCCTATTTTCCATCAAATAAATGACTGCATAAGTATAAATTTTGTATTTGTCAAAAGTCCATTCGTCCTTTCATCAATACGAATACCAATTTATGAACGACTTTACTTTTGACAACATATGGGACCTTCAAGTTCACAGATGCAAACAATACATATCCCATAAACAATTGCAATATCAAAAAATCATAAAGATTAATACTGCAATAACAATCTTTGCCCTTAGAAGGTAGAATCAATCTTTTTCGCATGGATTTATACCAAGAGTGGTTACTAAGAGCGTATAAAAAGATTTCCTTAACAAAGAAGAACATGCAAAGTCATTGACGACTATGCACCATAGTTCACATGAGATGATTGTGAACACTCAAGAATATATAGCAATGTGAACTACTACCAATTCTCGAACTTCCTTCTTTGTGATTCACCAACATCACTCTTGTAACAGCCACAAAATAGCTTAGAATAGGATTTCTCCAAGAATCCCAGTGCCCAAGTCCAAGAGAATAGACCAAGTGCAACGAAACAGAGCAAACACTAAAAAAAAGAGACAGGACAAAGACCAATAATAAATCATACAAATTCAACAATTCTAATCTCCTTTTTGAAGGGAATTCAATAAAGGAATAGAATGCAAAAAGAATGAGGTAAATCCGAGTTCGGACGAAGAAGTTACGGCAAAAACAAGTTTACCGAATATCGACGTCAAGTATGCATACGGGTTTGCGAACTTAAACCTCTGGATTTTGGTTTTAAATGTTGTTATGCATATTTGGTATGTGTACCATGTATTCCAAACATCCCGAACTATTATCTTCAAACCTAAACATTTAAGAACCTTAAATACAGATCAAGTTAGGTAGAAATGAACGATAATCAAGATTATTATAAGTATTATAAGCAAATAAAAGTACAAATCTTGCTCAAGTTTATAGACATACCTTTTTAGATGAATCCAATCTAATTATACCGCCTTACCGAACATAATCTGTGTGCCCCAATTCTTGTGCTTCCCTCACCGTATACAAAGCAGGACATTCCTTGGTGAGGATGCACTTCCACAACAATCAAGTTGCGTTGGGGTGAACAAAGTCTTGCTCACCACAAGTTACCTTTGGATTATCATGAAAGTGATCACTTTTAGAACCTTTCACATCCAATTCCATTTTTCCAAAAAACTTGTTAAGTTCCAACATCATCGATACTGCCTTTTCCATAGTCATGGAGTTTTTTGGAAGATCATTCCTTTTCACACTCAAAACATCATTGGATTGACTATTCTTTTGCAAGTTAGTGTTTCTCCAATTGGGAGCATCGTATCTTGTCTTCGTCTTTACGAAGTTATCCTTTTGATAACCATTACGATTATGAAAAGGATTCGTACGACGTTTATAGACAAATCTAGGTCTATCATAGCACTGATTCCTTTGCCTAAAGGTTGGACAATTACAACTTGTAACGTTAAGAGGATCAGTCTTAACGTATGATCTTGGTTTCACAACTTCTTGTGATGCCCAAACAAGAACATCATGAAGTTTCTCATTCCTTATACGGAAACGACATCTCCTTTCCAGGTGACCTTTATTTCCGCAATAGTGGCAAACATAAGGAATGTTCTTACCTCGATCCGTTTGTGCTAACTTTGGAGGATGATAAACTTTGTTATTTTGAACCTTAACTACCGGAGAAGATATTTCACTTTTTCCATTAGTGGAAACCTTTTGTTGAGAAGAATCACTATCCTTGACAAATTTTACCTCTTTGCTAGTACTTGGAGCATCTATTCCCTTATAGCCCAATCCTCGTGTATCATGATGATTTTTACTTGCTCCTAGCATAGTGGTTACTTTGCTTGAACTAGTATTGAACTTTTTCAAGTCATCTTCCAACATCTTGATTTTATCAAGAGTAGCAGCTAAATCAGCCTCAAAGCGTTTTTCTCGAGTGAGATAAACGCTTTCTCTGTCGTCAAAACTTGTTTGCTGGGAGTTAAACCTTGTTTCAGATTCTGCAAGTTTCTCTTCCAACAAAAAGTACTTTTGATAAAGATTATCACATTCAAGTGACTTCATACGTAGGTTTTCCTCAGAATCCTTGAGGATCGATTCGGTAGAACGATTCGGAAAATAAACACCTGCGTAACATCTTCTCAATTTCTTGTTTTCTCGACAGATAGGAGTCAGAAGAGGTGTGACATGAGAAGTATTAATCTTCTTCATATTTCACGAATCCAAAAACTTAACATACTCTGAGACTTTCTCATCAACATCTCTATCAATATCTGAATCACCTTCATCAGAAAGTTCATCCAACTGTTCTTCTAGGAGAGTTTCCAAATCAACAGTTTTTACATCAAGAGGATGTTTGGATATTGACTTAGATGTGACAGTTCTCTCAGGTGAATCCAAGCTTTTAGAATTATTTGGTAATTTCTGAACTGGTACGTTATTAGAGATAGACTCGTCCATAATCAGATCGCTACAAACACAGACTTATAAGGTCTTTAACGTGTTTGCCTGCTCTGATACCAATTGAAAAAACGGGGGTCTAACAACACCACCCAATATTTCGCTTAGCAATCTGTATGGACAAACTCCAATATACTTTTTATGAGAATCAGCTAGACAGTTAGACTCAATCAATAAAAAGATATATCAAAGAGTTTATATTCAATCTCTCGATTTGATCTTTACTCAAGCAAATGGAAATCTGCGAGTCTTTATCAAAGAGAGATAAGTTGGACGGTACCGAAGACCAATGTCCAAGGATCAATCAATATCAATCAACAACTAAGGGTTGGATTTCCAATTGATGATCTTTAACGCACAACCTGTATTATTTCAATTATATAAAAAATATAATGCTGAAAAGAAATAACACAGACACCAGAAGTTTTGTTAACGAGGAAACAACAAATGTAGAAAAACCCCGGGACCTAGTCCAGATTGAATACACATTGTATTAAGCAGCTACAGACACTAGCTTACTCCAAGCTAACTTCGGACTGGACTATAGTTGAACCCCAATCAGTCTCCCACTAAGTCAAGGTACAGTTGTACTCCTACGCCTCTGATCCCAGCATGACACTGCGCACTTGATTCCCTTAGCTGATCTCACCCACAACTAAGAGTTGCTGCAACCCAAAATCGCAGACTTGATTATAAAAAAATCTGTCTCACACAGATAAGTCTATCAAAGGATAAATCTGTCTCCCACAGAAAAACCCTAGGTTTTGTTCCGTCTTAAGATATAAAAGGTGAACAGGAACCAATTGATAATCCAGTCTTATATTCCCGAAGAACAAACTAGATTAATCAATCACCTCTCAACAATCCTTCTTGACTACACAAGCGGTTTGTAGAGGAATCACAAACAGTGAGACGAAGATGTTTGTGACTTCTTTATCTTGCCTATCGGAGAACTATCACGATCTCAAGCCAAACAATATATTGTACTCGTACGATAGAAGATGCAAGATCAGATCACACAACTACGATAAAAGTAGTATCGGTCTGGCTTCACAATCCCAATGAAGTCTTTAAGTCGTTAACCTAGTTTTAGAGAAAAAAACCAAAGGTTAAAGGAGAATCGATTATAGCGAGCGCACTAGTATCACACAGACGTGTGGGGATTAGTTTTGCCCAATGCTAGATGTCTCCTATATATAGCCTTCAAATCAGGGTTTTGTCTTAGTTACAAAGCAATCCATATTAACCGTTAGATGAAAACCTGATTTAGATTCAAGCTAATATTTCTCAACCGTTGGATCGAAAACTTAACTTGTTATACACACTTGGGTAGACGTTTACTGGGTTTGTGAAAACCATGCCCAAACGTGTACGTGTATGTTGGTTCAACATAGTAACCCAAAAGGTTAACCATATGAGAATTTCATGTTAACCTAGTTCTTCTTCACCATAACTAGTTCAATTGACTCAAATAAACTAGTTAGAGAGTTGTTCAATTGCTAAGAGATCTTATGTAACTACACAAGACACAATTGAAACAAAGATGATTCGATTCGATGAATCGGCTCATGAACTTTGTAGCCACGGTTTGCATAAAGCATTCCTTAGTAATTTAAGCTTCATGTTTAGATCACATCTTTAGATCCTAACCACTTAAGCTCACAAATAAGTTCGCGGACTTAAGGCAACCGACAGAGTTTTCCAAACTCAGCAGAAAATCTCGGCAAAGAGACTTCCGCCATTTCGCGGACTGAGTTCGTGGACTAAACACGCAAACGGGTTTCTGGAAAATCCCAGCAGAAATTCTCGGCAAGAGAACTTCCGTCAGTTCGCGGACTGGGTTCGCGGACTTGGCAAATCCAATTCCTCCGGTTTCTCTCAATCAACAAAGTTCGAAAACTTCGGATTAAGGAATACATGGTTATGTAATCTAAACTCTCATTCCAATCATCGGGACATTCTCAGAGGACGTTATATAGCCGTTATTCACAGACCGTTTCACGTCATAGAAATTCTCAAAGTAATTGAAACTTTTCATGACTTTCGTCACTAGGTGAAGATAAACTTGATCAAAGAGAAACGCTTTACCAACACACGATTTCGAGAAAAAGATAAGTAGTGAATACTCAGCTCGAAATGTCAAATGTATATGATCCAGTCTATATAGCATACTACTGTTTGTCTCATAAGAAGTAGCAGATAGAATAGATAGACTTTTGAGTGATAGATAAGTTCAAGTCTCCACATACCTTTTAGTTGATGAAGTTCCACGGTTCCTTGAGTAGATCTTCGTCGTTGTATGATGAATTGCCATGAAGTCCTTGAGCTCAACTACACTTTTCTATCCTAGTCCGAGACTTAGCTATGTAGACTAGAAATCAAGACTCATAGTTTTGATCACTAACATTGACAAACATGCTCTATATAGCAACGCATGCGAGGTCGACTGAGCTATGCTCTAACAGTTTTCGGATCATTGTGTAAGGGGGAGTGGTTTTCATGTGAGATGGAGTATTGACTAAGGGGGAATGATACATATGACCGTAGTATTATTGTTAAAGTCGTGATGCAATTGGACTTTGATGTTACATAATAATACTATGTCATTGTATAATGATGATCGAGAATATCAATTTCTCTCATTGTTATAGCTACGGATCTTCAAAAACGGTGATGCTAAACTTACAACCTTTGGGATCATTGGAGTACTTGGAAGGACGAAGATTTCAGGGATCGTTGAAGATTAGACTATGGAATAGGATCCACTAAAGTTTATCTTTTTTTATTCCATATGTATTAATAGTTTTGTCACTAAAATTGACAAAGGGGGAGATTGTTAGAGCATAGCTCAGTCGACCTCGCATGCGTTGCTATATCAAGCATGGTTGTCAATGTTAGTGATCAAAACTATGAGTCTTGATTTCTAGTCTACATAGCTAAGTCTCGGACTAGGATAAAAAAGTGTAGTTGAGCTCAAGGACTTCATGGCGATTCATCATACAACAACGAAGATCTACTCAAGGAACCATGGAACTTCATCAACAAAAAGGTATGTGGAGACTTGAACTTATCTATCACTCAAAAGTCTATCTCTTATATCTCCTACTTATTATGAGACAAAAGTCGTATGCTATATAGACTGGATCATACACATTTGATATTTCGAGCCGAGTGTATCTCGCCTATCTATATCTCGAAATCATGTGTTGGTAAAGCGTTTCGCTTTGATCAGGTTTTCTTCACCTAGTGATGAAAGTCATAATGTTTCAATCACTTGAAAATCGCTTTGACGAGAAATAGCGTAACAACTATATAACGTCCTCTAAGAATGTTTCAATGGTTGGAATGAGAGTTTAGGTTAATATAACCAATGATGGATATAAGCATTGTGTGGTAATACATATGTGCATAAGTCTTATTCCTTAATCCGAAGTTTGTGAACTTTGTTGATTGAGAGAAACCGGAGGAATTGACTTTTCCAAGTCCGCGAACTCAGCCCACGAACTGACGGAAGTTCTCTTACCGAGAATTTCTGCTGGGATTTCCAAAAAATCGTTTGCGTGTTTAGTCCGCGAACCTTGTCCGCGAACTGGCGGAAGTCTCTTTGCCGAGATTTTCTGCTGAGTTTGGAAAACTCTGTCGGTTGCCTTAAGTCTGCGAACTTGTTTGCGAACTTGAGTGGGTTATGATCTAAAGACGTGCTCTGAACATGAAACTTAAATTACTAAGGAATGCAGTATGCAAACCATGGCTATAAAGTTCATGAGCCGATTCAAATCGAATCGAATCATCTTTGTTTCAATTGTGTCTTGTGTAGTTACATAAGATCTCATAGCAATTGAACAACTCTCTAACTAGTTCATTTGAGTCAATTGAACTAGTTATGGTGAAGAAGAACAAGGTTAATAT
Source organism: Papaver somniferum (assembly GCF_003573695.1). Taxonomy (NCBI): domain Eukaryota; kingdom Viridiplantae; phylum Streptophyta; class Magnoliopsida; order Ranunculales; family Papaveraceae; genus Papaver; species Papaver somniferum. Next base: position 169,480,761 of record NC_039364.1, on the reverse strand, counting down.
TAAATGCTCATATGGTTAACCTTTTGGGTTACTATGTTGAACCAACATACACGTACACGTTTGGGCACGATTTTCACAAACCCAGTAAACGTATATCTCAAGTGTGTGTGACAAGCTAAGTTTTCGATCTAACGGTTGAGAAATATTAGCTTGAATCTAAAGTAGGTTTTCATCTAATGGTGAGTATTGATTGATTTGTACCTAGGGCAAAACCCTGATTTGAAGACTATATAAAGGAGACATCTAGCATTGGGCAAAACTAATCTCCACACGTCTGTGTGATACTAGTGCGCTCGCTAGAGTCGAATCTCCTCTAACCTTTGGTTTTCTTCTCTAAAACCAAGTTAACGACTTAAAGACTTCATTGGGATTGTGAAGCCAGGCCGATACTACTTTTATCGTAGTTGTGTGATATGATCTTGCATCTTCTATCGTACGAGTACAATCTTATTGATTGGCTTGAGATCGTGAGAGTTCTCCGATAGGCAATATAAAGAAGTCACAAACATCTTCGTCTCACTATTTGTGATTCCTCGACGTCCTCTTGTTTATACAAGTAAGACTGTTGAGAGGTGATTGATTAATCTAGGTTGTTCTTCGGGAATATAAGACCGGATTATCAATTGGTTAATGTTCACCTTGATTTCATATCATAAGACGGAACAAAAACCTAGGGTTCTTCTGTGGGAGACAGATTTATCCGTTGATAGACTTTTCTGTGTGAGACAGATTTGTTTATTATTAAGTCTGCGATTTTGGGTTGCAACAACTCTTAGTTGTGGGTGAGATCAGCTAAGGGAATCAAGTGCGCAGTGTCCTGCTGGGATCAGAGACGTAGGGAGTACAACTGTACCTTGAATTAGTGGGAGACTGATTGGGGTTCAACTATAGTCCAGTCCGAAGTTATCTTGGAGTAGTCTAGTGTCTGTAGCGGCTTAATACATTGTGTATTCAATCTTAAATAGGTCCCGGGGTTTTTCTGTATTTGCAGTTTCCTAGTTAACAAAACTTCTGGTGTCTGTGTTATTTCTTTTCTGCATTATATTTTTTATATAATTGAAATAATACAGGTTGTGCGTCAAAGATCATCAATTGGAAATCCAACCTTTGGTTGTTAATTGATATTGATTGATCCTTGGACATTGGTCTTTGGTAGCGTCCAAGTATTCCTTGTGTTTGATTAGGACTCGCTGATTTCTATTAGCTTGAGTAATATCAAAAACAAGAGAGAGATATTAACTCCTTGAGATACTTTTATCTAGATTGAGTCTGGCTGTCTAGTTGATTCTCTAGCAAAGTATTTCGGAGTTAGTCCATACAGATTGCTAAGCAAAATATTGGATGGTGTTGCTAGACCCCCTCTTTTTCACTTTAGAAGTCATGTATAATTCTTGTAGTGGTACCGGTTTTTAGATGGATAGTTGGATTTTTGACATACCTTTTCACTCAAAATATCCAAATTTTTATGTTGTTTTTAGAGCAAAAAACAAAAGTGTATCAGATGTTTATGTAGAGTAGGATGCAACTTGGAAATTTAGTGTACCTAAAACACTGAATATGGCTGCCAGAAGAGAATATTCAGAGTTGCGGAGATGTCTAACTTCTATCACCATCAATAAAGAAGAAAAGGATGTTATTAAATGGTCCATTGGTCCTAAAGGTTAGTCTTTTATGAAATCCACCTATGAATTTTTACATACAATTTCAACTGATGAAAGCGAGGTTCACATTTTTACTTACATATGGAAACCGAAATTTCCACAAAAGATGAGGTTTTTCCTATGCACCATTGCTCACAATAGTTCACCAACAAGGGATATGTTAAGTAGGAGAGGTATGACTGTTTCTAAGAGATGTATTTTTTGTGATAAAGATGAAACTATTAATCATCCGTTTCTACATTGTGAGTTTGGTTCAAAAATCTGGAATCATTTCAAGGAGAAGCTGAAGTTGTTGTTTACCATGCCAAATGACTTTCTTACTTTCCTATTTTCTTGTAATATTGTATTGATTTCTAAATAATAGTTTCAGACTTCATGTATGGTGCCAATGGCTATTGTGTGGAGTATTTGGTTGGAAAGAAACTCTAGAGATTTTACAGAAAAAGAAAACAATGAGATTGCAGTCCAACAAAAGATTAAGTAGCTGTTATTCACTTGGTGTTTGGTTTTTAAAAACTTAAAGTCTCCAACTTTTACAGATGTGATGACAAGTTGTCCAAAAATTTACTTTGATCATTTGTAATCAGAGAGGTAGTCTGTCACTTCTCTGTTTTCTCTCTTATGTTTTGCTTTGTTCTTGTAACACTTAAGGGTGGTATAACCCTTTTATACCCTCTCCTCTTTTTTTTGTCAATAAACTATTTCTTTACCGATAAAAAAAAAGAGTTAAAATTTATCATTTAATTTATCAAGAGTATGCGAAATATTTATAGCCTTTGCCAAGACAATATTAGTATATTACACACATATTCATCTTCATTTCATGAGTAAAAAAGAAAACGACTCTTGCGAGAATCTTTATGGAAAGCTTTATTACCCATTTTTTAAAAACCTTTTTATTATTATAGGATCAAGTACTGGTTCCATTTCGGGTACCACTACTTCCATCTTCAAAACTCTTTCAATTTTTCATAAGTTTAAACCTGGAAAACTTGGAACATCATAAGCTTTTGTGAAGCATGTTTATAGATTCAAACCGAGAAGGTAACGACTTAATGATCTTTTAGTTAACTTTATAATTAATATAAAATCTACCAATATCATTGAGGTATTAATGAATTTTGAAAGTTTATCAATAAATTAATCAAAAGCATCAGTTAGTTCCATGCGAACATTTTCCTAATTATTTAAAATGTTTTGAAGCGTATCTTTATTTCTCAATTGACCGTATTTGTAAAATGTTTTAAGAATATCCCAAACTTCTACAAAGGTTTCTGAAATATCAATATGATGAAAGATATAATTGCTCAAACTAATACAAAAGGTGTTAAAACCTTTTTTTATTTAGTATAACGTATAGATAGTCATCTTTTCCCCATTCCTCATTCGACAAAGATTCAAAATCCATTGTCGCAGTACTCCCTTTAACACTCTTAGGAAGAGTATATCATTTGACTCTAGTCATGAAAACTTTTTATTCAAGGTATATAAGAAAAGATTTCATGAAATTTTCCATTTTTGATAATTTGTAACATCAAAAGAAGAAGGCACAAATAGAATAACATGTCTTTTCAAATCTAGGGTTTATGGATTATTCAAACATAAATTTTTGGATCTTTAATATGCTAATACCCTCGATACTCATTGATAATACTAGGATACCCAGATTTTTGTTATTGTAGTAAGCAGACCCTAGTTGTTGTATAACTTTTCATAATATTATAAAGTTATTATATGACAAACCAACTTTTTGATCCACGTCAATGAGAGTGATGTTAGAGGATTATGTGGGATGAGGAGATGCAATGGCTCATATCTTATATTAGTAGGTACGAATGACCCAAGCTTATTTGATCTCTAGGTTTTGTCTCATTCCAAATATATGGATTAAAGGGTTATTTAACATTTAGTACCCAGTAAATTTCCAACACCTAGCTTTGGTACCCAATATTTAAAATATTAAGGGTTTATACCTTGACCCGTCAGAGACTGTCAAGTCAAACTATTGACCAAACACTGCCGGATATTTATTAATAAATATTAATTTTATTTAACGCGTATAAATATTAATTTTATTTAACGCGTTAGATCACCGTTGACATATGAGTTTTACCAAAGGTTAGAATGACTTAAAGTCATATATATACACTTCTTCTACATCCGTTCTATCACATTTCTTCTTCTCCGTTAGAACCAACAGTCACTGCCCATTTTCAGCAATAACAAATCTTGGAAGAAACTAAAATATAATTAAAAAAATATATCTATTGGTTGAATTACTTAACAGTGTTTGTTCTGGGTTGACTTTAGCAGCCATAAAACAACAAAGAAGACGAGCTCTGCCATTGTTTTTCTAATGATTGACGGTTTATATTGTTGAATGGTAAGAGTCTTGAATGACTTAACAAGGTTGGGTACTTACCTAATTCGGGTTTTGGGGCTTATAAAATACAGGGAAGGGGTTATATAAAGGGGAGAAAATACAGCAGAGAGACATAACTCCATAACCAGAAAGACGCCTGCAAAGTGCTTGACAAAGTTAACCAACCAGTTCGCAGTCACTAACTCACCAGAATTCCACCTGTTTTCGATTACATCAACTCCAGTAACCATTAACCAATCTACACAGCACTTTCAACTACTCCACTTTCACACCACTAGCAACAAGTCTTGGTTCTCGACATTTCAACAATCAAATTTCATTGAATTCCACTTATCTCGACCACCACCACAGATAACATTCACCACAACCATCAAAACTCACCACTACCACCTCCACAACCAGCAACTCTCACCACTACCACCACCATCACAATAAACAAATACAAATGAAATCCAGTGGAAACTCATCCCCAATTTTACATAATTATATCTAATTTTGAAAAACCCATCAATCAGATCAAAAAATCTACAACCTTTTATCACTATCTCCACTAAAAAAAATACAAGCTTTCAGCGGTGAGGAGTGTCTATTTATTACCTTTGTTCTTCGACTTGCAGTTGCAGAGAGACATGAAGAAAATAAAATGAAAATGGCCACCACTTTAATCTTCTGATAGAAAAGACGAAACGGGATAGGTATACGTGTAATCTAAACTCTAAGTTTGGACTTCACGGGTTAATGTTACTGCTGTTAGGGATAATAACGTAATAGTAAATGATCTGTTATAGAAACAGTAGCTCCGTTTAGTCAATGCTTGACTTAACAGTCTCCAACTGGTCAAGGACCAACCAACCCTTAATATCTCAAATGTTGGGTACCAAAACTAGGTGTTGGACATTTGCTGGGTACCAAATGTTAAATAACCCATAAACTTGATTTCCAAGTAATATGCATACCTAAGATATGATTTTATCAATATTTACCTAAATAAGACTGATCGAGCCTTAGGAGACTAGTACATCAAATTTTAACCAATTCAAACCATGTATAAGTACCTAGGTTTAAATTCCGATTAGCTATTGATTTTGAAACCAGCTCATTATGTATGATAATTTGCATCTTCCATATTTTTCTAAGTATTTGAGTTACCTTACTTTATTTTCAATTACGTACCGGGATTTTGAAACCAACCTGGGTACGTGTTCTACACCAATACCAAATTTATGCAACCAAACTTGTGATTCATATTTTTTGTGTGTTTTGATCAAATAAGTGATCAAGGTGATGCCCGCTAAATTTTAGACTGAAATCAGCTCAAATATATGTGATTAGGAAATTTAATATCATTGGTTATAGCCTGGTGATGTGTTCTTTTTGAAATAGACGTTTGCTTGATAGTCCTTAATTTTTTATCTTCATTCTTCAATTTTGTATTTATTGACAAATTTCTTCAAATATATCACTTAGTTTTCAAACTTTGAAACATTGACGATGTACGAATCTTACATAAGACTACAAGCAAAACCAAATTTTACGAAGTAAACTTGACAATATTGAGAATTACACGTCACATAATCGAAAACCAAAATATAGTTTGATATACTAATGCTCTAATAAAATTTACCACAAATACTTGTTAATGATAACTAAACAGACAATAAAGGGGCAAATCAAAACTTTAATTAAGAAGTTCATCCGTGTGAATGAGCTTGGTTGCTTTCAAAATCATTTCAATTGAACTTGCCTGTATGAGTAAGAAAGTGATGCCGCTTTCGATGAGATTAGACTGTCTATGAAGCACTCAACAAAATAAGATATTATACAAGATTAGTACTGCAAAAGAAAAGAATTATCATTTTCTCCTGATGAGAATTGATATGTGATGACTTCCTTTTAATTATTATAAGATCCTTTCATGAACGTTTATCACAATACTGTGACTAGCTAACTTTGAGCAACTGAAAGTTCTAAAATGATAAGTTACTTTTTAAATATTGAGTACTTATTGGTGCTTGACCTAATCGATCAAGTCGCTTTATTGTTGTAGAATGCAACTCTGTTTTGTTTCGCGTACGTTTTAGGTTTGTCTTAATTTATGAAATGAGAGCATTGTTGGAAGTTTATAAGAAATTTATTTTCATAAATTATTACATGTGTTACTAACGGGTGTTCGGTGTACATGCCATCAGGTTTGTTTTAAGAATGTCATGAAAGTATTGTCTTTTCTTAGAACCTTCATCCCATGTGAAAAGGCGAGGGTACCCAAATATACCTCAAGCTAAAACTTTTCCACCTATAAGTCCTTTATTCGAAAGAGATTCTCTATGGACTGAGTCGAGACAATATAATAAATCGGTTCACACTTCGTGTGATCGTCTATGGATACGAGATCGAGACAATACAACAGCGAAGTATGTTTACTTGATAAAAAGGTTTGGACTTAACCAAACACAATAGGATTGCTTATCAAGTAAATATGAATTAACGTTTGTGTAATTTACTTTAAATTATAATAACAACAATTATAATTGCGGAAAATAAAAGTATATGACACAACAAGATTTTGTTAACGAGGAAACCGCAAATGCAGAAAAACCCCGGGACCTTGTTCAGAATTGAATACTCTAAGGATTAAGCCGCTATACAAAATCAAACCAACTTCGTATAGTTGAGACCAAGCAACTAAATCTATAGTTCACATAGTTCTGTTTGTATTCCCACACCTCCGACCTGTAATAAGTCACGTACTTGGAACAATTCCTTTGGTTCGTATTCCAAACAGTATGGGAACAACAAATCTGTTTGGTATCAACTCTCTTCAACCAAGTGATGTGAGTTCGACAAAGGCTCTTCTGTTTATCTCAATAAACTCCTTCGTCGGGTTCTTAGATCTATTTTATTCTCAACTAACAAAGGTAATTGTTAAGATTTTGCAATCAATACTTTTAATCACAAAGAATTGTATTGATGCCGATCTACACAACTAATCAATCTTATCTACCACAAGGATAAATCGATTATAGTTGGATCCTCTTATACCGAAACAAGTATCGTGCACACCAAAGATTATGAACCCAAATCAGAAATCTTCAACGTCTTCTTTGTTTTCAAATCTTCTTAGATCTTCAATAAATACCTGCGCACAACTACTTGAATCTCTTGTGATCAATCACGCACAGAACGGAGTCTGTTAACAATGGATTATCATAAGACTTCTTTAGATCTACAAACAGTCTAAAGATCCCTGTCGAAACTTCGAACTAGTTTGAGAGAATCTTATATCAGAAGAGAAGATTCCCAAGCATAAACAAACTAGGTGAAATCAAAGTTCAACCACCGTTAGTCAATCAAATCAATCGAAAACAAAAGATAAACCGCAATTATCTAGTTTCCCACCAACGGTACTAATTGAGATTCTCAATCCCAAAGAAGACTTTTAACTGAGCGGCCGTAAGAGATTTCGCCTAATTAGGTTACTCTCCTCTCCGGATAGGCGGCTTCTCCAGTAACAACACAACCGAGGAAGTTTGTTGTCACAAAGGATTAGTTTGCTAGAAATGCGAACTTCAAGTATTTATAGACCAAGGAAGTTTGGACACCAAGGAATTTCCAAAACCGAAAATATTCTCAAGATATGCAATATATTCCAAATTCGGTTTCCATAATTCCTGGAAATGATATGTCCATTATATTGACCGAAAATCTCTTAGAAAATCTTCAACTAGCAAACGCACATTACTAGTTTTCATTTTCCAAAAATAAAATTAAAAACCTTAAATAAAATATTCTTAACTTATTTATTTTTCGATCCGGGATTTTCTTCCTTTAGCTATTAAGGAATAACTTTGAACAATAAAAGATAAGCATTACTGCACGCGTTCAAAGTATGTCGACATCCTTACTTTGAAAGTCCTCTTTCATTTTTTTTTTATTTTCTTTTTCAATCATAAATTTTTTTTATTACCAAAGATGAAACTCAAAGTTGTAATGTTAGTCTTGACAGACCAAGACTAACTAAATGAATGCAAAAATAAAGCTAAAGAACAAAATAGAAAATATCATTTTTTACAAAAGTTGTTCAAGAAAATCTGAAATAGTGTGCATCCTCTTGTTCCATTATTCTCAAAGAATCAGGCATGCCTTCATACAATATTATTACTCCTCTGCCAAGTTTAGTTCCTTCATTTGCAAAATGGTCAACTGAAAAATTTATTTCCCTGTATGTATGTATGTATGTATGAAAGTGATACTCCTCAGAAATTCAGTAATTTTCTCCCATCTGTTCTTTACTATCCAAGGAATTTTGCCACCAGTGAATGCTAATATGACTGCTTTAGAGTCTAGGCTGAAACATATGTCCAATAATTTCTTATTGGCAGCCCATTCACCTGCTGTTATCAACGCCATTACCTCTGCAATGTAGTTTGTTGCAGTTCCCAGTCCTCCAATTCCAGTTCCTAAGCAAGTTCCTTCACTTGTTCTTGCAATAAAACCAATCCCCTGCAGCACTAGAATTGCCTTTTGAAGCTCCATCACAACATATTAGAGCTTGGTTTACCTAAGGAATCCTGAAAAAAACTCATTTAACAGCAACACATTTGCTCTTAATTCCTTTTATACCAAAATTAACTATAATGTTCAGATCATACGTGCTATTCTTCATGAACCCATTTACTCTGACTCCATACTCCTTAGTAAAGTTCATGATTTTATCCTTGAACTTCATAGCATTTGGGTTGATATTCTCATATACTTTCAAGTTTCTTGTCATCCACAACTCCACCATCACTGAAAATGAGCTTATACACCATATTTGTCTGATTGCAGAACTTTGATTTTTGACATATGCTATTAATTCATCAAAATGTGTAGGAGCATTAAGAGTAAACACACCTCCCAGCCAGTTCCAAATTTCTTTACTGAAAGAACATTCCCACAGAATATGCTTCGTATTGTCTTGACCATTTCCACATAAGTAACATTTAGATACTGTGTCATACCCTTTCTTTCTGACACTTTCTTCAGTTGCACAAGCCCCTCAGAATCTTCCAAACATTAAAAGATATATATAAGGACTCCACACATATTTAGCCCACTGCACTTTCTGATACTTCACTCTTATCTGTTGCACTGCAGTTGCAACTGAAAATTTTCCAGTTAAATCAGCAACCCATATTCTTTTATCCCCTCATTTCCCTAATGCTGGCAACTCTTTTAAATCAAAAGATTTCTTCATTTCTTCAGGGACATTCCACTCACCATTTATTATTAGATCACTTACTTTTAGTTCTTTGTATTATTGAACAAAAGGATCTGAGTTATAATGCTCTGTGAGTGCATACTCCTTCACCCACTTATCTTCCCAAACTGAAATACTCTTACCATCCCCCACCAGCCATCTACTCCCTTCCTTGAGTTCATTTATTACCCATTTTAAATCAGGCCAAATTGATGATTTTTTGTAACTAGTTGTCCATTGACCATTGTTATTCTTATATTTTGCCTTCATAAATCTAGTCCATTCTTCATCTTCTGTTTCAATCTTCCAAAGTAATTTTAACAACAAAGCCTTATTCATCACCTCTAACCTCCTTATACCAAGCCCTCCTTCCTCAAATGGTGCATTTACTTCTTCCCATTTTACAGTTATTAGCTTCTTCACTGATGGATCACCAGTCCATAAAAAGTTTCTTATAATCCTCTCACATTCCTTTATCACTATTTTGGTCCATTTATATACTGACATAGTATAAAGTGGTATGCTGCATAGCACAAACTTCACTAATGTCAATCTAGCTGAGAATGCAAGCAGTTTTCCAATCCAACCAGCCAATTGCTTTTGTAACATTTCTACCTTTCCCCAAACATGAACAGATTTAACCTTCCAGGTTTCAACATTACTCCCAAGTATTTGTTTGGGAATTCAGAAATTTCCCTCTGCAGATTTTCATCTATAGCATGTCTTCTTGCTTCAGTAACTCCTCCTACAAAACACTTACGTTTAGCTCTGTTAACTATCTGCCCTGAAGCTGCTTGATATCTCATCAATAGTTTCATTAGATTGTCCAATGATCTTTTATGTCCATTACAAAATATAAAAATGTCATCAGCAAACATCAGATGAGATGGCTGACAACCATTTCTATTAACAATTGCTTTTATTAGACCAACTTGAACCATTCTTGTTATATTCCTACTTAATACCTCCTCTCCAATCACAAATAATATGGGAGAAAGTGGGTCTCCTTGTCTGAGCCCTCTTCTTACATCAAAGAATCCAAATGGCCCTCCATTAACTAAAACTGAAATTCTTGTAGATTCAAAAATAGTCTTCAGCCATTTACTAGCTCAGAAGCTAGCACAATATTTTCTTGAATGTTTCTTCCTTTTATAAAAGCTCCCTGTTGACAAGATATCACTTTATGTAGCACACAATGCATTCTTGTTGTAATAGTCCTTGTGATAATTTTAAAGCAAAAATTAGACAAACCAATAGGTCTAAATTGCTCAGTTCTTTTAGCTCCTGGAACTTTAGGTAACAAGAATAAAAAACTGGAATTCATCCCTTTTGGTATGAATCTGCACCTCCGATAGAATTGTATTTCCTCTATCAAATCTTTACCAATAATATCCCATGAAAATCTATAGAAGCTACCTGGCAAACCATCAGGACCAGGAGAACTATTTTGATCCATTGAGAATACGGCTTCTTTGATTTCTTGATCTGATGGAAATTTATCCATTTGAGCATTTTCTTCATTAGTTATCACTTTAGGAATAATGTCAAAAAGTTCTTCCTCTAGTATGACTTCATGATATTCAAATTTCTTATTAAAATGACTTACAAGTAACTCTGCCATGTTTTCTTGATTTGTAACAATATTACCAGAAGTATCTTCAAGTTCCACAATATTATTATGTGCTCTTCTAACCTTCATTGAAGTATGGAAAAAACCAGTATTTGCACCACCCTCTTTCACCCATTTAACTCTTGATTTTGACCTCATCAATTCATTATACTGATTAGCTACTACTTCATGCTTTCCTCTTGCAGTTACCAACTTATTAAGTAATTCCACATTTTCTAGCTGAGCATCTGAAAGTAAGGAAGCATTGAGCACTTCTTCTTTAGTTTCTTTAACCTTGATTCCATGTCTTAACACTAATTTTAAATCTTTTCAGTTTGCTCATAAATTTAAAAGCTGGATTTCCTGAACATTCTTCTTCCCATGATGCTTGTATAAGCTGCTTAAATTCAGGATGAGAAGTCCATACATTTTGATATTTGAAAGGTATATTATTTGGCTTAGGGAAGTCATTAGTACCTCCCAGCAATGCACCATGGTCTGAGACTCCCCTCACTCCAACTTTATATATCCAATCATCATACTTTTCCATCCATTTCACATTGAAAAAAGCCTTATCCAGATCACATAATATCCTCTTCTTACCCACTCTATTATTGCACAAGGAATATTTTGTTCCTGATCTTGGGAGCTTGTAAAAGACCACAGTAATCTAAACATTTGTTGAAATCTGACATTGAAACTCTTAAAGGACTTCTTCCTCCTACTTTTTCATCACAGTTTAAAACAGTGTTGAAGTCTCCAATTACCAGCTATGGACAATTCATTTGACTGATCTTCATTAATTCCTCTCAAAGAATTCTCCTGTCAACTGTTAGACATGCAACATGAATACCAGTAACCAAAACCTCTCCAACTCTGATAGAAATACTTGTTTAGTACTAGAAACAACTGTTGGGGTTGACAAAGAAGAATTCCATAGTAACCAAATGTTTCCTTTTTCAGTATCTGTTGAGTTATAGATCAACATATGACTCACTCCAGGTAATCTCAAATTTTTAACAAAATTGTTTCTGACTCTTATTTTAGGCTCACCTAACCATATCAGAGAAGGGCTAAATTGGTTCACTAAGGATCTTAATTTATCTTTTACTCTAGTCCTCATGAGGCCTCTGATGTTCCAGAAGGCTACTCTCATTGAGAAGAATTAACTTGAGAGGATTCAGGTCCTCTCATGCCTTTATTTTTAACTAAAATTCCAGCAAGTTTCCTTGTTGTCATAAGAGATATACCTTTTGACTATGCTGCTTTATTGTTGTCCTTAGCTTCTTTGCTAGTTGCAATACTTTTTGTACCAGGATTTGAAACTTTCATACTTTCCTCCGAACTTTGTTCCTTAGCAACTTCTACCAATACTTGAAATTTACTTGCAGAAGTAAAGGATTCCAAGGTTCCAAACTGTACTGAAGGCTTATTTTGTAAATTTAAAACTGGAGTTACCAGTTTTTCTTGATCATGTAATTCATATGACAACAATGTAGGAATACTTGTAGAAACTTTAAGCAAACCTTCTGCTGAAAGTGATGGAAATTCATCTTGAGAAAAAATTGTACTTCCATTAACAGAATAGTCTTCCATTATAATCCCATCTTCACTTAAAATAATCTTCTAAACTTCAATCACCTTAGGAGTTTTAGGAGAGTTAAAAAATATCAAAACCACCTTGCTGTGATTGCTTCTTTTCTTTCTTTTTCCAAACTTTCCTTGTTATCAATTTAGGGTTACCATCAGTATCAGCCTCCTTTGACTCATCTTTTCTCTTCAACCTACATTTTGTTATTAAATGTCCAACCATTTTTCAATGATCACAAAAACCTGGAGATTTGGAACTTGTACCTCCTGTTCAAAACTACCATACTTGGATTTAACCAAGATTTAATTTGGTATATTATTTGCTAAATCAACTTCAACAAGAACACTTGCATAATAACCAACTTCTCTTTTAAGAGTTGTTTCATCCACCTTTATAGCTCTTGCAAAAGTATCACCTAAAGACATAAGAATTTTCTCCTTCCAGTACTCCATTCATAAACCAGGGAAATTAATCCAAACAAAAGTTGTAGTAGTTCTTTGAGATGTAGGATTGAAATTTGGTTCCCAAAATCTTAATTTTAGAACTTGAGTTTCAACTTCCCAGTACCCATTCCAAATATACTTCATATCACTTTCATTAGTTAACTTGATGATAAAAAATCCTTTTCCAATAGGTATCAATTGATAATTTCCCGAGGTATTCCATTGTCTCCTCAATGACTCTTTTGCGACAACAAATTTCATCTTAACTAAATCCAATCTTCCAATCAAACTAAACTGCCATTCATTCAAACTATCATCTATCTCCTCATCAGGAATATAGCACGATGGTACTACAATTTGTATTTCAGTATCAATCCTCTTCGGATTTGATTCAGAAGAAAAGAAACAAAAAGTATTATTATTCATCGTAGATCTAGATTCGATGAAGAAATCTCAATAATAAATCGAATTCAGACAATACATCACATTAAAATCATCACCAATCATTGAATTAAAACCTTGAAATCCCCTGAATACCTGAATTAATGAAGACGAAGATCGAAAAATTTGAAGCTGAAAACGAAAAAAAATCTCCGATTTAGTCGCCCGAGTCTCAGAGCGCAACTCGGTACGATTCCAATGTAAGAGATATTTAAGTCCTCTTTCATACTTACAACATTGAAACCGATTTTCCACACTTCAAAACAAGTTTAGAATTGGTTCATCTTACTTCCAAGAACTATGTGATTGATCAAGAACAATCAATCACAAATCATGGGTTTCACGGTTCTACCAAAACAAGTTTCGGTTCTACCTCCATGTGAGTATTGTGCATAGTCACACTAGCTTTCCAAAATTCGGTTGACTAGGTACTAGGATCGGTTCCCCACATATATATGGTATCTAACTTGTACGTGTTGCACATGTCTATATGATCGGTTCCTCTTTGCCTAAAAACGTGTTGCACATGTCCATAGGATCGGTTCCCCTTTCTGCTAAAAATTTGTTGCACCTCATACAAGGATCAATTCCCCTTTTTGATGTGTTTCACCTCTTACTAGGATCGGTCCCCTTTACCCAGAGTTGGTCATACACAAAATCATAAAATCGATCATACTATCTCAGGTGATTACTTAAGATCGATTTTACTAATAAAAGTCATATAAATACAAAAGTCAGGCCTTTGTGAATAATTTTACCAAGAACATAAGCAAGTCACGAGCGGTTATACTAATCACATATATTGGTAGTTCAAAAAATATGCAATGAATAACAATACCAATAATGCCTGGCGATTTCCTTTTCGATTCACAAAACAAGTTCATGAATTTACTTCCTTAAAACACATGTAAAACATTGTTTCCTAGGATGAAATCCTTACCTCATACCCATACATAATAACAATAGCATTCAAACGATTATGTCGATGTCTTATATACAAAGTTTAATGGTTAAGCAATAACCCTCGTATTGTATTCCTTAACACTATGTCTATCTAGAGTGTAATCATGCTTCGAAGTTTTGTTTTCAATATACACGACTTGAAAGATACGTTAGGGAATGAAATGGTTCAAGTCAAATATCACTAACCTCAAGTGGAAGGATGATGTTGTCGTTGTATCTCCTTACTTCTTCACTTCATCAAGTCTTCGCAATACTTGTAATGTCTCATATCATAATACTTTCAAGATAACCTATATGAATTTGAATCTAGTACAGAATCAAGCGACTCTTAATATGAGTTTTGATTCTCTAAAATATGACAACCAAACTTGACATACCAACGCTTTGTGGGTTCAACCGAGCTATGCTCTAACAATCTCCCCCTTTGTCAATTTTAGTGACAAAACACTTACATCATATGGATAAGAAAATTACAAGAATTCATTACACATACGCTTGATTCCCAAATTCAACAATACACTAACATGTATATATTCAATCCATAAATGTTGTTGTGGACATTATAATAACAAATCTAATACGCCCCCTAAAGGTAAGATCGGTATATTTTCAATCCGCGCGTCTTTGTTATCCCTTTGCAATGATATGTTACTCCCCCTTAGTCTATGCTTTTACTCTTTCGTTAGATAAACGTTTAAGCACCAATGTCCTTTCCTTTAGTGATACCAATCAATATAAAATCAATACCAGTATCACTTGTTTACTCCATATATTTCTCCCCCTTTTTGTTACTGTTGATAGTGGTTTTTAGTTTAGGGCTAAATTTGTAAAACCTTGCATTTAATGTGCCGTCACTCTGCAAAGAAACGGAGCCATGTAAAAGTGATGAGTGTTCAACCTCGCCACTGGCACATTTATTGAGCAACTCAATATTTCCCCATGAAATTTATCCAGAATGGTGCATATAGCAACAATCCCAGATATTCTGTAAATTTTGGCACCTTGCCTGTATTACTCAGTTAATATAAGTTTCTTCGAATGCTTTTTGTGCTATGTTCCCCGGATGAACCCTTAATGTTGATATGGCATGACAATTTGTGTTCACTCGCAGCAGAGTAGCACGAACTTCCAAGTATCAAGGTTAAGGTCCTTGCATAAAGTATTTAATCGGAAAGCATACTGCTCTCTGGCGATGAACTTGTGTCAACAGATAGAATTCAATCAATTTTGTGATAATTCACAAGATTTAGATATTACCCTGACTAATTTGCAAAAATTAAGGTTTTGCGCCCTGCGCAGTATATTAGACCTTGCGTGTCGAAATTAAGCCTAGGCGAACTAGGTAATTAATCCGCTATGGATTAGTAGGTGCGAAATCCTACCTAAAATCAGAAAATAAGGAATAAAAGGAGTCGCGGAATAGGAGCAGCAACAAAGGAAGGTGTGGCCATGTCGTAGACCATCCGGCGCCACTTGCAAGTGGCCAAACCCCATGTTGCTCAACCGACCCCTATTTCCCGTCGACCAATCAGGTCGCCTTAAACCCTCCACACGCACATGAGTTTTGGATGGGCCCATACTTGCTGGCCCTATTTCCTATCGACCAATCAGGTCGCTTTAAACCCGCCACACGCACACCAGAAGTGTGGACACGCCCATGCTTGGCCGGCACCCTCTTTTGCGAACAATCAGGTCGCTTTAAACCTGCCAAAGTATTAAAAGAGGCAAAGTTGCGCCAGATGGTCACGATGCCAAATTGGCTTCCCAAAATCCACGCCAACATGCTAATTGGCATGCCAAACGTGCATGCCAAACGTGTCATTCCGTTCCGGCGTGCTAGTGGCATGCCAAACATGCCATGTCGCGCCAATACACTAATTAGCATGCCAAACATGCCAAACGTGCCACTTCTTTGCAGTAGCATGCCGAACATGCCAAACATGCCGCAGTAGCATGCCAATCGTGTCAACATGCCATAAATAGCGCGCCAACGTGCTAATCCACTCCTTGTTCGTCGACAAACGCCATAACATATTCCAATTAGGGTATTATAAACGGCTCTGCTCTAGTGGCATTAGTCAAAACCTTAATTTCCAGTCGTGGCCTAATTACGCTACTTTGGCCCTACAACATGCCACGAGCCATGTGGGACCCACCAAACCCTAAAAATGGCGTCGTTCTATAATCACCCGCGGTCATCCTTGCGCCTTGTGGTTATTCCCATGTTATGGCTTGCCATAGTTCCTTTGATGTGGCCATGACACCAATAGCATAAAGTGTCACCGTGTCGCGGTCATGCCGTACGCTAATTAGGGTTTCGATATGCCAAACCCTAATTTAGCCAAAGTTGCCACGCCAACTAAGTCAGGTAATTCTCCTAAGGCCTTAAGTTTGATATAGCAACATGACCGATGTTGCCAGTGCCATATTTGGGTCTAACACCAATATGCCAAAATATCTGACATGGCTACGCCAGGTGCCACTATGTCAGTAGCATGCCGCTATATGCCACTGGCATGTGCCAATGACGCCACTGTGTTGTCGTCAGGCTCCAACAGAATGTGGCCATAATCAATGGCCATCCTTTCTCATGGGTTACAATCTCAGCCGTCCGAATTCTCCACAGAATTGACAGGCCCGTGGCAAGTTTTGGGCGACCAACTAAGATAGGCCAAATAGCATCACGTGCTATTCTCCTGTGGCAAGTCTCCTGACTTTGACTTGCCACATATAGCAACCTGCTACATGTTTTCCATGAAAACACTCGAGACATCAAACATGTCACAAACTGGGGGGGTGCTCATCAGGGTATTGATCTGGCGGTTTACAGCGTGCAGCGTGCAACACGCCCATTATAAGAAAGTGTCAGAAAGCAGGGTAGTTAGTGGCGGTAAGAAGTAGTGGGTGTAAAATGACCAGTTTCCTCCATGGTGGGAACGTGGTCTCTGACATTTACACATAGTCCCACTTATCCATTACTCAATCACTCCCACTTTCTACGATATCAGGGTGCGTTCAATATGGCTTGTATAAATAGGTTTTACCTATTTTCGACCAAACAACAAGTTTTTGTGAGAACAACACAGTATCCAGAAAAGCACCAAAGAACTGATAGCTTTCATTCCACAAGCCAGTTCCAAATTCTGATACAAGTCATAAAATAGCCACACCTTCAGAATTAACCATTCTGGTCTCAACACCTTCTTCGTTTCCCTCCCTAAGACCAACCCTTCTCCTTCACTTTGTGACCGAAGCAAGACTGGAATGGCCATTTCTTGGTTTAGGCCAGGATTGTACAGATTGATCTCTCGAATCTAAAGTACTCCCGTGTAGTGTATTTGTTTTAGGTTTAGATTTGTTTCTCCTCCACACACCCAAATTTACCAAAACCAGCAGAAACAGGTTTTACCCATAAACAACTGGTGACCACAGTGGGAGATTAATCTCTCGGTTGCAATTCCAATTTCAAAAAGATGGTCGGTCTTATAACTGATTCCACAAATTCAAGTTCCGTTCAGAACCTGGCGAATGACGACATCTCCCCTCCCAACGTTATACCCAATGGTACGACCAATGAAGAAATCCCAAGACTGATCGAGTTGGCACGAGTTCAGGAGATCCACATAAGAAACATTGACATCAGATTGGAGCGGTTCACCTGTCCTAGAAATTCCAACGCTGGGGACTGACGCCCCGGATGATCTCCCTCATATCAACAGTTTCACCACCAACCAGAGGCCAGTGGACCAGGAAGCAGCCTCTTTGGTAGAGAGTTTATGTGAGCTTCTACACCTTTCAAGGGATAGGCGAGCAGAGACATTTGCTGCAATCAATCAAATAGCCTTGGATGCGCGTTTGACTCCTTCACATCCAGAGATCTCAAGGATGTCAGAGATGTCCGTCAACAATGTTACATTTACCGAAGATGACATGATGGCAGAAGAATGTCATAATAGAGCCCTACATGTCACTGCACGCATTAAGGATTCAGAATTCAAAAGAGCTCTCATCGACACAGGAGCATCCTCGAATGTTATTACTCTTAGAACACTCAAGACAACCAAGGTGCATCCAAATGAAATCGTACGGAAGCCTACCACAATGACAAATTTCGAAGGAAACCAAACCAACACATATGGACATATCAGTCTGAATCTGTCAGTAGGGCCAGTCCAGTCGAAGGTAAAATTTGAAGTAATAGAGAAAGAGCCAGACTACCACATGATACTGGGAAGACCGTAGCTCCATGACAACAAGATCATCCCTTCAACGTATCACCAATGCCTAAAAACCATGTTGAACAAAGAAGTTGTCCGCATTCCCACGCTATTGTCTCCTTATGCACCAATTTGTGGCGTGGAGATGTTCGAGCCAAGGGAAAATTCACGAAACTCGTTAGGCAAGGTTTACTGCACTCTACTCCCTACATGGTCGTTAATTGAGAAGGAGGACAGACTCGCGTCCCTAAACAAAGGGACCCAGTCTCACAACACGCCTCCACCCACAAAGCACGCCAATTTCCCCTCATCAAATGGAAGTGTGGATCATCCTCATACAAAAAGAGAGCGGGCTTTTGTTGCATGTCCTGATGAAAAAGGTAAAACCGTATATCGGCGCCGCTGTTAGAAATTAGCAGGGGAGACTACCATCCAGTCTCTATGCCCAATGAAATGCAATCATAACGACAAGCCACAAGAAGAAGTACCAGACGCTCCACGACAGTTTCAAGACGACACTAATTCCACCACAGATGAACTCGAGATTGTCAACATCGGAAGTGAAGAATCCCCGCGGCCCGTCTCCATTAGCTCGGCTCTATGTACAGACGAACACACAAAACTTGTGAAACTTCTTAAGGAATATCAAGATGTATTCGCGTGGACGTACAAATAAATGCCTGGCTTGGATGAAAAACTGGTCACTCATCATCTACATATAATGATCCAAACCAGTCAAGCAATCTCCAAGGCAATTCAGAAACGATGTGGAGGAACAAATCAAGACTGAGATTCAGAAGTTTCTAGCCGCCGGTTTCATCAAACCCATTCACCATCCTACCTGGTTGGCCAATGTGGTTCCTGTAAAGAAGAAGAACGGTCAAATCAGGTGTTGTGTCGATTTTAGGGATCTGAACAAATGCTTCCCCAAGGATGATTTTCCTCTTCCCAACATTGATATGCTGGTAGACGCCACCAGTGGGCATGGCATGTTCTCCTTCATGGACAAGTACAACGGATACAATCAAATAAATATGTATGAGCATGACGCAACAAGTTGAGGATTACGTGGATGACATAGTGGTCAAATCAAAAACCCGAGCGGCACACACAGAGGTTCTGCGGCAAGTGTTTGAAAGATGTCGCGAGTACAAACTGAAAATGAACCCTTTGAAGTGTGCTTTTGGCG
The DNA here is from genome assembly GCF_003573695.1 of Papaver somniferum. Taxonomy (NCBI): domain Eukaryota; kingdom Viridiplantae; phylum Streptophyta; class Magnoliopsida; order Ranunculales; family Papaveraceae; genus Papaver; species Papaver somniferum. The sequence goes on along the minus strand of NC_039364.1, from coordinate 169,461,025 downwards.
TCTCTTCAGGCAAATTTCTGGGATTCCAAGTGACTGCTGAGGGAATCAAGGTGGACCCAACCAGACCCAAGCCATCCTCACGATGCCTCCTCCTCGAACGGTGAAAGAACTCCAGAACTTCATGGGCAAGGTAAATTATATTCGGCGCTTTATACCTGGTTTAGCCCAGCTTATCGCTTCGTTCACCTCCTTACTAAAGAAAGGAGCAAGTTTCGTTTGGACCGCGCTACAACAAGAGGAGTTTCGGAAGATCCAACAAATATTGTCATCCCCAGCAGTCATGAAGTCTCTTGTACAAGGAAGACCATTGTGTCTCTACACCGCTTTCAGTGATACTGCCATTGGAGCTCTCCTCGCTCAAGAAGATGATGAAGGAATTGAACATCCTATATACTATTTCAGTCAAACTTTAAGGGATATTGAACTCAGATATCCTAAGGAAGAAAAAGCGTGCTTAGCCCTAGTTCACTCCAATTAGAAGTTTAGACATTATTTGTTTTCAAAAAAAGTGTTGCTGATATCTAAGGCTGACCCCGTCAATTTGCTTTCAAAACCGGCCTTGATGGGAAGGCCGGCCAAATGGATCCTCCAAATGTCAGAGATGGATATAAAATGCGCTTTCCGAAGGGACATCAAAGGACAAGTAGTCTCATATTTACTAGCAGCTTTCCCGGGAAAAGGAACCACCGCACTGCATGAAGACCTCCCTGGAGAATTTCCGGAAATCTCTTTTGTTAAAGAAGAAGTGTGGCTATTGTATTTTGATGGCTCTGCCAACCCTAGCAATAATACTGGAGGAGCAGGTATAGTTCTAGAGTCTCCCACTGGTGAAGTCTTTCACATTCCTTCAAGCTGTACTTTCAGTGCACCAATAATTCAGCGGAATATGAAGCTTTTCTCATAGGGTTGTCGCTGGCCAAACAAGCAGGCGCCACACACCTGGAAGTTATAGGCGACTCTAAGTTACTGGTTAACCAGATGAATGGAGTATACGCACTAAAAGAGGTAACACTGGCTCCGTATAGATCTGAGGCGCAAAAGTTATTGAATTACTTCGTTGATGAAACCATAACTCATGTCGGTCGAAGTAACAAAAAACACGATGATTGCCTAGCCACATTGGCCTCGAAGCTGCAATTCGAAGGTTTAGAAGAAACCTTAACAGTGAGGATACGGACTGTAGCATCGACATGGCTCTTACAGTCCAAGGTGCTGAAACAAACGATTGGAGGACACCGATTATCCAAGATCCCAACAGTTCACTTTCCCAAGGAAAGGTTAGTCTCAAAACCCTACAAAATTTCTTCATGCTTCACGGAGTGTTGTATCATCGAAACCCAGATGGCTCCCTGTCGAGATGTCTCGGCGATGAAGAAGCACAACTACAGCTTAACCACGTTCATGGAAAAATTTGTGGACAAACGTTGGTGGTAACTCTTTACCGTCTTCTTCAACGCCTTGGCTACTACTGGACGGATATTGAGGCTCAATATCGATTGCTCCAACTGTCAAGCACCGCCACATAAATTGGAGATCTTTAACATTGACCACGCTGAGGACTGGCGAGAGCCATATGTCAATTACCTCCACGACGGTATGCTCCCTGCCAATAAGAAGGATGCAGCCAAAATGAAGCAAAGAGCCAAAAGATTCGTATTTCATGAAGGAACCCTGTACCGTAAGAGCTTTCGAGGTGATCTGCTACGATGCTTGGAAAAGGCGGAAATCCCAATTATGCTAAAGGAGACGCATGAAGGTGAAAACCAAGGGAAGAAGAAACTATTCCTATAGATACACGAGAAATGCTACTGGCCGACTATGGAAGACGATGCAGCAGCGTTTGTTCAAAGGTGCCACGAATGCAAAATTCACGGGAGCCTCATCCACGCACCTTCCACTCCCCTGCACTTGGGGAGTAGTCTGTGGCCATTTTACAGCTGGGGACTTGACATCATTGGGAAGATTAACCCGCCATCGTCAAAGCAGTATGAGTATATCATAACTGCAACGGAGTACTTTACTAAATGGGTTGAAGCCATTCCTATACGAGGGACTACTGGAGCGACAATTGCAGCCTTTATTAAGGAGTAGATCATTCGTCGGTTTGGAGTGCCTAAGCACATCATTACTGATAACGACACTCCCTTCGCCAACAAGCAAGCACCAGAGTTACTCGAAGAATACAGAATCAAGCAAGTCTTCTCTACTTCTTACTATCCCCAAGGGAATGGACAACCCGAGATCACCAACAAGACTTTAATTCGGATTCTCAGCCGGACATGGCACGGGAAACTTCCCATGACACTATGGGCATATCGGGCGGCACCTATAAGCTCTACTGGCCTTTCTCCCTATTCGCTCATCTATGGTGCAGATGCAATCCTCGCAGCAGAGATCAAAATTCCGTCGGCTAGGATTGCGGAAGCAAGTGGAGTCCAATGGAATGAGGCCGAGGCATCGAACGCCAGAATAACGGAGCTAGATACTCTAGACTCCAAGAGAACTAAGGCGGAAGAACATGCTCAGACGTACAGGAATAGGGTCTCCAGAGCATATGATAAAGCCGTAAAACCTCGAACATTTCAAGCAGGATATCTGATGTTGAAGACTTCCAAGCACATTCAGCAAGACGTGTCCGCACCAAAATTCTCTCCAAAATGGGAAGGACCTTATGTGGTCACCAAAGCCTACAACAGTGGGTACTACAAAATTGTCAAAGAATATGGAGGCAAGTTGGAAGCGTCATCAATGGAAAATGGCTCAAGGCATACTACGACTGACCATTTCTCCACCTCTCGTCGTTTCATAACACGACCGTCCAGGCATTTCTTTTCCTTCCTCCCTCATGTCTGAGTTATCAAAATTTCATTTAGTCAAGACGTATGAATGAAAATTCCATTTATTCTCAAACACCAGTACAATTAAAAAAAAAAATTCAAAACCGAAAAGAAAAACCAGACGTTCTCATGGCTACATATTCAAAATAACAACCCAGAAAAGGCCATCCAACAAGTTGTAGTTTCTTGAAAGCATCATCTTCAGCTTGTTTTAGTACCTTTCAGTCCTGCTCTTCAAATCCCGGATTGCTTGTTCCACCTTTTGAGATTCATCAGTCAGAGCCTTCTCCTCTTCCAAAATGACCTTTGTGGCAGGAACAACGTTGGCAAGGAGGCCGACTCGATCAACTTTGACAATGTCAAGACGGTGACGCAGCCAGCTTATGTTCAACTCCAGGGATTCGCAGGTACATACCATATTCTCCCACTTTTCAACGTTTGATTCAGTGACGTCGCGAACGGATGTGCCTTCCATTTCGACAATCATGGGCAGAAGACAGTTCACTGTGGTGACTAACGCAGACGAGCAATGTTGCACCATGTTACTAGTTGCAATGTGGCTGTATCTTCTCCATATCTGAGTGTACAAAGCCACGAACTCTTTCCGCACTAAGAACCTACCTACACTTCGGTAGCTAGAAGATAAACACTTCATGTGGATATCGAATGAAAAACCTGCATTAGGATATTCATAGCAGGAATACCCAAATCAACATTTTCCAAGTCTGCAGCAGTTGGCATACTCGAGTTTGAAGGAAGAGGTGTGGCCAGATCGTCGTCATCAACCACGGTTACACATGTTCCAACTGGTTACCTATGCACAAAAGAAAATCTCTCTTTGTTACATGTTGATGGTAGCAAGCAAATATCCATTCGTCAGTAAAAAGCATACCGGTATGATCTTCTTGACTCGGATGATCCGGACGGGGGAGTTATCACAAGACTCAGGAGTTTGCCCACTCCAAAGAAAAAAAGGCAGCAGCGTTATGAGAAAAAGAAGAACTATCACTTCAAAATCAGGAGGTAATTAGAGTCGTACTCTGGAAGCAATCCGCTTGCGTTTGGTCGAGGAATTTGGCTGGCTCGAGGATGATTCACTTCTGTTCGACATGATGAAAATATATGAATTCAACAAGAAGAGTCTTTATTATAAACCGAGAGGGACAATCCAGTTTCACCTGCATATATATCATGGCAACCCTAAGAAGAAACATATGATGACCAATAGTAACGAACTTATCCGATAGCCAAAGATTCCACTTCAACCTAGCAATGTTTCTTCGAAGCCCTAATAAAGACCGGGAGAAAACGGCCATGTAGTCAAAGGAAGGATGCGTTTTCCTAGATTGGAGCTCTAATGTCAACACATTCTAAAGATATGGAGCATCCACTCTCCTAGTAATGATTGCTTACTCTTGCTCGGTCATTTTTCCGCTTGACTGTCACAATCTAATGCTTACCCCGCAACAATGCCACTGTTACGTGCTAAACAGGGGACTTAATTTTGATGGTGGTTTTTAGTTTGGGGATAAATTTGTAAAACCTTGCATTTAATGTGCCGTCACTCTGCAAAGAAACAGAGCCATGTAAAAGTGATGAGTGTTCAACCTCGCCACTGTCACATTTATTGAGCAACTCAATATTTCCCCATGAAATTTATCCAGAATGGCGCATGTAGCAACAATCCCAGATATTCTGTAAATTTTGGCACCTTGCCTGTATTACTCAGTTAATATAAGTTTCTTCTAATGCTTTCTGTGCTATGTTCCCTGGATGAACCCTTAATGTTGATATGGCATGATAATTTGTGTTCACTCGCAGCAGAGTAACACGAATTTCCAAGTATCAAGGTTACTGTCCTTGCATAAAGTATTTAATCGGAAAGCATATTGCTATCTGGCAATGAACTTAAAGAACTATATGTCAACACATAGAATTCAATCAATTTTGTGATAATTCACAAGATTTAGATATTACCATGACTAATTTGCAAAAATTAGGGTTTTGCGCCCTGCTTAGTATATTAGACCTTTCCTGTTGAAATTAAGCCTAGGCGGACTAGGTAATTAATCAGCCATGGATTAGTAGGTGAAAAATCTTACCTAAAATCAGAAAACAAGGAATAAAATGAGCCGCGGAATAGGAGAAGCAACAAAGGAAGGTGTGGCCATGCCATAGGCCAGCCGACACCACTTGCAAGTGGCCACACCCCATGTTGCTCAACCGGCCCCTATTTCCTGTCGACCAATCAGGTCGCCTTAAACCCGCCACACACACATGAGTTGTGGATGGGCCCATACTTGTTGGCCATATTTCCTATCGACGAATCAGGTCGCTTTAAACCCGCCACACGCACACCAGAATTGTGGCCACGCCCATGCTTGGCCAACCCCCTCTTTTTCGACCAATCAGGTCGCTTTAAACTTGCCAAAGTATTAAAAGAGGCAAAGTTGCGCCAGATGATCACGATGCCAAATTAGCTTCCCAAAAGCCGCGCCAACATGCCAAACGTGTCATTCCGCTCCGGCGTGCTAGTGGCATGCCAAACATGCCATGCCGCGCCAATACACTAATTGGGATGCCAAACATGCCAAACGTGCCACTTTGCCGCAGTAGCATGCCAAACATGCCAAACGTGCCACTTTGCCGCAGTAGCATGCCGAACATGCCAAACGTGCCACTTTGTCGCAGTAGCTTGCCAATCGTGTCAACATGCCATAAATAGCGCGCCAACGTGCTAATCCACTCCTTGTTCGTGGCCAAACGCCATAACATATTCCAATTAGGGTATTCTAAACGGCTCTGCCTTAGTGGCATTAGTCGAAACCCTAATTTCCAGTCGTGGACTAATTACGCTACTTTGGCCCTACAACATGCCACGAGCCATGTGGGACCCGCCAAACCCTAAAATGGCGCCATTCTATAATCACTCGTGGCCATCCTTGCGCTTTGTGGTTATTCCCACATTATGGCCTGCCATAGTTCCTTTGATGTGGCCATGGCACCGATTGCATAAAGCGTCACCGTGTCGCGGCCATGCCGTACGTTAATTAGGGTTTCGATATGCCAAACCCTAATTTAGCTAAAGTTGCCACGCCAACTAAGTCAAGTAATTCTCCTAAGGTCTTAAGTTTGATATATCAACAGGGTCGATGTTGCCAGAGCCATATTTGGGTCTAACACCAATATGCCAAAATAGCTGCCATGGCTGCGCCATGCGCCACTATGCCACGGCTACGCCAGGCGCCACTATGCCACTGGCATGCCACTATATGTCACTGGCATGTGCCGATGACACCACTGTGCTGTCGTCAGGCGCCAACAGAATGCGGACATAATCAATGGCCATATTTCTCATGGGTTACAATCTCAGCCATCCGAATTCGCCATAGAATTGACAGGCCTGTGGCAAGTTTTGGGCGACCAACTAAGATAAGCCAAATAACATCACGTGCTATTCTTCTGTGTAAAGTCTCCTGACTTTGACTTGCCACACATAGAAACCTGCTACATGTTTTCCATGAAAACACTCGAGACATCAAACATGTCACAAACTGGGGGATGCTCATCAGGATATTAGTCTGGCGGTTTACAGCGTGCGGCGTGCAACACGCCCATTATAAGAAAGTGTCAGAAAGTAGGGTAGTTAGTGGCGGTAAGAAGTAGTGGGTGTAAACTGACCAATTTCCTCCATGGTGGGAACGTGGTCTCTGGCATTTACACATAATCCCACTTCTCCATTACTCAATCACTCCCACTTTCTACGAGATCAGGGTGCGTTCAATATGGCTTGTATAAATAGGTTTTACCTATTTTCGACCAAACAACAAGTTTTGGTTAGAACAACAAAGTATCCAGAAAAACACCAAAGAACTGATAGCTTTCATTCCACAAGCCAGTTCCAAATTCTGATACGAGTCATAAAATAGCCACACCTTCATAATTAACCATTCTGGTCTCACACCTTCTTCACTTCCCTCCCTAAGACCAATCCTTCTCCTTCACTTTGTGACCGAAGCAAGACTGGAACGACCATTTCTTGGTTTAGGCCAGGATTATACAGATTGATCTCTCGAATCTAAAGTACTCCCTGCAGTGCATTTGTTTTAGGTTTAGATTTGTTTCTCATCCACACACCCAAATTTACCAAAACCAGCAGAAACAGTTTTTACCCATAAACAGTCACAAAATGACAAAGAAACGAAAAAATAAAGGACAGACCGAAAGGATCTTACAAATCTGAAAATAGACTTGTAACCTATAGAGTTAAGAACGAGGGTTCCACACACCATTTTTAACAACCAATATCAAAAACGAAACTACAAAGTAATTTGTTTTGATATGTTACCAAGGAAACAATTGCCCGAAGCAATTTTCCCTAATATTTTAGCAAACTAAAAATCAACTAAGCACCTTAGTCCCTTTGCTAAACTGATTGTACAAATACAACCGCTTTATTCGATAAGACCAAAATAAAGATAACTCTATTTTTCTCATCAGGTTCTAATTATCCATATAACTTAGACTTTTAAATTTTGAACAAGAAAAGTACTAGGTTAGTTAAATAGCATCTCTTGTTAAGGCATTCGATTAGACTTGAATAACCGAAACCTCCACTTTGATAAGTCTAACTAAGATCAGAATTAACTTAGTTTCTCTTATCCGGAATCGAATTGGAATAAACAATTCATCTCGTAAATCTTTTATTTCGTTAAGCCATAAACAATTCATACAAACCAAATAAATCAACTTGCATAATTATTCACCTCAACCGGAAGCAACTGAAACAACATAGACATTAAAGCACCGCAATTGCACCGAAATTTTGTAAACCTAAACAATTGATATCAAACAATAAAGCAAGATAACAATAGTTTTTCTTAACCGGAACCAATTGAATCATACACACGTCCATACACAAATAATAGAATAAAACATCAATTGTACCGAAATTTTGTTAAGCAAAAGCAATAAAGATATACGCAATAAAATTAGGCTTTTCTTAAACAGGAAAACAATTAACTAACAAGATTATTACCTCAAATTTCGCATCCACTTCTCCAATATGTTTGCATCTTCTTCCAGGGAGAAGTTATATCGAAATATCATTATGTTGTCATCCTTATGCAAAACAAAAGAATAACAACAACCAACCTTTACCAGAGAAAGGTTGAAAACCGGTTTTTAACTATTACAAGCAAAAGTTGAAAACCCCTGAAACACATATGCTTTTATGCTAAACCAAAACCGATTCAACGTATTGAGACTTTTTCACATATTGTTTCTATCAGAACCCCTCATGATCCTTTGGTAAAGCCTACCAACATGGGTTAGAACTTAATCCTGCTAAGTCAAAAAGTCACCCAAACCATAAGGGTTCACAACATCATGAGATCGAATATCAAGGTAGTAAAACCGAAATCAAACATCCAATAAACATATAGCAATAACATATAGCATTCAAGCACAGGCTACGTAAATCAAAAGCTATCACAGGAAAAATTATAAATCAAATAATTTTATCCATAATAGACTTAATATAATCACTGAAAGAAATCAAAAATTGATGTCTATTTTCCTTTTGCAACTCAGCCCTTCATATCAGTGCTCAATGAAGGCGGATTACTACTTTCAGTATTCATCTTGTGAATTTCTTCAAGTAGAAAGCCTTGTTGCTTGACCGGAATTTCTTGCAGGTGAGAAATTTTCACGAAGAATTCTGCAAGAGCATGTAATTCTGTCTTTGATTGAATACAAAAGTGTGCCAATGCTTCAATACACTGATATTTTCTCAGCGTATTCTCTCTTTCCTTCTTGCTAAGCCAATCCCCTTTTTTGATTTTACCCTTAATATCAAGAGAAGATCCAGACTTAATCTTAAGTTGATCTTTCTGATCTACCATCTTGCCAAGAGAAGATGTTCGATCCAGACTCATGGTTTGGACAAGAAATGACCAAAGAAGGAGAAGGATCTTTTTATAATTTTCATACTTCCGAAAATATAATATTCCTAAAAATACGAATATATCAAATATTTTCAAATACTAGATTTTATTCCCATAATATACACATAAGTGCCTTGATTTTTCTTCTTCCTCACTCAAAATTTGGCACACATGGTGAGGAAGGAATTCTAATACCGACCAGGTGGTATTAGTATGAGATTTTCTCTCACTATGGAAATTTGAACAAACCGAGTGTCTTTGATCTAGCATCGTATGAGAAATTCTCCTCTTGTTACCTTGAACTAGCGAAGTATCTTGAGATTGACTAGGGTTGCCTATGCAACTTTTAACAATTCTGTTTTAGAGACATTTTTTGCATCTTGTCTTTTTTTTTTTCCCTTTACCATTAGATGATTTAATAAAATCGGAAGACATGTCCATTTTTAAAATGGGTAAATCACTAATGGAGGAGGAAGAAATAAGATTGACATCTAATGCAATATTAGTTGTTTCCTCTTCTTCAGAATCGTATGAGTCAGAGGTCTCATCTAGAGTTACAGCCAAAGCCTTGATTCCAGTGTATTTCTTAAGATTGGGACAATCTTTATCAATATGACCAAACCCTTTACACTTAAAGCATTGCGGATGATATTCATCATCTTCTTCATGATCCTTTTTGACAGGAACTCGATCATGTGGACGAGAAGATCGATGAGTATCCTTTATGAATCTCTTATTCCTTTTCTTTAAGAGATCTCGCAACTGTCTAGTAATCAATGATAATGATTGTTCAATATCATCATCGGAATTTTCTGCAATCTGTTCATCTGAATCATCCATCTGTCTATTCCTCTCCATTGGAGCGTTTGGAATTTTTTCAGCTTTAAATGCAATTCCTTTATTTTGAATATACTGTGATTCATGATCAAATATCTTTAGCTTTCCAACAAGTATGCTTCGTGAGAGAGTTGAGAGATCATTTGCTTCTATGATTGCATGCTTCTTAGAATCGTATCTTGGTGGCAACGATCTGAGAATTTTGCACACTATATCCTTTCAGAGATAGTCTTTCCAAGAGAGAAAGATGCATTAATTATATCAGAGAGTTTAAGATGAAACTCTTCAAAAGTGTCGTTGTCATCCTTTCGAAGGTTTTCCCAATCGGACGTAAGAGTTTGAATTCTAGCTTCTTTCTCTTAAGTGTTTCCTTCGAATACGATCTGAAGATTGCCCCAAGCTTCTTTCGAAGTTTGACATGTTAATACATGATATTGTAGATCACGACTTACGTCATGTATTATAGCATTCAAACCATCTGAATTCTGCTTTGCAAGAGCCTTTTCTTTGTTTGAAAAATCTACTAAGCGTTTAAACTCAGTTTCTGAATTTTCTATCTTTGGACGAATATAACCATCGACGACTAATAGCCATGTATTAAAGTCTCGTGATTGAAGAAAATATCTCATAGCAGATTTCCACCATAGATAATTTGTTCCGTCAAATCTTGGCGGTACGTTAATTGAAGTTGATTCATGCGAACTCGAGTACATTCTTATAGGATGGATCGCACCAAACACAGATTGTTAGATCTTTTCGTGTTTGCCTGCTCTGATACCAATTGAAAAGGCGAGGGTACCCAAATATACATCAAGCTAAAAAAAACCCACCTATAAGTCCTTTCTTTGAAAGTGATTGTCCATGGACTGAGTCGAGACAATACAAAAAATATGTTCACACTTCGTGTGATCGCCTATGGATACAAGATCGAGACAATACAACAACCAAGTATGTTTACTTGATAAAAAAGGTTCGTACTTAACCAAACACAATAGGATTGCTTATCAAGTAAATAGGAATTAACGTTTGTGTAATTTACTTTCAATTATAATAAAAACAATTATAATTGCGGAAAATAAAAGTAAATGACACAACAAGATTTTGTAAACGAGGAAACCGCATATGCAGAAAAACCATGAGATCTTGTCCAGAATTGAATACTCTCAGGATTAAGCTGCTATATAAAATCAAACCAACTTCGTATAGTCTAGACCAAGCAACTACACCTATAGTTCAACTAGTCCCGTCTGTATTCCCATGCCTCCGACCCGTAATAAGTCACGTACTTGGAACAATTCCTTTAGTTCGTATTCCAAACAATAAAGGAACAACAAATCTGTTTGGTATCAACTCTCTTCAACCAAGTGATGTGAGTTCGACAAAGGATCTTCTGTTTATCTCAATAAACTCCTTTATCAGGTTCTTAGATCTATCTTATTCTCAACTACCAAAGGTAATTGTTAAGATTTTGCAATCAATACTTTTAATCACAAAGAATTGTATTGATGCCGATCTACACAACTAATCAATCTAATCTACCACAAGGATAAATTGATTATAGTTGGATCCTCTTATACCGAAACAAGTATTGTGCACACCAAAGATTATGAACCCAAATCAGAAATCTTCAACGTCTTCTTTGTCTTCAAATCTTCTTAGATCTTCAATAAACACCTGCACACAACTACTTGAATCTCTTGTGATTAATCACGCACAGAACGAAGTCTGTTAACAATGGATTATCACAAGACGTCTTTAGATCTACAAACAGTCTAAAGATCCCTGTCGAAACTTCGAACTAGTTTGACTGAATCTTATATCAGAAGAGAAGATTCTCAAGCATAAACAAACTAGGTGCAATCAAAGTTCAACCACCATTAGTCAATCAAATCAATCGAAAACAAAAGATAAACCGCAATTATCTAGTTTCTCACCAACGGTACTAATAGAGCTTCTCAATCCCAAAGAACACTTTAAACTGAGCGGTCGTAAGAGATTTCTCCTAATTAGGTTACTCTCCTCTCCGAATAGGCGGCTTCACCAGTAACAACACAATCGAGGAAGTTTGCTGTCACGAAGGATTAGTTTGCTAGAAATGCAAACTTCAAGTATTTATAGACCAAGGAAGTTTGGGCACCAAGGAATTTCCAAAACCGAAAATATTCTCAAGATATGCAATATATATACCAAATTCGGTTTCCATAATTCCTGGAAATGCTCTGTCCAAAATATTGACCGAAAATCTCTTAGAAAATCTTCAACTGGCAAATGCACATTACTAATTTTCATTTTCCAAAAATAAAATTAAAAACCTTAAATAAAAGATTCTTAACTTATTTATTTTTCGATCTGGGATTTTCTTCCTTTAGCTATTAAGGAATAACTTTGAACAAAAAAAGATAAGCATTACTGCACGTGTTCAAAGTATGTCGACATCCTTACTTTGTAAGTCCTCTTTCATACTTACAACCTTGAAACCGATTTGCCACACTTCCAAAAAAGTTTAGAATTGGTTCATCTGACTTTTAAGAACTATGTAATTGATCAAGAACACTCAATCAAAAATCATGGTTTTCATGGTTCTACCCAAGGTTGTGAAATCGTGAATCGTAACGTAAATCGTTTTTCAGATTTTAAGAATCGAATCGTATATTAAATCGTGAATCGTAGATTCATGGTTGAGTTTTGAATCGTATATTTTCTAATAAATAATTCAGTTTGTGTGAAAAATTTAACCTAAGTTACATTTTATTTGTTAATTTTATATAAAATCTATATACTTTCACTGCATATCACAAAAGCGCAACGTGGTGCAGTGGTTATGACCGCATGCTAGGGCGCTGGAGGTCTCTGGTTCGATTCCTAGCTTAACTTTTCATTTTATGTTTTCTTTTAAGAAAGGTAAAATCTTTAAGAAAGTTCTGAATCGCATAAAAAAAGAGAGCATCTTCACGATTCAGGTGAAGGTTCGATTCACCAACACGAGTTGAATCGAACTACTAAAAAATGACTCGAATCTTACGAGTTGACTCGTAACTCTTACGATTTTTAAAACCTTGGTTCTACCAACACAAGTTTCGGTTCTACCTCCATGTGAGTATTGTGCACAGTCACACTAGCTTTCCAAAATTCGGTTGACTAGGTACTAGGATCGGTTCCCACATATATATGGTATCTAACTTGTACGTGTTGCACATGTCCATAGGATCGGTTCACCTTTGCCTAGAAATGTGTTGCACATGTCCATAGGATCGCTTCCCCTTGATGCTAAAAACTTGTTGCACCTCAAACAAGGATCGATTCCCCTTTGTGATGTGTTGCACCTCTTTCTAGGATTGGTTCCCCTTTACCCAGAGTTGGTCATACACAAAATTACAAAATCGATCATTCCATCTCAGGTGATTACTTAAGATCGGTTCACTAATAAAAGTCAAATCAATACAAAAGTCCGGCATTTGTGAATATTTTTACCAAGAACATAAGCAAGTCATGAGCGGTTATACTAATCACACATATTGCTAGTTCAAAAAATATGCAATGAATAACAATACCAATAATGCCTGGCGATTTCCTTTTCGATTCACAAAACAAGTTCATGAATTTACTTCCTTAAAACACATGTAAAACATTGTTTCCTAGGATGAAATTCTCACCTCATACCCATACATAATTACAATAGCATTAAAACGATTATGCCGATGTCTTATATACAATGTATAATGGTTAAGCAATAAACCTCGTATTGTATTACTTAATACTATGTGTATCTAGAGTGTAATCATGCTTCGCAGTTTTGTTTTCAATATGCACGACTTGAAAGATAAGTTAGGGAATGAAACAGTTCAAGTCAAATATCACTAACCTCAAGTCGAATGATGATGTTGTCGTTGTAGCTCCTTACTTCTTCACTTCTTCTAGTCTTCGCAATACTTGTAATGTCTCATATCCTAATACTTTCAAGCTAACCTATACGAAGTTGACTCTGGTACATTATCAAGCGACTCTTAAAATGAGTTTTGGTTCACTAAAATATGACAACCAAACATGACATAGCAACGCTTGGTGGGTTCAACCGAGCTATGCTCTAACACCATGCCTTTGATATTCTTGGATGATTTTAATGTTATTAGAAGTTCATGTGCTTAAAAATTTATGTGCATGGATGTTCATATACCTCGAAGTTCATGATGAAATAGTCACGTGGACATTACCTTGTGAAAGGTATATACATGAATCCAAATATTATTCTGATAGACGTATCAATTGCAGTTTTTAACCGCATATGTTATAAGAATGCATGAAGTATCTATTAACGATAATTGACATCTCCAATCGACATGTACAGGTCCTCACTGTTATATATCTATACTTATTTCAAGTAATTTTAAATACTAGCAATACCAAGTTGTGTTTTTCTCATGTGTCCGAGTAATCATAACTTGCTATAAAAAATTATTTGTATCTTGAAATATGTTTCACGTAAACATTTTTGATGTGTATAGGAGAAATATGTTATTAAAAGATAACAGTCGTCATGCCTATTGGAGTTTTTTTATTGACCTAACTCTAAATTTTCAATAAAGTTTATAACCTTATATAACTCAGTCAAATGGACTGATCACCAACAAAGTTTATAACCTATATATAACTCAGTCAAATTGACTGATCATAAATTACTCTTCAAAAAAAAACTTCTTATAGATCATCACCGCTATACAACACCACTCTGGTGGAATTACTCTTGAAAATTGAAATACAAATATCAGACATCGTTATCCACGATCAAAGGATTGTATAAAGGAATGAAATGATATGATGATTAAATGAAGTAGAGATAATCATAAATAAATTATATAAAAATAAAAAGACTTAGAAAATTAATAAAGTTGTAGGATCTAGTAGTGCTATTACACACTTATGTGGTTCTTACATTGCTGCTAGTGTACTTTAATTTAGGTGATTATATTTTACTAGTTCATAATTGATAAGTTAGTTCTAAGGATCAAAGATATTTTGTAATTGGTTTAATGTCAACAGATTACCAATTATGATTAATACTCAAAAGTTTGCTTGTAATTTTATGAGCATAGTATCATCTAAGAACGATGATTGATGATATTCTACAATGAAAAACTCAACGCAGCCTCAGAATATCCTTTACTAATGTCAACAAATATTTTATAATTTCTTTTTGAGATCAACATCACTTTAATTTGAAAATTTGGAGAAATCTCATAAGCATTATTATGGTTTGATTGTTTAAAATTAATTATTTATACGAATTAAAGATATCTGATTAGCCGAAGTTGAATCATGACATAACCCCCACATCGAGAAATAAAGAAATATTTATCTAACTATTATAAAGAGAAAAATCACTTTCCAATAGTTGCAAAATTTGGTGCAAAACACAAAAATCACAAAATTACCCCTTATAGTCTCAGCTATATTAATGAGAGGGCTATACAAATATGCCTCTCTTAAATGTAAGCACATGCTTTTATTATCTATAACTAAATATAAAATAGATGATTAAGATAACCAAACAAACCTTTATTTTTTTTTTGGCTTAATAATAGAATTGTATTGATTATCAAAAGAAAGTTACAAAAGAGTTTTCAAAACTGAAATTACAGCCAAATGATAAAAACCTTACACAAATCTATAGTATATCTTATTTGGTTGTTCTAAGCTTACCAAGAAAGGAGGCTTATGCAAAAAAAATTCTTTTTTCCCCTCTCATTAGAGTAGCTCCCATTTTTGCAAGCCCATCTGCTGAAAAATTTACTTCTCTATAACTGTGTATGAATTCATAACTAACTAATGTTGAGATGATTTTGTTCCATCTAGTTTGAACATACCATGGTATTCTCTTGTTTATCAGTGAATTGAGAGTTGATGCTGAGTCATTTCTAATGCATACCTGAAGAAGTCCCTTACTTATAGCCCATTCACAAGCATTTATAATTGCAAAAATTTCTGCCATGTAGTTAGTTGCAATTCCTATTCCTCCTGCTTCATCAATCAACACTACTCCTGCACTGTCTCTCCCTATAAAGCCATATCCTGCTTCTCCAGGATTTTTCCTTGCAGCACTATCATAACATAATAATATTTTGTTCCCCATAGGCAGAGAGAAAAAAACATTGTTGTATTCTGCAATTCTTGACTTTTCTGCATTTCATTCCAAAGGTTTTGAGGATTTGCAAGACTTCTACTGTGTTCCACATACACCCTTTCGTTCTG
Source organism: Papaver somniferum (assembly GCF_003573695.1). NCBI lineage: Eukaryota > Viridiplantae > Streptophyta > Magnoliopsida > Ranunculales > Papaveraceae > Papaver > Papaver somniferum. The sequence goes on along the minus strand of NC_039364.1, from coordinate 169,445,160 downwards.
ACTTCACATTCTTTTGTAAAATGGAGTATTCTTTTCTTTACTTCTTATGCATTTGATTGGAATTCACCATATACCACTCTGTTTCTCATAAAGCATAGTTCTTTTATAGTGATGAGAGCAGCAGACATCCAAATTTCCTTCACAGCTGGACTTTTAGCTTTTGCCATGGAGAAAACTTCCTCAAAAGATATAGGATTAAAGAAGGAAAAGCATTCCAACCAACCACTGCCAAATTACCTCACTGAAATTGCAATATCGTACTATGTGCTCTGTAGTTTCTTCAGCTTGTTTACAAAAAGCACATCTGGAAGCTAAATGATAGCCTTTCTTCTTGATGTTCTCATCAGTGGACCACACTCCTCTGATTATCTTCCATATGTTACTAGAGACACTAGGATGAATGCTATTTTTCCAGATTTTCTTAGTCCACTGTAAACAAACCTTTATAATTATTCCACGTTACCCACAAAATTATACAAAGTTATTATGTATAGCCTAAACAATTCGATTACTCGTCAAATCCATAGATCAACAAAAGAAAAGAAGAAGAAATACATAATTTACGTATTAGATTTACGTAAGATATGTGACATAATTGATGATTTGAAAGAATAGTTAATTCCCTCAATCAATTTTGATGTAATTATGAGCGAGAAAAAGAAACGTTATCTTTCATTATATATAAACTTTTTGGGCAATAAATAATACAATGCATGCCTACCAGAAGCCATATAAAACATGAAATGGAATATAAAGTTAAACACGAAATGATATCAAACTCAAATCCGAAACTTAGAGCTTCTCCACTAATTTTTATGTGTGTTTCCTAGGTGGCACCACAAACAAGACATCCTCCTTCCACTTTTAACATAAATTTAGGGGGAAAATAATTCGTCTCCAATGGTGTCGTCTGTGATATTTTTTTTTGATTAAATGTACATTGTATTATTAGTAATTTTAATATTTTATTACAGATAAAAATGGTTATTTAATATATTGGAATTAATTTTTGTTAAGAAAAAGTTTACTAGGATAACTTGACAACCTCAAGGTGAATGTCTAAAACCACACATTCACCCTGATGATGTCTAACAAAAATTAAGCCATGTCAACTTCACATTGATTTAAGAAGTTGGGGTTGGAGAAGAATTTTAGGAAAAATAAATGTCCATCCTATGTGGATTTAGACGTTTATCTTCACATATATTCCATTGGACAAGCTCTTAAATCCTTTACTATTTTCTCTAAGCAAATTTTTCGTTAGTTTCTTATATGTGTGTGTGTGCGTGTCGTCTAGAGAAAATTATATTCCTGAAACAAATCTTATCATTTATTTTTGAATAAGGAATGGTTATATTAAAAAGAAAAACCTGATTTACAGATTAAACACATCGTTGTTCAAAAATCAAAGGAAAATAGTATGATTTATAAGCAATAAGTTCCTTAGCCTCCATAACCCTACTACCAAAGCACTAATAACCCTACTTCCAAAAGCCCTACAGTTTCTTTCCTTTCAAAGATGCCAAAAAAACAACATAAATGACCTTCCACCAAATCTTCCTACATTTTCCTCTGATCCAATTATTTTCTCTCAAATTTTGAAAAAAAATACCAAATTATGCCCCAAACTTAAAAATAGCGCCTCCAAATGCCTCATATCCTCCTAGAGAACTATGATCCGTATCGTAAATTCTTGCTGGATATTTTCGTGACGGAGCGTGATACGTACAAGTATACAAATCACGATTTACTACCAAAGAAAAAAAATGGGACCTGGGTTGGTTGGTCGGGCTAGAAGGCTTGGTTGAAGTAGACCCGAAATAGAACCCATGGAGATGCTGCTCAAGTTACATTCTTCGGGGTTCCTGGGTTAACCCAAGTTTGACTAGACATTAATGTGATAATAACAAATTTTAGAAATCGTGTTACATATCCAGCTGAATAACAACTACATAACAGCTGATCCAATGTGGCAGTCTCCGTGGCAGAGTGAGGTGTGCTCTCTGGTATCCACGTCGTCAGAAAAAAAGTAAAACAATGAAGCACAAATTTTTGGAGTTGGTTAGAGTTGTTTTTAGTAACATTAATGGAAATCTTCTGCATTCCCTTCTTCTTCCACATAAAATAAACCTAGGGTTTCTCATATCAATTCTCTTCTCTATACACCACACCAGAAAAAGAAAATGTATTGCTACCGTCACCAATATTTCATCGAATCTTACTCATCCATTCAATAAATTTCGTAACAATGGAAAAACAGGAAAATTGTTATCCGAACAAGATCAACTATCGGAAAATTCTACATTGAAATAGAACCATCACACCACAACAACCAAATGCTTCATCAAGATAAACTTTAGATTGATCAATTATAGTACATACGGATCTGATCATGATTGGTGTATAGAATTAATGTCGAGACATATATAACCCCAAAGATCGATATACACAATAATCATGATTTTGTCCTGCACAAATTACCGCTGAAGTCAAATTAAGGTCTCATGTCTTTGAGAATTTGTTGCAGCTAACTACCTCTTCATTCAGTCCTCCTTGAAAGAGAAGCAAATAAACCATAATTTTTTTTCTTGATTTTACTATTAAAATTCTAATCAGAATTGTTGTTTATTTGAGATTTTTTTTTTCAAATATAAAAGTCGGTCAATTTTCTCTGTTATAATTTTATGACGCGGATAAAACGAAGAAACCTTCTCTGTGCCACCTATTTGTGGTGAAAACTGTTTTTTCCGGTTTTGGTAAATTCGGGTGTGTGGATGAGAAACAAATCTAAACCCTAAACAATGCACTGCATGGGAGTACTTTTGATTCGAGAGATCAATCTGTACAATCCTGGCCTAAACCAAGAAATGGTCGTTCCAGGCTTGCTTCGGTCACAAAGTGAAGGAGAAGGGTTGGTCTTAGGGAGGGAAGCGAAGAAAGTGTTGAGACCAGAATGGTTAATTTTGAAGGTGTGACTGTTTTATGACTTGTTGTAGATGGGAAAAACGATTTGCTGGTTTTTAAGGAATTGAGGAGACAACCGTACGGAGGAGGCTCCTCGAACCGAGCGATATGTTAAACCTCACACAGATGCACTGCTGCAAAGGGGGTGCTTTAGATTCGAGAGATCAATCTGTATTACTCCGGCCTAAATCAAGACAATGACCGTTCCAGAGTAAATTCGGTCACAAGAGAGGATGGGTTGATCTGTAGGAGGGAAGCTGAGAAATGTGTGGAATCAATGGTAATCAAAGATTGTGGGTGTGTGAATTCTGAATACAATAAGCTCTGAGTGATTGAAATTGCTCAGTTGAGAGTAGTTTCTCAATTGATGAGTTGATGATCTCGTGTTGTCGATGAGACATAAGATTGATGATACTGATGATCATTCAATCATGATTCTGAAACTTATTTATATTGCTGGAATTGTAGACACCATGATTCCATGAAGTGTGACAGTTGATGGAATCAAGGAGTGGGGAAATGGAGATCGTGTTCTAAACCAGTTGCTCAACGTGTGGAGACTTGGTCGATTTTCCACCCACTACCTCGTGAATTCCTTCAACTGATTGCACGACTTGCTCACATTCCATCGTGTGTTTGAACACACGTGCCGTAGACCGCCAGACTAAAACCCTAAGTGATATCCCCCCAAGTGACACGATTGACGTCTCGTGGTTTGTTAGTCAATTGATGACTTCGTGGTTTGATGGGACGATGAGTCCATGTAGTCGTTGAGTTGAACATGATGTTCTGAAACTCATGAATTGAACATGTCATGAGACAGAGGTATAATTCTTACTATGGAGTGAGCAAGTATTGCTCATTCGATGGATCGTTGAATATTGATTGTTGAACCAATATTGAGCAAATATTCCTCATCTGATCAAGTGTCGCTCATGTGATGAATTATTGAATATTTGATCGTCTGAGCATGTGTTGCTCGTCTGATGGATTATTGGCAGCGTACCAAAAATATTAATTAAAATACTGGTCGTTGAACCGAGCATAATTAATAAAATTAATGACCATGAGGTCATCGTAAAATTATTAAGGTTGGAATATGGAATGATGATCCTTGGATTCAGAAACCCTAATTTGATCAATTGATGATCAATTCATGGTTCGTCAGAATTTCAACCATGGGACGAAGGAGGAAGCGACTATATGGGACCGTGGATCAACCATGTAGTTTCCATATGCTCACGTGAGAAAATACGAAGAACTCCTGAAGAGTTGACGATTTGTTGGTGGAAGAATGATTAAATGCTGGTTTAATCATTTATTCAAAAATGCTCGTCTGAGCCTTAGGTGAGAAAACCTAATTAATTATGACGAGGAGAGAGACCAACCATGGAGTCATGAAACCGGCCCTGGGTTGTCCCGTGACCTCCTGACGATCACTTCATGAAAATCCAAAGTGTTTGGGAGAGTTTTGGACCTAATACGAGCAATTGTGCAAATTAGGTCAAAACTGTGAAAATTGATGGGACCGGCTTCCGTGATCCAAAGAGACAATCTTGGTCGGTCAAGATAGCGTGATCGTGTCCCCAAGGCGTCCGCGTCTTAGTCTTGAGAATTTTGATATTTTCTGGTGTGCAATTGAGCATCCGTTCGAGAAAATATGCCAAAATTAGGGTTTCGACGAAACTGAGGAAAACACCATGTCTCCTTCATAAAACTTGTTAGGCTTGGTCGATCGCGCCTTGAATATCTTCCGCTGATTCGGAATTTCCTGTTTGATGGAATTCCTCGATTGTGCCCCGTATAGACACTCGCACGGAAGAGAGTATCCAGCATAATGTTGATCATGCTTAGCCAAGTCTTCAGCAATAAACTTCTCGATGGAGTGACCGATTTGAAGAAGTTATGAACCCAACCATTGAGTGTAATATTGCTGAGGTGAAGTTACCCACTCGTAGCTTTTGATGACTTCTAAATTATTCGTGGGGAGAAGTCCTTGGACCATAGTAGCGTATTTGAACATTGGTAATATTGGAGCAAGAGGAGGAATAAGACTTGCATGAGCTCAAAACCTTCTGATGAAGGTGTGCGGATTATCTCCAAGTTCCTGTGTAAGTCCCATCAGAGTTTTTACTTCTTCCAGATGCTCAAACAGTGGTGTGTCCTCTGCTTCGTCTTCCGACTCGGAGTCCTTGTCGATGACAGGATGTGTTGAAGGCATCGTTGTCCTTTCAACATGAATCCAAGTTCTCCCAAGGACCATGTCGTACCCAGGGTCTTCCCGGGTTATGAAAAACTTGGCCTCAGTGCAGATCGATCTTTCCGTAACTTTGAGAGTGTTGAAGCTGTATGCGTTTCTGGAGATTCCTTCGTGATCCCTGATTGCTATGGTAGTGTGGGTGGCTTCTCGTCGAGTAATGCCATCAGCTCTGAGAGTTTTCAAAGGGATGATGTTGACGGTGGTACCAACATCGATGAACGCCCTCTTGAACTCATTTCCTTTAATTTGCACTGTGGTGAGCAGTCCCCAGTCATACATTTCTGTGTCAGTGGCTGAAGGTCCGGTGATAGTCTTTTGGATCAACGAACGTCTTCCGGACACGATGTGGTTCAGTGCAGCAAACATGTCTTTCCTTTGAGCTTTCGAAAGATACAACAGCTCGCAGACATGTTCGATCAGAGATTGGACCGTTTCCTTGACAGGAGGTTCGGAGATGGTAAAAGTTCTAACGGGGAGGGGGTTTTTGTGCACCCCCTCAGTCCCCAGGTTGATCTCTCCTGATTCGACTTTTTCTTTGAATATGCGCTTCAAAATTTTGCAATCACTCGTGGGATGGCTGACGTATCTATGGAAGCGACAATACCGAGGATTTTCCATGGCCTCTTCAGTTGGTTCCTTCTTGACATAAGGAAATTTGATTGCGCCATCTTGAATCCAGGCATCGAGTAGTTCATTAACTTCTTCTATTGAACAGGGAAAATCAGGTGCTTCTGGATCTTCCGTATGCTGAGGAGGGATTTTCGAATTCTCCTTCTTGTGTGTCTTTGAAGGGGTGGAGGAAGTCTGCTTGTGCTGTGGTTCTGCCTTTTGCTTACTCCCTTCTGCGACATCATTTGTTGAAGGTTGCATGTTATACTGCTTGTTGATCAGACGCCTGCTTCCTCGAGTATCTTTTGAATCTTCAGTCTTTGTAGACTTTGCTCTTTCCAAAAGAGCGGGTGCAGTGGTTTCCAACCTCTTCGCAGCTTCGTGAAGTTCTGAGAAAGTATGGAATCGAAGGTTTTCTAGCAAGGCCATGTAGACCGGGAGCATGCCATTGATGCACAAGTCCACCAGTTGTTGCTCCGTGACGTTTGGGTCATGACAATCCAGGGCTTGGACTCTGAACCTTTTCACATAATCATTGGGATTTTCACTGACCCTCTGAAACATTGTTCCAAGGTCGGACACGAAGAAGTACTTCCTGTAAAATGCGTTAACCATTTCTCCCCAATTGTTGATGGTCCCTGGTGTGATGTTGTTATACCAGGTGTATGCCCTGCCTTTCAGAGATTTTGAGAATTCCTTGAGATGGACGACATGATTATGTTCATGTTCTCCCAAGGCTTCGAGAAAACGAGAAACATGTTCTCGAGCATTACCAGTTCCATCATACAAGGTGAAAGTTGGAGAAACGTAACCTTTTGGGAGTGGAATCTTCTGTGTAGCGGCAGGATAAGGAGGTTGATGACGATGGTCATGTGATGTCTTGCCTTTTCCATGGTTCTCCAAAAGGTGCTCCAGATCCTCGCGAGTGATGAAATTCAATGATCCCTTCGCTGATGAGTTGTCTGCAGCAGTTTTGTGGATTTCGTCGTCTTCTACTATATGGATTGGAATTACTTCAGGACCGTCGTCTGAGGATTTCTCCTTCTCCTTTCCCTTCTCTTGAGTCTTCTCTGACATCTTGTCAGTAAGGGTTTTAAGATAATTACACAGCTCCTTCTGTGCAGCATCCATGTCAGTCTGATTCTTTGCAAGGGTCTCCTGCGCTTTGATAAGATCAGCAATGGTAGGTGGTGGATCTCCTATGAATTCTTCAGGGTGTCGTCCGGACAGTGAATGACCTTCGACGTGAGGAGGAGTAATATCACCACCATCAGTGTTGGAGGTCGGAATTGTCTCCGGGATATTCTGATTGTTGTTTTTGCTAGTGCTAGCACGATTTGTGTTAGGATTCGTAACTGAAACTGACCTGATATCAACCATCTTGTGATATTGTGAGATTTCAACCGAGAGAATGATCTCCCACTGTGGTCGCCAATATGTAGATGGGAAAAACGATTTGCTGGTTTTTAAGGAATTGAGGAGACAACCGTACGGAGGAGGCTCCTCGATCCGAGCGAAAAGTTAAACCTCACACAGATGCACCGCTGCAAAGGGGATGATTTATATTCGAGAGATCAATCTGTAGTACTCCGGCCTAAATCGAGACAATGACCGTTCCAGAGTAAATTCGGTCACAAGAGAGGATGGGTTGATCTGTAGGAGGGAAGCTGAGAAATGTGTGGAATCAATGGTAATCAAATATTTTGGGTGTGTGAATTCTGAATACAATAAGCTCTGAGTGATTGAAATTGCTCAATTGAGAGTAGTTGCTCAATTGATGAGTTGATGATCTCGTGTTGTCGATGAGACGTGAGATTGATGATATTGATGATCATTCAATCATGATTCTGAAACTTATTTATATTGCTGGAATTGTAGACACCATGATTCCATGAATTGTGACAGTTGATGGAATCAAGGAGTGGGGAAATGGAGATCGTGTTTGAAACCAGTTGCTCAACGTGTGGAGACTTGGTCGATTTTCCACCCACTACCTCGTGAATTCCTTCAACTGATTGCATGACTTTCTCACATTTCATCGTGTGTTTGAACACACGTGCCGTAGACCGCCAGACCAAAACCCTAAGTGATATCCCCCCAAGTGACACGATTGACGTCTCGTGGTTTGTTAGTCAATTGATGACTTCGTGGTTTGATGGGACGATGAGTCCATGTAGTCGTTGAGTTGAACATGATGTTCTGAAACTCATGAATTGAACATGTCATGAGACAGAGGTATAGTTCTTACGATGGAGTGAGCAAGTATTGCTCATTCGATGGATCGTTGAATATTGATTGTTGAACCAATATTGAGAAAATATTCCTCATCTGATCAAGTGTCGCTCATGTGATGAATTATTGAATATTTGATCGTCTGAGCATGTGTTGCTCGTCTGATGGATTATTGGCAGCGTACCAAAAATATTAATTAAAATACTGGTCGTTGAACCGAGCATAATTAATAAAATTAATGACCATGAGGCCGTCGTAAAATTATTAAGGTTGGAATCTGGAATGATGATCCTTGGATTCAGAAACCCTAATTTGATCAATTGATGATCAATTCATGGTTGTCAGAATTTCACCACCAAGGGAGACAGGGAGCGACTATATGGGACCGTGGATCAACCATGTAGTTCCATATGCTCACGTGAGAAATACGAAGAACTCCTGAAGAGTTGACGATTTGTTGGTGGAAGAATGATTAAATGTTGGTTTAATCATTTATTCAAAAATGCTCGTCTGAGCCTTAGGTGAGAAAACCTAATTAATTATGACGAGGCGAGGACCGACCATGGAGTCATGAAACCGGCCCTGGGTTATCCCGTGACCGCCTGACGATCACTTCATGAAAATCCAAAGTGTTTGGGAGAGTTTTGGACCTAATACGAGCAATTGTGCAAATTAGGTCAAAACTGTGAAATTGATGGGACCGGCTTCCGTGAGCCAAAGAGCCAATCTTGGTCGGTCAAGATAGCGTGATCGTGTCCCCAAGGCGTCCGCGTCTAGTCCTGAGAATTTTGATATTTTCTGGTGTGCAATTGAGCATCCATTCGAGAAAATATGCCAAAATTAGGGTTTCGACGAAACTGAGGAAAAACACCATGAGATGATGAAAAATAATTATAAAATAAGGAATGAGGAGGCGTGGGACCGCCGTGGTCAAGGCATGGTCGGCCGGTCGTGACCACGGTCCCTGTGGTGCCTTTTCCTTAATTTTATATTTGATGATTTTATGAAAAATTCATGAATTTTGAGAATTTGATGAATTTTGGGAGTTTCCATGAATTGAAGGAGTTTTCATGAGTTCAAGGAAGCAAAAGATATTAAAATAATAAAACAAGGGTGTGTGGGACCGTGGAAGGCATGACCGGTCGGCTAGGGCCCGGTCCCACAAGTTTCCCTAATTTTATAATGATTTTATGAGAAATTTGATGAATTTAGGGAGTTTCCATGAACTGAAGGAGTTTTCATGAGTTCAGGGAAGCAAAAAATATTAAAATAATAAAACAAGGGCGTGTGGACCGTGGAGGCATGGCCGGCCGGCTTGGGCCCGGTCCCACAAGTTTTCATAATTTTTTAATATTTTTTAGGTATTTTTGATGATTTGAGGAAATTTTTCCTAATTTGAGAGAAATACCATGAAATCAAGGAATTTGATAATTCAAGGAAAAAATAATAAAATAATAAACAAAGGGGCGTGTGGGACCGGCTAGGGCATGGCCGGCCGGCCAAGGCCCGGTCCCACAAGTTTTCATAATTTATTTTATTTTATTATTATTTGATGATTTGTGCAAAAATACCATGAAATCAAGGATTTTTCATGAAATTAGAGAAATAATAATAATAATAAATAATAATAAGAACCGTGGGTGTGGGCCGGTTGGGACCAAGGCATGGCCGGTTGGCCAATGGTCACGCCCCACATCCTCCTTAATTTTTATTATTTTTATGGATTTATGGAAGTACCATGAAACCGAGGAGTTTCCTCGAGACGAAGGAGATTTGATAAAATGAGAGATTTTCATCAAATCATGGAAAATAATAAAATGCATTAAAATATAAAACTGGCGTGGGATTGACCACGACACGGTCGTCGGTCGTGTGTCCGTGCTCCCCACCCTGGTCAATATTTTTAATTATTTATTATTTTCTTTCTATTTTGCATAGGTTCATCGTTTCGTTGTATTTTTGAAATACTCGTTCGTGCGGTGACTGTTAGTGTATCATCGTTGAATACACCTTCACCATTTGAATCGGGGCTTACTTAGAGGTAGCTCAGACGCCCGGTTGTTGATTATTATTACTAATTGTGGAATTCAGTGGAGAATAATTCACAAAACTGAGTATAAAATGTTTATTATTAATTCATAGGATCAGCTGAGGATTCGACTACGAATTCAGAATAATAAAGTGAGCATTACCATTCCATGGGATCGTAGATTCGACCATAGAATCGGAGTAATTAAGTTTATCTATTACCATTTATGAGACCAGTTGTGGATTCGATCATGAAATCGGAGTAATGAGATAATATAGTTATTGCTATTCTATGAGATCAAGTGTGGATTCGATCATAGAATCAGAAAAATTGTTATTGTCATTCCAGGGGACCAGTCGTGGATTCGACCATGGAATAGGAGCAATTGTTATTGCCATTCCATGGACCAGTCGTGGATTCGACCATGGAATAGGAGCAATAATAGATTATTCTGGGAATTCAGTAGTGAATGTCACGGCAGAATCAATCTTAATTAGGAATAATTAACTTTGTGGCTCTATACTAGCAGAGCAAGCTGTCTAGGAGCATTAATTATCCCGATATGAGCTTGTCGGTAAGTCATATCCTTTATATAGTCAGGGTAAACGTTGTTTGTTCCTGAAGACGTTATCGCTCTATACTAGCAGAGCAAGCTGTCTAGGAGCGTCCATCTGTGTATATAGAAATAATCACTGAAAGTATTCAGTATTCATGAGATATGTCGTTGTCCAGTCGTGAGACTACATATCTACATGTACTCTGAGAGAAAGTACTCTCGTTGAGAATTCGATGAGAGACCGTGTCTCGATACTCACGTCTGATTTGAATCAGAGTTTCGTATAATTATGAGTTTACGAATTTAGCCTTTGTCGAAAATCCACCATCTACATTAAGTCCCCTGCTTACTGAGGAAATGTGTTCCTCAGTCAGCATTAAATGGTGATTTTCCGGCCATAAATAATAATACCAGTAATTGAACTTAGTCGTAAGTTGAGACGTTACCGGATTTAGAGAGCATGAGAAAACCACGACTTGATGAAGGCTTCAATGTCATGATTGGAGTCGTTTGATGAGCATAAATTGGTGTTGAACCGCTGGTTTGGACGACGAGTCCGTGGTCGGTTAGGATTCGCGGGTCGGGCCCAATAAGGAAATCCTTAGAAAATTAGGTTTTGGAAATAAAATTGATATAAAAGGGATTAATCCTTTTTTTTTCCTTCACACACGGCCAGCACCTTCATCACCTCTCCATCACCTTCACGTCAGCAGCGAGTGGAGGAAATTTTTTGGAGCTTCGCCGCCGTCGCCGTGGCCAACTTCCGGCCGATTCGCCCAGGTGCTTTTTTTTTGCTGATGTTTATGATCCTCATGAGTTGTTCATGCTTTGATCATGATGAAGTTATATACATGTGTGTATATTAGTGTGAGTTTTATGAAAAACCCTCGTTTTTGAAAACGTATGTTCGTTCGATCGTTAGTTTTGAAAACTAACTATAATCCCTGATTTAGGAGAGATTTTTTTTTAATATGAACCTAGGTCCAGTGATAAAACTTAGTGTATGAGCTTTCATGTATACCAAGGTTTCATCATAAAAGAAGTGAATTTTCATGAAATGGAAAATCCTTCGTTTTAAAGACAAATAATGATGACACGAAGGAAAATATGTATGATGAACTTGTGTCCAGTGATAAAATTTTGCTTATGAGCTTTCATGTAAATACAAAACTTTATCATATGTATGAGATGTGAGCTTTCACAATTTTTTGAAATAAACCTTCGTTTTAAAGACAAATAACGACGATACGAAGGAATTTTTTTTTATATATATATGCAGCCGTGACATATATTGTGAAATATGATGATATATTTTATTTTCATGATGAGTTTTTCATTAGATAAAATCTTGAGAATTTATGTATGCAAGTTGCATTAATTGCTGTTTTTTCGAAAAATCAGAAACGTGGGTTTTGAGGAACCTTCGAAGATAGACAATATATTTATGATGAAATATTTTATTGTTGTAAACTTCATAGGTCAGTTGTGTGAATGTTCACATTATGAAAATTGTGTCCGTGATTTCATGAAAAATCAGTTTCGGAAATTAAATAAAGTTTCGTTCGTTTTTGCAGTTTTCGAAGAGACGAACGATTTTGAGGTGTTAACTCTAGCATTACTATCACTTGTTAGTGGAAGTATAAAAGGTAAGAGTTAAGAGTTACCATTTTTGCTTGTATTTCCTTGATTTATATCTGGACGGCATACTGAAGTAGAATGTAGTGTGAACCTTTTCAGCTACTCAGCAAAGATGACCAATTCCCAAGCTGACGACGCCTCGAGGGAAGAGATGTGCGTTGATGATGGTATCTCCAGAGATGAGACATGCATGGATGAAACTTCCGTTGGGGGAGACGAAGACGAAATCCCTGGGATTAAGAATGTCCCGAACATAGATGATGCATTCTTTGAAAAAGATATTCCAGGAGCTGAGCAACATTTGAAATCCCCAGTGTATCGTCTTTTGATAAATCCCAGAACTGTTACTCAGAAGAAATTGGTGACTCCTAAGACAGTGATTCGATTTTGTCTTGAACGAGGGGTCTTCGCCTCATCAATCATAGAGTTTAAGCTTTCTCGACGACCTTTGGAGAAATTTGCCGGCTGGGCGAGGCATATGTTGGGTTTTCCTCATGTGAGGACTATGCTCGACCAGGCGCAGGTGACGAGAGCTATTCAAGCTTCTGGAGAGTTGTTCATTTATCATGACGCAAGTGGTATTGTGGCTCTGTTTGCTCGCTGGTGCATTCCCACTCACACTTTCATATGTAGATGGGGAGAGTTTACCATTACCTTGGAAGACGTGGCGGCTCTGATGCATCTCCCGATCACGGGCAATCTTCCTGGGGATCTTTCAGATGAGGAGACCGCCGTTTCTCATGTCTTGACAGCTGCAATGGAGAAAGCGAATAAGGCTGGTAGTAAAGGATGCTATGCTTCCTGGTTGACACACTGGTGGCCCAAAGACGAGGTTTCTGATAAACCCATCGACGGTATGTTACCCATTGCTGCTTTCTTATGTTTATGGTTGTCCAGAGACGTTTTTGAAGACAGTGGAAACTTGTTGAAGCCTTTTGTGATTCCCTTTGCTATTAAGATGGCTCAAGGTGAGCAACTTCCGATAGGTAGTTTATTCTTAGGCTCCTTGTATTACAACCTGGACTCCTTGATTATAGACTCCAGTGTGTCGAACGGCTCTATGAAGATTGAGTGTTATGCCAACACGATGTTTCTTCAAGCTTTGATGTGGGAGCATTTTAAGAATTATGCACCTACTCCACGTAATGTTCTGCAAGGACCGAATACTGATGCGCGCCATACTTTCCCTGAGAAAGATAATGCTAGGATCATGCGTTGGTCCACCAAGCAGCCTCGTTCTAAAATACGTTTTATTGATGTGTTAGATGAAGAATCTGAGTTCAATTTTCGCCCGTGGGTGTCAGTCCCTGATTATGTTTCTCAGCCGATGACTTTCAATACTGGAGAAGGCACGAGTTTGACGTCTGGTGCGCATCTGAGTGATGGCGAAAGATCTTTCATGTTGAGTTGCACTCCTGGTCATTTGCTATCAGTCACGTTTGGAGAGCTTTCAGTGGAGGAGTATAATATTGATAGAGCAGCTCGACAAATGGGTATGGATCAGTGTGTTCCAACCATACGGAGAAGGAAGCCATCAGTTGAGCAACTCAGGACTCATTTGGATCATACTCACGTGGAAGGGAGAGTAGCTACTGGTTTCCTGGTTCTGATAGATTCGCCTATGTAACCCCAGGTTATGTAGAATTCTGGGACCAGCAACTTGGGCGTTTGCGTGGCTTTGTAAGATTTCCCAGACCTCCATTCAAGGATCTTCCTTCGGCTGAGATGATTTCCAGTCGACCAAGATTGAAGTATCTTTCTGGTGATAAACGAAAGTCGTCTCCAGGATGCTCTCAGGTATGTTTCTTCATATAATCTTCACGAAATTATAAGAACTGTATTCTGATTATATTACTGGATTTCACCACAGGACGGTCGTAATATACGACCTCGAATCGGTGTAGATTTCTCAGAGACTGAGGCGGTTATTCATGGCGGAGAAGGCAGGCATAAAGGTTATAAGCTGTTACCTAATACCGTAAAGTCCCCAGTTGGTGCTTTGGTGAGTTCCCAATATTTCTCACCGTGACTTTCATTGCTATTACATTAGAATCATGAAGCCAACGTTGTTAATTTTGTTGCAGAATTTTACTCCATCAAGTCTTGAAGGTCTTCAATTTTCTGCTACTGAACAAGCAATCGCTGATTTGAGTGACGAAGAAACTGTAAGTATTTCTTCACATGTTCAAATGTGGTGCTTCATAGATGAAAATATTGATTGTAAAGGACGTGTACAGGAGGATGTCGTCATGGAGATGGAGAATTCTGGAACTCAATCATCCTCTGGGAAGGGAATGGAGGTAATTCCCAAGATTCGGAGCCGGATGGAAGTGATGTTCCTCTTGTCGTTGATGTGGACAATTCCAACCCCTTGGACACTTTGGAGACTCCTCAAGTAAGTATATATCCTGTATATTCTTCATAGAAGTATAAAAGTGCTGACTTGTGAATGAATGAATGAGAACCCATGTGAATATATGAAAACTTAGTCGAATTTCGTCGTCAGAAAATTCAGAACCCAGCTTTTAGTAAAAACGCTGTAGAATCTTCGTCCGGAGTCGGATTTTGATGATCTGCATGTGCAAATTCAAGCCCGGAAAATTTCCAAGCTTTATCAAGAATTTTTAAGTTTTGAGCACGTTCAGAGCCTGAAAAAGGCGAAATAGTAAACTTCCAGGAGACTTCCAGAACTTTTTCAGATTGCGCATCACTTGATATTTTGGCCACATCTACTCGCTCGTTCATCGGATTGATGAAATTTTGACATGTCATAGAGGACATCCATACGAAGAGAATGGAATATGACCCATCCTCAGATTCCTTGTAGATTGCTCCCAGTTCGTCTCTTAGTACAGGGCAGAGTTCAGTTTCTTCAGACGGACTCATCGTAAAATGTTTTCATGACTTTCATGTTATTTGCTCGTGCCTTGAATGTAGTATGATGAACTTGATGATTTCCTTGCTGGTATACTGTGTTTCATAATCTCCTTTGGCTTCGTGACTCTAACCTCATGTAATCTTCGTATTAGGTGCTAAATACCGAAGTTGAGGATACTGGAGCCAATGATAACTCTAACCTTCCGAAGTTATTGATGAAGAGACCATCCCTGCACTTCGAGGCCATGAGAAGGTCGCTATGTGTTATGGAAACCAGATGGTTGTTGCCTCAGTGATAGAAGAAACCGAGATAGCAGCGGAGAATACCGAAGGAACTGTTGCTTTGGTCGTGGAAGCCGCTCCAGTGACTGAGAACCGTATAATAGTGTATGAATATCCAACTGCAGGGGTTTTTCGATCCTCCCTTTAACCACTCGGTGGATTCAGCGTTCCCATTGGATATGCACGCTTGTACGAGACGATATGGAAGAAGTTGGCCACATGATCGTTGACAGGAACCCTGGGCGTGCTTATGCTTTAACCATGCAAGTAGGCGTTATCTTGCGTGTCGTGAGTGATATGCATACGAGACCCAGGAATACCGTGACTCCAGATATACTCTTTGATTGGGAGTTTAACTTGGAGAATTCAGAAAGACTTGGCCTCAACGTGAAATGGCTTCGTAAGCAAATAAACGTTATCAAGGATTCATGTGAGAAGAACATACCCTTTCCAACGATGCTGTGAAGGAGAAGGAGGACAAGATTGCCAAGCTGACCGAGGAGTTGAACAAGGAGAGGGCGGCTTTGCAAATCTTGAAGGATGCTGATGAGCGAAAGCCTTTTCTTGCTGATCTCTTGAACTTCTGAACTTCTGAGAGATGTGAGGTTTATACTTGGGTTTTGATATTTAGATGGTTTTGGATTGACTGATGGTTGAGGATTTTCTTGTAGATTTGATAGAGATTTTCTTTTACGAAATATGAACTGAATTTTGATAAATTGCTGAATTCAAATACTGATTGCAAGTATTGCAAATGTTTTGGAGGAATTGAAATACAAATGAAAAAAATCCTAAATGTTAAATCCCAACATGAGTGCTTCAAACGCCCAATACCTTAAATGTCCAATAATTTCAGATAAACGCCTTGAGCCAATTTTCGTGAATTACTGGTAGGGTTCTGCCATCTGTGTTGGTCAATTTGTAGTATCCTCCGGCCACGGATTCAGCGACCATGAATGGTCCTTCCCAATTGGAGTTCCTTGTAGAATGAAGACCGCGCTGAACTGCTTTGAGAACCAGGTCCCCTTCATGAAACTTGTTAGGCTTGGTCGATCGTGCCTTGAATATCTTCCGCTGATTCGGAATTCCCTGTTTGATGGAATTCCTCGATTGTGGCCCGTATGGACACTCGCCGGAAGAGAGTATCCAGCATAGTGTTGATCATGCTTAGCCAAGTCTTCAGCAATAAACCTCTCGATGGAGTGACCGATTTGAAGAAGTTCTGAACCCAACCATTGAGTGTAATATTGCTGAGGTGAAGTTACCCACTCGTAGCTTTTGATGACTGCTAAATTATTCATGGGGAGAAGTCCTGGACCATAGTAGCGTATTTGAACATTGGTAATATTGGAGCAAGAGGAGGAATAAGACTTGCCTGAGCTCGAAACCTTCTGACAAAGGTGTGCGGATTATCTCCAAGTTCCTGCGTAAGTCCCATCAGAGTTTTTACTTCTTCCAGATGCTCAAACGGTGGTGCGTCCTCTGCTTCGTCTTCCGACTCGGAATCCTTGTCGATGACAGGATGTGTTGAAGGCATCGTTGTCCTTTCAGCATGAATCCAAGTTTCCCAAGGACCATGTCGTATCCAGGGTCTTCCCGGATTATGAAAAACTTGGCCTCAGTGCAGATCGATCTTTCCGTAACTTTGAGAGTGATGAAGCCGTATGCGTTTCTGGAGATTCCTTCGTGGTCCCTGATTGCTATGGGAGCGTGGGTGGCTTCCCGTCGAGTAATACCAGCAGCTCTGAGAGTTTTCAAAGGGATGATGTTGAGCGGTACCAACATCGATGAACGCCCTCTTGAACTCATTTCCTTTAATGTGCACTGTGGTGAGCAGTCCCCAGTCATACATTTCTGTGTCGGTGGCTGAAGGTCCGGTGGTAGTCTCTTGGATCAGACGTCTTCCGGACACGATGTGGTTCAGTGCAGCAAACATGTCTTTCCTTTGAGCTTTCGAAAGATACAACAGCTCGCAGACATGTTCGATCAGAGATTGGACCGTTTCCTTGACAGGAGGTTCGGAGATGGTAAAAGTTCTGACTGGGAGGGGGTTTTTGTGCACCCCTCAGTCCCCAGGTTGAGCTCTCCTGATTCGACCTTTTCTTTGAATATGCGCTTCAAAATTTTGCAATCACTCGTGGGATGGCTGACGTATCTATGGAAGCGACAATACCGAGGATTTTCCATGGCCTCTTCAGTTGGTTCCTTCTTGACATAAGGCAATTTGATTGCGCCATCTTGAATCCAGGCATCGAGTAGTTCATTAACTTCTTCCATTGAACAGGGAAAATCAGGTGCTTCTGGATCTTCCGTATGCTGAGGAGGGATTTTCGAATTCTCCTTCTTGTGTGTCTTTGAAGGGGTGGAGGAAGTCTGCTTGTGTGTGGTTCTGCTTTTCGCTTACTCCCTTCCGCGACAGCATTTGTTGAAGGTTGCAGGTTATACTGCTTGTTGATCAGACGCCTGCTTCCTCGAGTGTCTTTTGAATCTTCAGTCTTTGTAGACTTTGCTCTTTCCAAAAGAGCGGGTGCAGTGGTTGCCGACCTCTTCGCAGCTTCGTGAAGCTCTGAGAAAGTCTGGAATCGAAGGTTTTCTAGCAAGGCCCTGTAGACCGGGAGCATGCCATTGATGCACAAGTCCACCAGTTGTTGCTCCGTGACGTTTGGGTCATGACAATCCAGGGCTTGGACTCTGAACCTTTTCACATAATCATTGGGATTTTCACTGACCCTCTGAAACATCTTCCAAGGTCGTGACACGAAGAAGTATTTCCTGTAAAATGCGTTAACCATTTCTCCCCAATTGTTGATGGTCCCTGGTGTGATGTGTGTTATACCAGGTGTATGCCTGCCTTTCAGAGATTTTGAGAATTCCTTGAGACGGACGACATGATTATGTTCATGTTCTCCCAAGGCTTCGAGAAAACGAGAGACATGTTCCCGAGCATTGCCAGTTCCATCATACAAGGTGAAGTTGGAGAAACGTAACCTTTGGGGAGTGGAATCCTCTGCGTAGCGGCAGGATAAGGAGGTTGATGACGATGGTCATGCGATGTCTTGCCTTTTCCATGGTTCCCAAAAGGTGCTCCAGATCCTCGCGAGTGATGAAATTCGATGATCCCTTCGCTGATGAGTTGTCTGCAGCAGTTTTGTGGACTTCGTCGTCTTCTACTGTATGGATTGGAATTACTTCAGGACCGTCGTCGAGGATTTCTCCTTCTCCTTTCCCTTCTCTTGAGTCTTCTCTGACATCTTGTCAGTAAGAGTTTTGAGATAATTACACAGCTCCTTCTGTGTAGCAGCCATGTCAGTCTGGTTCTTTGCAAGAGTCTCCTGCGCTTTGATAAGATCAGCAATGGTAGGTGGTGGATCTCCTGACTTCTTCAGGGTGTCGTCCGGACAGTGGATGACCTTCGGCGTGAGGAGGAGTAGTGTCACCACCATCAGTGTTGGAGGTCGGAATTGTCTCCGGGATATTCTGATTGTTGTTGTTGCTAGTGCTAGCACGGTTTGTGTTAGGATTCGTAACTGAACCTGACCTGAGATCAACCATCTTGTGAAATTGTGAGATTGCAACCGAGAGAATGATCTCCCACTGTGGTCGCCAATCTGTAGATGGGGAAAAACGATTTGCTGGTTTTTAAGGAATTGAGGAGACGACCGTACGGAGGAGACTCCTCGAACCGAGCGAAATGTTAAACCTCACACAGATGCACCGCTGCAAAGGGGGTGCTTTAGATTCGAGAGATCAATCTGTAGTACTCCGGCCTAAATCAAGACAATGACCGTTCCAGAGTAAATTCGGTCACAAGAGAGGATGGGTTGATCTGTAGGAGGGAAGCTGAGAAATGTGTGGAATCAATGGTAATCAAAGATTGTGGGTGTGTGAATTCTGAATACGATAAGCTCTGAGTGATTGAAATTGCTCAATTGAGAGTAGTTGCTCAATTGATGAGTTGATGATCTCGTGTTGTCGATGAGACGTGAGATTGATGATATGATGATGATTCAATCATGATTCAGAGACTTATTTATATTGCTGGAATTGTAGACACCATGATTCCATGAAGTGTGACAGTTGATGGAATCAAGGAGTGGGGAAGTGGAGATCGTGTTTGAAACCAGTTGCTCAACGTGTGGAGACTTGGTCGATTTTCCACCCACTACCTCGTGAATTCCTTCAACTGATTGCACGACTTGCTTTCCATCGTGTGTTTGAACACACGTGCCGTAGACCGCCAGACCAAAACCCTAAGTGATATCCCCCAAGTGACACGATTGACGTCTCGTGGTTTGTTAGTCAATTGATGACTTCGTGGTTTGATGGGACGATGAGTCCATGTCGTTGAGTTGAACATGATGTTCTGAAACTCATGAATTGAACATGTCATGAGACAGAGGTATAGTTCTTACGATGAAGTGAGCAAGTATTGCTCATTCGATGGATCGTTGAATTTGATATTGTTGAACCAATATTGAGCAAATATTATCATCTGAGCAAGTGTGCTCATGTGATGAATTGTTGAATATTTGATCGTCTGAGCATGTGTTGCTCGTCTGATGGATTATTGGCAGCGTACCAAAAATATTAATTAGAATACTGGTCGTTGAACCGAGCATAATTAATAAAATTAATGACCATGAGGTCGTCGTAAAATTATTAAGGTTGGAATCTGGAATGATGATCCTTGGATTCAGAAACCCTAATTTGATCAATTGATGATCAATTCATGGTTCGTCAGAATTTCAACCATGGACGAAGGAGGGAGCGACATGGGACCGTGGATCAACCATGTAGTGTCCATATGCTCACGTGAGCAAATACGAAGAACTCCTGAAGAGTTGACGATTTGTTGGTGGAAGAATGATTAAATGCTGGTTTAATCATTTATTCAAAATGCTCGTCTGAGCCTTAGGTGAGAAAACCTAATTAATTATGACGAGGCGAGGGACCGACCATGGAGTCATGAAACCGGCCCTGGGTTGTCCCGTGACCGCCTGACGATCACTTCATGAAAATCCAAAGTGTTTGGGAGAGTTTTGGACCTAATACGAGCAATTGTGCAAATTAGGTCAAAACTGTGAAAATTGATGGGACCGGCTTCCGTGAGCCAAAGAGCCAATCTTGGTCGGTCAAGATAGCGTGCTCGTGTCCCCAAGGCGTCCGCGTCTCAGTCCTGAGAATTTTGATATTTTCTGGCGTGCAATTGAGCATCCATTCGAGAAAATATGCCAAAATTAGGGTTTCGACGAAACTGAGGAAAACACCATGAGATGATGAAAAATAATTATAAAATAAGGAATGAGGAGGCGTGGGACCGCCGTGGTCAAGGCATGGTCGGTCGGTCGTGACCACGGTCCCGTGGTGCCTTTTCCTTAATTTTATAATATTTTGATGATTTTATGAAAAATTCATGAATTTGAGATTTGATGAATTTGAGATTTATGAATTGGAGTTTCATGAATTGAAGGAGTTTTCATGAGTTCAAGGAAGCAAAAAATATTAAAATATAAAACAAGGAGCGTGTGGACCGTGGAAGGCATGATCGGCCGGCTTGGGCCGGTCCCACGAGTTTCATAATTTTTAATATTTTTTAGGTATTTTTGATGATTTGAGGGAATTTTTCCTAATTTGAGAGAAATACCATGAAATCAAGGAAAATTAATAATAAAAAATAATAAAACAAAGGGGCGTGTGGGACCGGCTAGGGCATGGCCGGCCGGCCAAGGCCCGGTCCCACAAGTTTTCATAATTTATTTTATTTTATTATTATTTGATGATTTGTGCAAAAATACCATGAAATCAAGGAGTTTTTCATGAAATTAGAGAAATAATAATAATAATAATAATAAAATAATAAGGAACCGTGGGTGTGGGGCCGGTTGGGACCAAGGCATGGCCGGTTGGCCAATGGTCACGCCCCACACTCCTTTCCTTAATTTTATATTATTTTTATGGATTTATGGAAGTACCATGAAACCGAGGAGTTTCCTCAGACGAAGGAGATTTGATAAAATGAGAGAATTTCATCAAATCATGGAAAATAATAAAAATGCATTAAAAATATAAAACTGGCGTGGGATTGACCACGACACGGTCGGTCGTGTGTCCGTGCTCCCAGCACCCTGGTCAATATTTAATTATTATTATTTTTTTTCTATTTTGCATAGGTTCATCGTTTCGTTGTATTTTGAAATACTCGTTCGTGCGGTGACTGTTAGTGTATCATCGTTGAATACACCTTCACCATTTGAATCGGGGCTTACTTAGAGGTAGCTCAGACGCCCGATTGTTGATTATTTATTACTAATTGTGGAATTCAGTGGAGAATAATTCACAAAACTGAGTAATATGATGTTTATTATTAATTCATAGGATCAGCTGAGGATTCGACTACGAATTCAGAATAATAAAGTGAGCATTACTATTCCATGGGATCGTAGATTCGACCATAGAATCGGAGTAATTGAGGTTTATCTATTACCATTTATGAAACCAGATGTGGATTCGATCATGAAATCGGAGTAATGAGATAATATAGTTATTGTTATTCTATGAGATCAAGCTGTAGATTCGATCATAGAATCAGCACAATTGTTATTTTCATTCCATGGGACCAGTCGTGGATTCGACCATGGAATAGGAGCGATTGTAATTAGGAATTATTAACTTTTTGGCTCTATACTAGCAGAGCAAGCTGTCTAGGAGCATTAATCATCCCGATATGAGCTTGTCGGTAAGTCATATTCTTTATATAGTTAGGATAAACTCGTTGTTTGTTCCTGAAGACGTTATCGCTCTATACTAGCAGATCAAGCTGCCTAGGAGCCTTCCATCACGTGATGCTATATAGAAATAATCACTGAAAGTATTCAGTATTCCTGAGATATGCCATTGTCCGGTCGTGAGACTACATATCTACATGTACTCTGAGAGAAAGTACTCTCTGTTGAGAATTCGATGAGAGACTCATGTCTCGATACTCACGTCCGATTACTGAATCAGAATTTCATATAATTATGAGTTTACGAATTTAGCCTTTGTCGAAAATCCACCATCTACACTTGTATCAGAAAGTAGAACTGGCTTGCGGAATGAAAGCTATCAGTTCTTCGGTGATTTCTGGATACTATGTTGTTCTCTGGCCAAAACTTGTTCTTTGGTGGAAATAGGTGAAAGCCATTATACAAGTCATAATAAAATGTACCCTGGTCTCGTAGGAAGTCGGAACGATTGAGTGATGGAAGATGTGTAACCGTCAGAAACCGTGCTTCCATGATGAAGGAAGTGGATCCGTTTACACCCGTTACTTCTTGCCACCATTAACCGTCCCGCTTCATGACACTTTCTTGTAATAGGCGTATTGCACGCCGCATGCTGTAAACCGCCAGACCAATACCTTGATGAGTATCCCTCAGTTTGTGACATGTTTGATGTCTCGATCGTTTTCGTGGAAAACATGTAGCAGTTTGCTACGTGTGGCAAGTCAAAGTCAAGAGACTTGCCGCAGGAAAATAACATGTGATGCTATTAGGATCATCTTGGCTGGTCGCCTAAAGCTTGCCACAAGCCTGTCAGTTCGGTAGCGAACTTGGACGACCAAGATTATATCTCGTGAGGAAAGGTAGCCATCGATTATGGCCAAACCATGTTGATGCCCGCCAATGGCATAGTGGCGTTTTTAGCGTATGCTAGTGGCACTGCGGCATGGATGACATAGTTCGTGCATGCCAGTGGCACATAGGTGCAAGTGGCGCCTAGCGTAGCCATGACCACTAGATTTAGGCTCATCTCGGATGGTCGCCTAAAACTTGCTACAAGTCTGTCAGCTCGGTGGCGAACTTGGATGGCCGAGATTGCATCTCATGAGGAAGGGTAGCCATTGATTATGGCCACATCTTGTTGGCGTCTGATAATGGTACAGTGGTGCCTTTAATGCATGCCAGTGGCAATGCGGCATGGCTGGCATAGTTCGTGCATGCCAGTGGCACGGTGGAATGGCTGGCATAGCCTGTGCATGTCAGCGGCACGATGGTGCAAGTAGTGCCTGGCGTAGCTATGGTCACCAGATTTTGGCTTATTGGTGTTAGACTTCAATGTGGTATGGCAACATCAGTTTTGGCGGCCACATCAATCCCAATGATTTGTGGAACATTATCTGGCTTGGTTAGCGTAGCGACTTTGCCTAAATTAGGGTTTGGCATGCCAAACCCTAATTAGCGCATATGGCATGCGGCATGCGGTAGGTGGTCGTGGCATGGCATTTTATACAAACGGTGCCAGAGTCATGCCAGCGGAGCCATAGGCAGGCCACCATGTAGAAACGGTCACATGAGCAAATATTTCCACGAGTGGCTATGATGTGGCGCCTTTTTTAGGGTTCCCTGAGTCCGCACGACTTGTGGCATGTTGTGGGCCCGAGGTGGCATAGTTTTGTTCCACGATTAGAAGTTAGGGTTTCATCTACCGCCACTAGAGCATGGCCGCGCTTACGGTTAGGCTAGTCAAAATTGAAGTCTGTTGTGATGCTGGTCACGAACAGAGAGTGGGTTGGTACGTTTTGGCACGTGTACTTTGCATGCCCGTTTGGCATGTGTGATTGCAATGTTTTTTGGCATGTTTAGCACTTCGTTTGGCATGTGCGCCTGGCATGCTCGATTTGGCATGTTTAGCATGCCATTAATATGTTGGCGCGGGTTTTGGGGAGCCGACTTAGTATGGCAACTTCTTGACACAATTTCCACCTCTTTTAAAGCTGTGGCAGGTTTGGAGCAACCTGATTGGTTAATAAAGGTAGGGGGCCGGCCAAGCACGGGCGTGGCCACCCTTTTGGTGCGCGTGGCAGGTTTAATACGACCTGATTGGTTGATGGGGAATAGGGCCGACAAGTATGGGACCAGCCACATCTCATGGAAGTGTGGCAGGTTTAAAGCGATCTGATTGGTTGACAAAGGAATTATGGCCGGTTGGGTAGCATGGGGCGTGGCCAAATGGCGCCGACTAGCCTATGGCATGGCCACGCTCCCTCTCATTGCTTCTCCTACTCTGCGGCTCCGTTATTCTTTGTTTTCTGATTTCGGGTAGGACTTTACACCTACTAATCCATGGCGGATCAATTGCTTAGTTTTTTAAGCATAATCTCGACCAACGGGGCCTAATATACTGCGCAGGGCACAAAAACCCTAATTTTTTGCAATTAGCTAGATTCATGAATTTTGTGATTGTCACGAAATTGATTGAATTCTATGTGTTGACACAAAATTCTTTAAGTACAGAGAGTATTTCGTGCAAGGACCTTAACCTTTGATACTTGGAAATTTGTGCTACTCTACTGCGAGTGAACACAAATCCGTCATGCCATACCAATATTAAGGGTTCTGCCGGGGAACATAACACAGGAAAAGTACTCAGAGGGTCTTATATTAGGGAATAACATAAGCAAGGTGTTGAAATTTACAGAGTATCTGGGATTGTTGCTACATGCGCCAGTCTGGATAAATTTCATGTAGATATATTGAACGGCTCAATAAATGTGCCAGTGGAGAGGTTGACACTCATCACTTTTACATGACTCCGTTTCTTTGCAAAGTGACGGTACACCAAATGCAAAGATTTACAAATTTAACCCTGAACTAAAAACCACCATCAACATTAAGTCCCCTGCTTAGCCCGTGACGGTGGCATTGTTGCGGGGTAAGCATGAGGTGGTGACAGACAAGGATAAAATCAAAAGGGAAAGTCATGAAGAGACCGTCAGGAAAATTAGGCTAACCTTTGCAGGAGGCATGAGGAATCTGTGATCTTTGCATTGGCGGCTTTGCGTAATTCCATCTTGGCCATAGGGTGCTGGCATTGGCACTGCTACTTTGGTCACTGAGTGTTAATGCTAGCGCTGCAGGTTCGGCTACGGAATTCTAATGCCGGCGCTGCAAACTTAGCTATGGAATGGTGATGATGACTGGATTGACCATGGAATGGCGGAGATGGTGCTGACAGCTTTGGCCGCGGAAAAGTGGAGATGGCGCCGGCTTGGTCCATGGAGCGGTGAAGATATGGCGCTGGAACTTTGGCTACCAAACGATGATGATGGCGCTACTTACCTGATCCACAGAGCGGGCAGAAATGGCGTTGCTGGCTTAGTTCGTGGAACGGTGGATGGCGCTGATGGCTTCAGTCCGTGGAACGGTAGAAACTGGCTTCAGTCCGCGGAATGGTGGAAACTGGCTTCAGTCCGCGGAATGGTGGAAAGCTGGCTTCAGTCCGGGAAATGGTGGAAACTGCACTTGGCTGGCTAGGAGCGAGTGGAGATGGTGCTTTTTTGAACGGTGAAGGTGGCGCTGCTTTGGCTGTGGAGCAGGCAAAGATGGCGCTGGTTTGAACGGTGAAGATGGCGCTGCTTTGGCTGTGGAGCAGGTGGAGATGGCACTGTCTAGGAGTGGTAAAGATGGCTCCGCTTGCTTGGACACAGAGCGGCAGAGATAGTGCGCCGACTTTGGTAGTGGAGCGCCAGCTCCGCGGGCCCAGCTGTCCGTTTCCGTGCGTGGCCAGAGAAGACACCTTCTTCTATCCAAACTCCCAAATGCAATGTATATAAAAGGCGTTACCCACCCTCTCCATTTTTGCATAGTTGTTTTTGTTTCCGTGTCTCTGTGGAAAGGCAAACATATTCCAAGTATGTGTTGATGCCAGGGTTCCGAGCTAGGAAAACGCATTCCTCCTCCGAATATCTGACCGTTTTATCTCGATCCTCATTAGGGTTTCGACGAGAAATTTTATCCGATTTCGGTTGATTGTTAGACTATCGTGTGAGCTCATCATGTTTGCTCAGCATCCGTTTCTCTCTAGGGTTTCCGCAGTATATGTGGTGGTGAAACCAGATCGTCCTTCTCTGTTCAAGATAAAGACTTTCTCTGTTGAATCCATATTTCCATCATAATGTCGAGCATAAGCGAATCATCTTCGAGCCAGCCAGATTTTTCAGTCAAACGCAGGCGGCTTGCATCCAGAGTATGTCTCTAACCATCTCTTAATTTTCGAAATGATGAGTCTTCTTTTCCCATAACACTCCTTCTCTCTTCTTTTCTTAGCGTGGGAAAATACCTGGTTCTTGCGACAACTCCCCCGTCCGGATCATCCGAATTAAGAAGATCATACCGATACGCTTTTATTGACCAATAGATATTTGTCTGTTACCACCAGCGAGTGACAAAGAGAGATTTTCTTTTGTGCAGAGATATTCAGCGGGAACATCTGTGACCGTTGTCGATGATGATGACCTGGCCACCCCTCTTCCTTCGAATCAGAGCACACCAACCGCTGCAGACCTGGAAAATGCCGATTTGGGTATTTCTCTCCATGAATATCCCAATGCAGGTTTATCATTCGAAATCCGCTTGAAGTGCTTATCTTCTAGATACCGAAACGTTGGTGGATTCCTAGTGCGAAAGGAACTCGTGGCTTTGTATACGAAAATATGGAAAAGATATGGCCACATTGCCACCAGGAATGTGGTGCAGCATTGCTCGTCTGCCTTGGTTACCACAGTGAACTGTCTCCTGCCCATGGTCGTTTAAATGGAAGGCACATCCATCTGTGACGTCGCGGAATCAACTATTGGAAAGTGGGAAAAAATGGTGTCTACCTGTGAATCCCTGGAGTTTAACGTAAGTTGGCTGTGGCATCGCCTTGACATTGTGAAGGTTGATAGAGCCGGTATCCTTGCCGACGTCGTTTCTGCCGCAAAAGCCGCTTTGGAAGAGAAAAAGGCTCTGACCGCGGAATCCCAAAAGGTGGAAAAGGCAATCCAGGACTTGATGAGTAGGACTGAAAGATATCAAAACAGTTGAAGATGATGCTTTCAAGGAACTACAATCTATTGGATGGGCTTTTCTGAGTTATGCAGTTGTGAGACACCTGGTTTTCTGGGTCTCGAACATATATATATAGATATATATATTTTGTGTATTGGGTTTGGAGAAATAAGAGAATTTTCATTCATATGCTTCGACCAAATGAAATTTGATAACTGGGATGTGAAGGAAACGGAAAAATGCATGGCTAGCCGTGCTATGAAACGGCGAGGGGTGGGGTAATGGTCAGGCGTAGTATGCCTTGAGCCATTTTCCATTGATGACTGCTTCTAGTTTGCCTCCATCTTCCTTGATGACTTTGTAGTATCCACTGTTATACGCTTTGGTGACCACATAAGGCCCTTCCCATTTTGGGGAGAATTTTGGTGCGGACATGTCTTGTTGGATGTGTTTGGCGGTCTTCAACACCAGATCTCCTACTTGAAAAACTCGAGGTTTCACAGCTTTGTCGTATGCTCGGGAAACTCTAATTCTGTATGCTTGCACGTGTTCTTCTGCTTTAGCTCTTCGAATCCAAAGTGTCTAACTCCGCTATCCTGGTATTAAATGCTTCGACTTCATTCCATCGGACTCCACTTGCCTCGGAAATCCTAGCCGATGGGATTTTAATTTCCGCTGGGAGAATGGCGTCTGCCCCGTAGACGAGAGAATAGGTATAGGCGCCAGTAGAGCTCCTTGGTGACGTCTGATATGCCCAAAGCGCCATTGGCAGTTGTTCGTGCCATGTCCGGGGGTTATCATGCACTGCACGGCTGAGGATTCGAATTAGAGTTTTGTTGGTTCTTTGGGCCTGCCCATTTCCTTGGGGGTAGTAAATGGTGGAGAAGACTTGCTTAATTCCATATTTTCCGAGTAATTCGAGTACTTTCTTATTGGCGAAGGGAGTACCGTTGTCAGTGATGATGTGCTTAGGCACGCCAAACCGGAAAATGATGTATTCCTTGATGAACGTTGCGATTGTGGCTCCAGTAGCCCTCGTAAAGGGATTGCTTCGACCCACTTGGTGAAATACTCTGTTGCGGTTATTATATACTCATGTTGTTTTGATGATGGCAGGTTGATCTTCCCAATGATGTCGAGTCCCAGCTATAAAACGACCACAAAATACTTACCGAATGCAGGGGAGTAGAAGGTGCGTGGATAAGATTTTGTTAGAGAATAGCTCGGTCAACCTCGCATGCGTTGCTATCTCAAGCATGT
This sequence comes from Papaver somniferum, assembly GCF_003573695.1. Lineage (NCBI taxonomy): Eukaryota > Viridiplantae > Streptophyta > Magnoliopsida > Ranunculales > Papaveraceae > Papaver > Papaver somniferum. The sequence continues at coordinate 169,416,643 of NC_039364.1, read as the reverse complement.
TTGTCAGTGTTAGTGATCAAAACTATGAGTCTTCTAGCCTACATAGCTAAGTCTCGGACTAGGATGGAAAAGTGTAGTTGAGCTCAAGGACTTCATGGCGATTCATCATACAACGACGAAGATCTATACAAGGAACCGTGGAACTTCATCAACAAAAAGGTATGTGGAGACTTGAACTTATCTATCACTCAAAAGTCTATCTCTTCTATCTCCTACTTCTTATGAGACAAAAGTCGTATACTATATAGACTAGATCATACACATTTGATGTTTCGAGCTGAGCATTCATTGCTTATCTTTTATCTCGAAATCGTGTGTTGGTAAAGCGTTTCGATTTGATCAAGTTTATCTTCACCTAGTGAAAAAAGTCATGAAAAGTTTCAATCACTTTGAGAATTGCTCTGACGTGAATTGGTCTGTGAATAACGGATACATAACGTCCTCTGAGAATGTCTCAATGATTGAAATAAGAGTTTAGATTAAATAACCATGTATTCCTTGAACCGAAGTTTTCGAACTTTGTTGATCAAGAGAAATCGGGAGGATTGTGGAATTGGCTTGCCAAGTCCGAGAACCCAGTCCGTAGACTCAGTCCGCGAACTGTTCTCGACCGAGAATTTCTGCTGGATTTTCCAAAACTCGTTTTTGTGCTAAGTCCGCGAACTGGCGGTTCTCTTTCCGAGAATTTCTTCCGAGTTTGGAAAACTCAACCGATTAACTTAAGTCCGCGAAATTGTTTGTGAACTTAAGAGGTCATGATCTAAAGATGTGCACTGAACATGAAACATTAAATTACTAAGGAATGTTTTATGCAAACCGTGGCTATAATGTTCATGAGCCGATTCAATCAAATCGAATCATCTTTGTTTCAATTGTGTCTTGTGTAGTTACATAAGATCTCATAGCAATTGAATAACTCTTTAACTAGTTCATTTGATTCAACTGAACTAGTTATGGTGAAGAAGAACAAGGTTAATATGAAATGCTCAAATGGTTAACCTTTTGGGTTACTATGTTGAACCAACATACACGTACACGTTTGGGCATGGTTTTCACGAACCCAGTAAACTCTACCCAAGTGTGTGTGACAAGCTAAGTTTTCGATCTAACGGTTGAGAAATATTAGCTTGAATCTAAATCATGTTTTCATCTAACGGTGAATAAGGATTTCTTTGTAACTAAGGAAAAACAATGATTTGAAGGCTATATAAAGGAGACATCTAGCATTGTGCAAAACTAATCCCCACACGTCTGTGTGCTACTAGTGCGCCCGCTAGAGTCGATCTCCATCAACCTTTGAATTTTTTCTTTAAAATCACGTTAACGACTTAAAGACTTCATTGGGATTGTGAAGCTAGACCGATACTACTTTATCGTAGTTGTGTGATCTGATCTTGCATGTTCTATCGTACGAGTACAATCGATTGATTGGCTTGAGATCGTGAGAGTTCTCCGATAGGCAAGATAAAGAAGTCACAAACATCTTCGTCTCACTGTTTGTGATTCCTTGACAATCCGCTTGTGTAGTCAGGAAGGATTGTAGAGAGGTGATTGATTAATCTAGGATGTTCTTCGGGAATATAAGACCGGATTATCAATTGGTTCCTGTTCACCTTGATTTTATATCAAAAGACGGACCAAAACCTAAGGTTTATCTGTGGGAGACAAATTTATCCTTTGATAGACTTTTCTGTGTGAGACAGATATGTTTATTATCAAGTCTGTGATTTTGGTTTACAACAACTCTTGGTTGTGGGTGAGATCATTTAAGGGAATCAAGTGCGCAGTATCCTGCTGGGATCAGAGGCGTAGGAGTACAAATGTACCTTGGATCGGTGGGAGACTGATTTGGGTTCAACTATTGTCCAGTCTGAAGTTAGTTTGCAGTAGGCTAGTGTCTGTAGCGGCTTAATACAGTGTGTATTCAATCTGGACTAGGTCCCGGGGTTTTTCCTACATTTGTGGTTTCCTTGTTAACAAAATTTCTGGTGTCTGTGTTATTTCTTTTCCGTCTTATATTTTATATAATTGAAATAATACAGGTTGTGTGTTCGTGATCATCAATTGGAAATCCAACCTTTGTTTTTTGATTGATATTGATTGATCCTTTGACATTGTTATTTGGTACCGTCCAAGTATTCCTTGTATTTGATAAAGACTCGCTATTGTTTTTTCTTGAGTAAAAATCAAATCAAGAGAGAGATATTAACTCCTTGAGATAATTTTATCTAGATTGAGTCTGACTGTCTAGTTTATTCTCTAGCAAAGTATTTCGGAGTTAATCCATACAGATTGCTAAATGAAATATTGGGTGGTGTTGTTAGACCCCCGCTTTTTCAATTGGTATCAGAGCAGGCAAACACGTTTAAGACCTAACAAGTCCTTGTTTGTAGAGATCTGACTCTATGGACTGAGGTGCTATCTCTATTAACGTACCACCAGTCTTCGATGGCTCCAATTACTTATGGTGGAAAATTACTATTCGAGCTTTTCTTCAATCGCGTGATTTTCATCATGGGTATATGTGGTGAATGGTTATGATGCGCCCGTTGTTGCAGCTGGAGACGGAACTGTTCCCAAGAATATTGGTGAATATAATGCTGCCGAGATTCTTGCTGTAGAGCAGAATTCTGAAGGGTTAAATGCTATCATACATGCCATTGCCCCAAGTCTTCAACACCATGTGACTAATTGCACTAGGTCTAAAGATGCTTGGGATATCTTAGAAACCGTATTTGAAGGAAACTCCAGTGAAAAGGAAGCTAGGCTTCAAATCTTAATTCCGATTGGGAGAACCTTCGTATGGAAGATGAAGAAACATTTGATGAGTTTAATCAAAAAGTGTCCGAAATTGTTAATGCATCTTTTGCATTGGGTAAGACTATTCCTGAAAAGGACATTGTGATGAAAATTCTCAGATCGCTGGCATCTAGATACGAGTCTAAAAAGCATGCCATCATTGAGGGGAATAACCTCAATAATGTTTCCAGAAACACCTTGGTTGGGAAGCTAAAGATCTTTGACCATGAGCATACATCCAAAGTCGGTAAGGATGTTGCCTTTAAAGCACAAAAGAGCACTAAATTACTCGCCAAAGGTAAAAGTGTTCATGTCTCTGAGGATGATCAGTCTGAGAATGATTTTTCAGATGAAGACCTTGACAAGTCGGTCTCCTTGATCACAAGACAGTTTAGGTATCTTCTGTTGAAGAGAAGTAAAGGGTTTTCAAGAGACAAACCTAGGTCATCAGACAAACCTCACGGTCGCGTACCTCCTAAAAACAGGGATGCTGACGAGGCTGATGACGAGGACATGCCTCAGTGCTTTAAGTGTAAGGGTTTTGGTCATTTTGCTAACGAATGCCCAAATCGTAGAAAATATACTGGGAACAAAGGTCTAGCTGTAACACTTGATGAAATGTCTGAAACCTATGATTCCGATGAAGATAGGAAATCAAGTGTAGGGCTCCTTAGTGAAAACATGGATTTTGATACTTGTAGCAATACATATATCAACCTCAATGGGTTCGGAAAAGAAGGAAACCCAATCAAGCTGGAAGCTTCTCTAACTGGAAACCCTGTCAGTAATGTTTCAGGATCTATTGTATGTCTAGATGCATGCACATCTCAGATGCCTGAATACTATCCAAGTTTGACGTGCTCGTTTTGTTCGATGAAGAGACACGAACTATCAAGGTGTTACAAGCACCAAATAAGGCACGCCAGCAAACTTCAACGAAGAGCATATCGATTAGCAAGGAAGCTGAAACTTGCTCAGAAGACCGCCGAAGTATGTAGGATCTTCGTCTAAGAAGTTGGTTTCCAGGGATAGAGTAAGGCCATTTTAAAAGAAAGTATGGACGAATCGTTTTGATAGACAGAAGTCTACACTATCATGTTCTTTGGTTAATGTAGTCATATATTCCGTAAGTTTTTCCTTATGTTGAGTATTTAAACGGTTAAGTTAGTCATCTCCGTGTGATTGACTTAGTCGTAGCTCCATGAGTTTACTTATGTTGAGCACTTTCAATAATTGATCACTTTCGTGGTTTGATTTAGTTGTATATTCCAATTGAATTAATCATGGGTTTACTTGTGGTTAATTTGGTTGAGCTTTGGATATAGAAAATCATTCCTATGGTTTTTGGTGTCCAATAAAAAATCCTTCTTTTCTTTCGAAATTAAGGTCGCTCTTGTTGTTCTCTCGGGAATGACATCAAATGGGGGAGAGTTCTTTTGAACTTGTGCTTAATGGTAATATCTTGCGGGGAGTGTGGTTGTGGAATTTTATAGGGGTTATCTTGTATCTTAAAAATCCTTGACGAATGTTGTTAGCTTCGGCTATTAGATTGCATCTGAATTAAGTTGGTATGTATTTTTCTTTAGGTCATGAAATGTCTCATGTGGAAATTTTATTATGATCCCATTCTTGTACCTTTGCCAATTTTATTGACAAAAAGGGGGAGAAATATTGTAGTTCACACTACAAATACATATGGTTTTCGGATCATTGTGTAAGGGGGAGTGATTTCCATGATCGAGATGGAATATTGACTTGGGGGGGTGATACATGTCACCGTAGTATTATTGTTAAAGTCGTGATATAATTGTACTTTGATGTTATATAATAATACTATGACACTGTATAATAATGATCGAGAATCTCGATTTCTCTCATTGTTATAGCTACGGATCTTCAACAACGATGGTGCTAAACTTACAACCTTTGGGATCATTGGAGTACTTGGAAGGACGAAGATTTCAAGGAACGTTGAAGATTAGACTATGGAATAGAAGCCACTAAAGTTTATCTTTTTTGTATTCCATATGTATTAATAGTTTTGTCACTAAAATTGACAAAGGGGGAGATTGTTAGAGAATAGCTCGGTCAACCTCGCATGCGTTGCTATCTCAAGCATGTTTTTCAATGTTAGTGATCAAAACTATGAGTCTTCTAGCCTACATAGCTAAGTCTCGGACTAGGATAAAAAAGTGTAGTTGAGCTCAAGGACTTCATGGCGATTCATCATACAACGACGAAGATCTATACAAGGAACCGTGGAACTTCATCAACAAAAATGTATGTGGAGACTTGAACTTATCTATCACTCAAAAGTCTATCTCTTCTATCTCCTATTTCTTATGAGACAAAAGTCGTATGCTATATAGACTAGATCATACACATTTGATGTTTCGAGCTGAGCATTCATTGCTTATCTTTTATCTCGAAATCATGTGTTGGTAAAGCATTTCGATTTGATCAAGTTTATCTTCACCTAGTGACGAAAGTCATGAAAAGTTTCAATCACTTTGAGAATTGCTCTGACGTGAATCGGTCTGTGAATAACGGCTACATAGCGTCCTCTGAGAATGTCTCAATGATTGAAATAAGAGTTTAGATTACATAACCATGTATTCCTTGAACCGAAGTTTTCTAACTTTGTTGATCAAGAGAAATCGGGAGGATTGTGGAATTGGCCTGACAAGTCCGCGAACCCAGTCCGCAGACTCAGTCCGCGAACTGTCGGAAGTTCTCGACTGAGAATTTATGCTGGATTTTCCAAAACTCGTTTGTGTGCTAAGTCCGCGAACTCAGTCCGCGAACCCAGTCCGCGAACTGGCAGAAGTTCTCTTTCCGAGAATTTCTGCTGAGTTTGGAAAACTCAACCGATTAACTTAAGTCCGCGAACTTGTTTGTGAACTTAAGAGGTTATGATATAAAGATGTGCTCTGAACATGAAACATTAAATTACTAAGGAATGCTTTATGCAAACCGTGGCCATAATGTTCATGAGCCGATTCAATCGAATCGAATCATCTTTGTTTCAATTGTGTCTTGTCTAGTTACATAAGATCTCATAGCAATTAAACAACACTTTAACTAGTTCATTTGAGTCGATTGAACTAGTTATGGTGAAGAAGAACAAGGTTAATAAGAAATGCTCATATGGTTAACCTTTTGGGTTACTATGTTGAACCAACATACACGTACACGTTTGGGCATGGTTTTCACGAACCCAGTAAATGTCTACCCAAGTGTGTGTGACAAGCTAAGTTTTCGATCTAACGGTTGGGAAATATTAGCTTGAATCTAAATCAGGTTTTCATCTAATGGTGAATAAGCATTGCTTTGTAACTAAGGCAAACCTGATTTGAAGGCTATATAAATGAGACATCTAGCATTGTGCAAAACTAATCCCCACACGTCTGTGTGCTACTAGTGCGCCCGCTAGAGTCGATCTCCATTAACCTTTGAATTTTTTCTTTAAAATCACGTTAACGACTTAAAGACTTCATTGGGATTGTGAAGCCAGACCGATACTACTTTATCGTAGTTGTGTGATCTGATCTTGTATCTTCTATCGTACGAGTACAATCGATTGATTGGCTTGAGATCGTGAGAGTTCTCCGATAGGCAAGATAAAGAAGTCACAAACATCTTCGTCTCACTGTTTGTGATTCCTTGACAATCCGCTTGTGTAGTCAGGAAGGATTGTAGAGAGGTGATTGATTAATCTAGGATGTTCTTCGGGAATATAAGACCGGATTATCAATTGGTTCCTGTTCACCTTGATTTTATATCAAAAGACGGAACAAAGCCTAGGGTTTATCTGTGAGAGACAGATTTATCCTTTGATAGACTTTTCTGTGTGACACAGATCTGTTTATTATCAAGTCTGTAATTTTGGGTTACAACAACTCTTGGTTGTGGGTGAGATCATCTAAGGGAATCAAGTGTACAGTATCCTGCTGGTATCTGAGGCGTAGGAGTACAACTGTACCTTGGATCGGTGGGAGACTGATTTGGGTTCAACTATAGTCCAGTCTGAAGTTAGTTTGCAGTAGGCTAGTGTCTGTAGCGGCTTAATACAGTGTGTATTCAATCTGGACTAGGTCCCGGGGTTTTTCCTGCATTTGCGGTTTCCTCGTTAACAAAATTTCTGGTGTCTGTGTTATTTCTTTTCCGCATTATATTTTATATAATTGAAATAATACAGGTTGTGCGTTCGTGATCATCAATTGGAAATCCAACCTTTGGTTGTTGATTGATATTGATTGATCCTTGGACATTGGTCTTTGGTACCGTCCAAGTATTCCTTGTATTTGATAAAGACTCGCTATTGTTTTTAGCTTGAGTAGAAATCAAATCAAGAGAGAGATATTAACTCCTTGAGATACTTTTATCTAGATTGAGTCTGACTGTCTAGTTGATTCTCTAGCAAAGTATTTCGGAGTTAGTCCATATAGATTGCTAAGCGAAATATTGGGTGGTGTTGTTAGACCCCCGCTTTTTCAGATTTCCATGAATTTGAGATTTGTGGCATCTTTGAACAAAAGCAGCTGCATCGTCCTCCATGGTCAGCCAGTAGTATCTCTCGTGTATTTGGAGAAACAACTTCTTTTTCCCTTGGTGTTCTCATTCGTGCATTTCTTTCAGCATGATTGGGATTTCCTCCCCACCTAGACACCGTAACAAATCTCCTCCAAAGCTTTTACGATACAAGATTCCTTCATGTAATATGAATCTCTTGGATATTTGCTTCATCTTGGTTGCGTCTTTCTTGTTGGTAGGGAGTACGCCGTCGCGAAGATAACTGATGTACGGCTCTTGCCAGTCCCCAGCGTGGCCAACGTTGAAAACTTCCAATTTATGCGGAGGCGTTTGGCAATTGGAGCAAGATCCTTGGAGCAAACGAGATTGAGCCTCCAGTTCTGGCCAATAGTAGCCAAGGCGTGGCAGACGGCGGTAAAGCGTTACCACTAGCGTTTGCCCGCAAATTTCGCTATGAATATGGTTAAGCTGCAGTTGTGCCTCTTATTCTCCGAGGCATCTTGACAGGGAGCTATCTGGGTTCCAGTGAGACAACATCCCGTGAAGCATGAAGAAGTTTTGTAAGGTTTTGAGACTGACCTTTCCTTGGGAAAGCGAGCTGTTAAGTTCTTGGATAATCGGTGTTCTCCAGTCATTGGCTTCAGTCTCATTAGATTGTGAAATCCATGTTGATGCCACGGTCCGTCTTTTCACCGTCAGGGTTTCTTCCAAACCCTCGAACTACAGCTTTGATGCTAATATAGCTAGGCAATCAACATGTTTGTTGTTGATGCGGCCAACATGTGTTATGGTCGCGTCAGCGAAGTAATTTAGCATCTTTTGCGCCTCGGATCTATATGGGGCCAGCGTCACCTCCTTCAGTGTGTATACTCCATTCATCTGGTTAACCAATAATTTAGAATCAACTCTTATTTCCAGACGTGTGGCTCCAACTTGCTTGGCTAATGACAACCCTATGAGAAAGGCTTCATATTCTGCTGAATTGTTGGTTCAATGGAAATCTAGCTTGAAGGAATGCGAGAAAACTTCACTGGTTGGGGACACTAGAACCACGCCCGCTCCTCCGATATTATTGCTAGGGGTGGCGAAGCTATCGAAAAATAGTATCCACGCTTCCTCTTTGACAAAAGAGATTTCCGGAAACTCTCCACGAAGGTCTTCGTGCAGTGTTGTGGTACCCTCTCCTGGGAAAGCTACTAGTAAATTCGCGACCGCTTGTCCTTTGATAACTCTTAGGGAAGCACACGTTATATCAAGCTTTGACATTTGGAGGAGCCATTTGGCTGGCCTTCCTAGCAGGGCCAGTATTGAAAGAAGGAATTTTACAGGATCAGACTTAGATATCAGCACCACTTTGTTTGAGAGCAGATAATGCCTAAACTTCTGGATGGAGTGAATCAGGGTTAGGCACGCTTTTTATGCCTTAGGATATCTGAGTTCAACATCCCTCAAAGTCCGACTGAAGTAGTATATAGGGTGCTCAATTCCTTCATCATCTTCTTGGGAGAGAAGAGCTCCAACATCAGTATCACTAAAAGCAGTGTAGAGACACAATGGTCTTCCTTGTATAGGAGATTTCATGACGGCTGGGGATGACAGTATCTGTTGAATCTTCCGAAACGCCTCTTGTTGTAGCGTCGTCCAAACAAAACTTTCTCCCTTCTTCAGCAAGGGGGTGAATGAAGCAACAAGCTGAGCTAAACCCGGTATAAAACGCCGAATGTAGTTTACCTTACCCATGAAGCTCTGGAGTTCTTTCACAGTTTGTGGAGGCGGCACTGTGAGGATGGCTTGGGTTTTGGCTGGGTCGGCTTTGATTCCCTCGGCGGTCACCTGGAAACCTAGAAATTTTCCTGAAGAGACGCCAAAAGCACACTTCAAAAGATTCATCTTTAGTTTGTATTCGCGACACCTTTCAAACACCTGCCTTAGAACCTCTGTATGGGCCGCCCGGGTTTTTTATTTAACCACTATGTCATCCACGTAATATTCAACTTGCTTGTGCATCATATAATGGAAAATAGCGGTCATGGCGCGTTGGTAGGTGGCGCCAGCATTTTTTAAACCGAAAGGCATCACGGTATAGTAAAAGTTTCCGAGAGGAATTCGAAAAGTCGTCTTACTTGTGTCATGCTCATACATCTTTATTTGATTGTAGCCGCTGTACCCGTCCATGAAAGAGAACATACCGTGTCCACTGGTGGCGTCTACCAGCATATCAATGTTAGGAAGAGGAAAATCGTCCTTGGGGCAGCATTTGTTCAGATCCCTAAAATCAACACAACACATGATTTGGCCACTCTTCTTCTTTACTGGAACCACATTGGCCAACCAGGTGGGATGGTGAATGGGTTTGATGAAACCAACGGCTAGCAATTTTTGAATCTCCATCTTGATCTGTTCTTCCACATCATGTCTGAACTGTCTCGGAGATTGTTTGACCGGTTTGGATCCGGGTATTATATGTAGATGATGAGTGACCAGTTTCTCATCCAAGCCATGCATTTCCTCGTATGTCCACACGAATATATCTTGATGTTCCTTAAGAAGATCCACAAGTTTTGCACGTTCGCCAGTACATAGAGTTGAGATGACGGAGACAGGTTGTGGGGGTTCCTCGCTTCCGATGTTGACAACTTCGAGTTCATATGTAGTGGAGTTGGTTCCATCCTGCAGTTGTCGTGGTGCATCCGCCACCTCTTCTTGTGGCTTGCTGCTGTGATTGCATTATATTAGGCGGAGAGACTGGGTGGTAGTCTCCCCTGTTAATTACTAACAGCGGCGTCCATATACAGTTTTCCCTTTTACGTCACGACTTGCAACAAAAGCCCGCTCCCGCTTGGTATGAGAATGAGCCAAATTTCTGTTTGATAAGGGGAAATTGGCCTGCTTTTCCTTTGGAGGGATGACACGAGATTGGGTCCCTTTGTGTAGCGATGTGAGTTTTTCCTCTTCTTCAAATGATGTCCATGTCGGAAGTGGAGTGCAGTTAATCTTGCCTGACGAGTTCCGCGAATTTTCCCTCGGCTCGAACATTTCCAGGCCACAGATTGGTGCATAAGGAGATAATGACGCGGGAATGCGAATAACTTCTTCATTCAACATGGTCTTTAGGCACTGGTGATATGTTGAAGGAATGATCCTGTTAAGGAACTTGGATGGCCGAGATTGCATCTCATGAGGAAGAGTAGCCATTGATTATGGCCACATCTTGTTGGCGCCTGATAATGGTACAGTGGCACCTTTAGCGCATGCCAGTGGTACTGCGGCATGGCTGGCATAGTTCGTGCATGCCAGTGGCATGGTGGAATGGCTGGCATAGCCTGTGCATACTAGCGGCACGATGGTGCAAGTAGCGCCTGACGTAGCCATGGTCACTAGATTTTGGCTTATTGGTGTTAGACTTCAATGTGGTGTGGCAACATCAGTTTCGGTGGCCACATCAATCCCAATGCTCTGTGGAACAGTATTTGGCTTGGTTGGCGTAGCGACTTTGCCTAAATTAGCGTTTGGCATGCCGAAACCATAATTAGCGCATATGGCATGTGACATGCGGTAAGTGGCCGTGGCATGGCATTTTATACAAACAGTGCCAGAGTCATGCCAGAGGAGCCATAGCAGGCCACCATGTAGAAACAACCACATGAGAAAATATTTCCACGAGTGGCTATGATGTGGCGCCTTTTTTAGGGTTCCCTAAGTGCGCACAGCTTGTGGCATGTTGTGGGCCCGAGGTGGCATAATTTTGTGCCACGATTAGAAGTTAGGGTTTCATCTACCTCCATTAGAGCATGGCCGCACTTACGGTTAGGCTAGCCAAAATTGAAGTATGTTGTGATGCTGGTCATGAACAGAGAGTGGGTTGGTACGTTTTGGCACGTGTACTTGGCATGCCCGTTTGGCATGTGCGATTGGCATGTTTTTTGGCATGTTTGGCATGCCGTTTGGCATGTGCGCCTGACATGCTCGCTTTGGCATGTTTAGCATGTCGTTAGTATGGTGGCGCGTTTTTTGGGGAGCCAACTTAGTATGGCGACTTCTTGACACAATTTCCACCTCTTTTAAAGTTGTGGCAGGTTTAGAGCAACCTGATTGGTCAATAAAGGTAGGGGGCCTTCCAAGCACGGGCGCGACCACCCTTTTGGTGCGCGTGGAAGGTTTAATGCGACCTGATTGGTTGATGGGGAATAGGGCCGGTAAGTATGGGCCCAACCAAAACTCATGGAAGTGTGGCAGGTTTAAAGCGATCTGATTGGTCGACAAAGGAATTAGGGCCGGTTGGGTAGCATAGGGCGTGGCCAAATGGCGCCGGCTAGCCTATGGCAGGGCCACGCTCCCTTTCATTGCTTCTCCTACTCTACGGCTCCGTTATTCTTTGTTTTCTGATTTAATAAGACTTTACACCTACTAATCCACGACGGATCAATTGTTTAGTTGTTTAAGCATAATCTCGACCAACGGGGCCTAATATACTACGCAGGGCGCAAAAAACCTAATTTTTGCAAATTAGTTAGATTCATGAATTTTGTGATTATCACGAAATTGATTGAATTCTATGTGTTGACACAGAATTCTTTAATTACAGAGAGCAGTATGCTTTCTGACAGAGTATTTCGTGCAAGGACCTTAACCTTTGATACTTGGTACTACTCTGCTGCGAGTGGACACAAATCTGTCATGCCATACCAATATTAAGGGTTCTGCCGGGGAACATAACACATGAAAAGTACTCAGAGGGTCTTATATTAGGGAATAACATAAGCAAGGTGTTGAAATTTATAGAGTATCTGGGATTGTTGCTACATGCGCCAGTCTGGATAAATTTCATGTAGATATATTGAACGGCTCAATAAATGTGCAAGTGGAGAGGTTGACACTCATCACTTTTACATGGCTTTGTTTCTTTGCAGAGTGACGGTACATCAAATGCAAGGTTTTACAAATTTAACCATGAACTAAAAACCACCATCCACACCACCATAATTGCCACATCATATCAGCTGTTAGGCAGCTGTTATTTAGCTGGATATATAGCATTTTCGAAATTTTAGTAACAATAAAATTTAATTGCTCCATTTATTTTAAATTTCCAAATAACTGAAGATTATTTATAATAATATAGTTTTTTTATGTTGAATTATTAATGAGATATAGATAATTTTTATTTTCATTATTATATTTGAAGATAATAGCTAAAACTATTCTAGATAAATAATAATACAAATTATAAAATATTATAGTTCTTGGGGTTGGGCGAGTTATTTGGGATGAAGACATTTATGCTCATGCCTATCCAAATTTAACTCGGATTATAACATTTATGCCAAAATTTGCCCAAAATTTTGAAATATGGTACCCATGTCCGCCCAACGTTCGGGTTGGGCATGAATTGGTTGGGTTTACCCAACCCAAGTCCCATCCAACAAGGGATTATTCGCTAAATTTAAATAGCTTTAAGGCTAAGTCTTATGGGTGCTAATCTAGCAGCTAGATTAGCAATCCACACCAGCTAGCGCAACCTCCTAAGTCCTATGGGAGTGCTAATTTAGCAGCTAGATTAGCAGTACACGTCTTCTGGGACCACTGTCCAGCGCTGTTTGGTTCAGCGTTTTAAATCTCAGCCGTTAGATCAAATTTTGTGATTTTTGTGATCCGTGTGATTTTTGTGAGCGCCGAACCATTCAACATAAATGTCATTTTTTGGTTCAGCGCTTCAATCACGCTGCTAGTTCAACTGCGAGCACATGCTAGAAGAGAGAACTAACATTAACTTATAGGCCACACTTTTTTTTGAATTGCAACACTTAACTGCTAATCTATCAGCCCAATCTAGCCCATAGGACTTAGACTACTTGACTTCCACGGAACTTAAGACAACAAATTAAAAGGACTTCAAATAAAATCAAAAATATCTCGTTTTCGGTAAATTAAAATATTTTCAAAAAAGAAAAAAAATGGAAAAAAAAAAAAAAAAAAAATAAAAACAGAAGCCTCTTCCATCTTCTCTCCTCCTCCATCTCCTTCTCCTTCTCCTTCTTGTCTCTCTGATTTTCTATCTCTGTCTCTCTACATCTGTCTACTTCAATTAGTCTTCTCACGAATTATCATGTTCTATCAGATTAGCGTACGTTAGCTAACGTACGCCCGCCTCAATTTCATCTCAAGCCATGTACGGTAGTTCAGGAAAACTTGGTGGCAGAGGCAGAGGTAGTGGTGGTGGCGGTAGTGGAGGTCGTGGTCGTGGTAGTGTTGGTAAAAGAAACCGTTCTCCTTTTCCTCCACCACCTTCTAATCGCCCAATCGTTCCTATATCTACAACAACTTCCAATCGTCTCTCAACTGGTGGTGGTGCCTCCTTATCTTCTGTTCGAAACCGCCATGAAAGTGCAAAGGTTCCATCCTCTCCTGACGAGAGTTATAGTCTTGTCAGTGATGACCCACTTTCTTATGCTATGATTATTCGTCTTGCTCCTGATCTTGTTGAAGAGATCAGACGTGTTGAAGCTCAAGGTGAAACTGCTCGGATCAAATTTGATTCTAATGCTAATAATTCCTTCGGGAACGTAAGTACTTTATTTACTCTCTAATTTAAGTTTCTTTTCCCCAATTTGATTGAATTTAAGTTCAGTGTCTATGTTAGGCAAATCTCAAATTTGTTTTAGGGTTGAATTGCATAAAAAACTAAATTGGGTTTCTTCAATTTGATTCAGTATTAGTTTATGATGTTAGGTTTATCTTAAGGATTAAGTTAGTTCCACATTAAGTGATTGTATTGTGTCTGATTTTCAAATACTTCACAATACATTACATTCATGAAATTGGAGATTTGAACAATATAGTTAGAGGATTCATGTATGGTGTTCATTAACTTATGAACAAGTCAGACAGTTTTTTTTCTAGGGGCTCTAAGTTACTCAAACGATTCTGTTATGACCTTGGACAAAGTCTTGCAAAATAATGAACCATAACCACTAATAAAACTTAGTGGAACGTAACTTAAATATTTCTTCACATTTGTTAAGGTTGATTGATCATAGATGGGGGAAACGTGTATATGGATTATCCTCCTGCTCAGTGTCTGTCCTGTGGGTTTTAGTTTTTTTTGCTGTTCTTATACATGTTGCAGGCATCCTTTTTGTTCACCTACCGAAATGGCTTTTTGATTCAGGAACTTTTGAGATTAATATTTGTTACTACATTATACCTGTGTGGTTGCATGTGTAAACCTGGTTGTTGTTAAACATCAAAAACTTTTTACGAAGTCAATGCTTGAATCAGGTTATTGATGTAGGCGGCAAGGACTTCAGATTTACATGGTCTCAGGAAGTGGGTGATCTTTGTGATATATATGAAGAACGCCGAAGTAGTGACGATGGAAAGGGTTTGCTTATTGAATCTGGATGCCCATGGAGAAAGCTAAGTGTCCAACGCATCCTGGATGAATCTACAAAGAACCACGTGAAAATGCGGTCAGAGGAAGCTGAACAGAGAAGCAAATCTAGAAAGTATGTTATGAGTGTATTGTTCAACTTGCTTTATTGCTTGGAGTTGCATAATTAGCTGATTAAGGATTTTGGTTGGTCTAGACTGTTTCCAATTGCGTCATTACTTCTTTTCGGATTTGCTAATATCTTTGAGTTTAAAATGTGTCCGTTGCATAGGATCGTTATTAGTGTTACTGTCTGTGACCATTTTCCTCCCTCATCCTGCATCCTGCATCCTGCATATTACTGATGAGAATGACTGATCTATCGCGTGGGTGTCAGAGCAAAATATGTTGAAATATCGTTGCTCGCTCTTTCTTTTGCAGTTTTTGAGAGGCAAGTTTTATTGAAAAGGTGGAGATAATTATGACATTTGAACTATTGCTAAACTTCTTATAAAATCTTGTCTTTTATACGAAATAGGATTGGAGCTATTTCTTGGTTCAAGTCCCATGTTTCCAGGGGAAAGCTGGAATTAAATGTGATACACTTTGGAAAAAGCTGTCACGCACCATGATATAAAGTTCTATCCCATTTTCTGTAGCCTTAACTGTTTTGGGTGGAGGGAGGTGGGCAATTTCAAAGAACTAGATTTGATAGATAAAACACAGTTTGAAAGATATCTGAGAGAAGCTTATAGCTTTTTTGAAGTTTTACTTCTATATAATACATTGCTAGTGAGGGGGTTTAGGGTTGGTCTCAGATTTTTGCTGCTCTTCTAGCAGCTCGTGAAGAAATCATTTTGGATATCCAAATGTTGAAATCAATACAAATTTTTGCCCCTTTAGGTGTGTTATATTTGTCGTAAGTTTAGGTAAGTAATTCTTGCATGCATCTTTAGACTTACTACGGTTTTCTGTATCTTTAATATTTCACTCTGCTGTTGATCCCTTGAAAATTTTCCCACTGGATTTTTTATGTTACCTTTAGAATAGTTTCTCCTGCAGTCCTTTCAGACTATGTTCTCTGTATTGCAGGTCTACTACACATTTACAATTAGAACTACACATTTACAATTAGAAATTGCTCTTCAGGGGTTTAACATTAAATAATCGTGGTGTTCCTGTACTATGGGTCCATTTGAGTTGGTGAACTTAGTGGTCAATTTGTTATATTCGCCATCTTTCCAAAGTTGATGTTGTGTTAAAATATTTTCCATTGAAGTATTAGGGAATTGCGTATCTGTACAACTGTAGTGATTAATTTAAATTTATTTTGTAGAGCTATTGTCCTTGACCACGGGAATCCATCTATGAAGAATCAATTGAAATCAATAGCTGCAGCTGCAGTTGATAGTGAGTTCTGTACCTGCAATTCAGTTTCTTTCCATTATATTTTGCTTGTTTGTATGTTGGGAAAAATCAGGAGCTAAATCATTGGCACATGCTAGTTATGAACCTCTCTTGAATACTTTTTTTTTTCTCTCCCAAGGCCGTGAAATTTGCTCAAAATTGAAAAGACTGACCTGCTTACATCTAAATTACTTGAACTGCTAAATTAACATGTAAAATATCTGATTTTGTGGAGTGGCAAATACTTCTCCAATACTTTTTTGCGTGTATCTTCTTATGTTAATGTACTTTTCTAGGTAATCCGCGGAAAATGGGTGTGAAGTCAAAGAAAGAACCTGCTCCTAAGAAGAGGAAAGTGGAACCACCATCTCAAGGTAAACATCAGCATGTTTATGAAAGCTCAACTAAGACCTTGGCTTTTGCTGCAAGCCTATAAAAGAATCAACCTCCTTTCTTAACAAACTTTGGCTCTGATTAGTAACATCTAAAATAATCGATTATGAGATTAAAATCATACGTTTGGCGTCATCTGCAAATTAAAATGTGTTGATAAATCATCATATACATGGTTAGCAAATGAGGAGTAATCTTTCAAAATCTGCATCCATTGCCATGACAGGTCCCCCTAAATCTGTTTTCAAGGCAGGGTTATCTTCTTCAGCAACTCCTCCTAAGGGTAGGCTGCCATTTCCATCTCCTGAGCAACCTGTTGCTTCAACATCTCCCTTTGGTAGTGGGAGTCTTTCAAAGGCTTCAGCAGCTATAGAAGTTCCCCGTGCATCAAGTAAAGAGAACACAGTCACTGAGAAGGTGACTCCTAGCAGGACTGTTCATGCAGTTGGACGTGAAGCATCTAGAATTAAGAAGGGCTTAGAAGCCACACCCAAGGATTTGCAGAGTATGTTGATTAAAATACTCCTAGAAAATCCAAAAGGGATGACGATCAAGGTAAGTGTTACGTAAATGCAACTAAACTACTATAAACACATAATAGTAATTAGTATGAATATGGATTCGCATGATCTGATGTATAACTAAAGGAAGTGGGCATCTATCATGTTTATCCTTGCTGTTTTTGTTTTAAGTCGAAGTTGAGTTATATTGGGTAAACAACCATCCTTGGTTTTCCAAAAAACAATATGTACAAGTATTAGATTTATTTTGTTTTACTATATTTTTTTTCTATTTTGTTATATATGCCACTCAGTGTATTCCGAATTGTGGTAGGTTTTACTAATCAGAATATCCAACTTTGACAAATTGTAACAGAGGGGGATGGTGCAGTTCGCTGCGTTATGCATCAGACTCCAGTTTTTCAAATTGAACTTTCTGAAGGAAAAAAAATGTTGATATATTTGCATTCCGTTCTCTTGTAGGGCCTCGAGAAGGAATTAGGCGACTCAGTTCCCAACTGCTGTAAAAAGATAGAACCGATTTTGAAAAAGGTTAGTAGTTAAAACCTTTCAAAGTAAAATATCTTTAACGAACGTTACGAATCTTATAGTTTTATCGTTTTATTTATGTTGAGCATCAGATTGCAATTTATGAAGCTCCAAGATACTTGCTGAAAACAGGAGTTGATTTAGATGTGGAAAGCTTCAAGAAACTATCATCTGGAAGTGGAAGGTACCTACCATTTCATTGTACCGATTTTGGAACATTAGTCTATACTGATTTGTTGAATTATGTATTTCTTTTCCTTTTTTGTTCATTTTATATACTCTTTTTTTAAAATAAATAAATAATAATTCCTGTCCAGTTCAGCTGAGATCGCCCATGATCAAACACATCTTCAAGGTGGGGTAGAAAAAGCTACACCCAAAGCATCTGAACATCAGAAACAACTTGAATCTGAAGTAGAAGAATCAAATATAGCCGACAATGTTGCAATCCAACAAAATTCTCCTAAGACATTTGGTGACAAGAAAACATCGGATCATAGTGATGGGCATGCTAGTTCTAGTGAAAGCGATAGTGACAGTGATAGTGACAGTGATAGTAGTGATAGTGGAAGCAGTGGAAGCCAGAGTAAAAGCCGAAGCAAGAGTAGAAGCCCGGCTGGAAGTGGGAGTAGTAGTGACAGCGAAAGTGATGGCTCTTCAAGCAGCAAAGAAGGTTCTGATGTTGATGTGGATATTATGACAGGCGACGATGACCGAGAAGAACCTGGGAGTAACTTACCGGCCCATATCACGACCGCTCCTATGCCTTGGAGAACTCCTGATGATGGACTTGTGCTCAACGGGATTAGTAAAGATAAACAAGATGCTCGAATGTCTGATATAGTTGACATTGTTGGAGACTTACCTAATGATGATATAGAAATCGATATTCTTGGAGATGATGATACAGTTCCCCTTGAAACAAACACGAGATCGCTGGAGGAAAACGTTATGCCTGGTCTTAGTCAGCCAGGAGATGGCCAACAGAGGTCCTTTGTCAGAAATGGCGGTAATGAAAATCAGAATATGACTAGTTATTTTGACCTTGACAGTTCTAATAGAAATGCGAAAGCCAAATCCAGAAAGGGTTCGGAGCCAAACTACTCCTGTGAGAAGTCTGAGAGTGCTAAAAGGATGAAACCAGGAGGCTTGAATCCACCACAGACATCCGGGAGAAGTAAGGACTCTTTTGCATCAGAGGATCCACAACACATAAGTCTTAATAGGCCTGACCAGGATAGTTATAATGTGCATCTGTCAAACAAAGTTGGCAGGGATGGAATTTCAGATACAAGCTCACGAAAAGGATATAACCTATCAATGGCTGGGATATCTGTTTCAGATGCTCAACGTTTAGGTCAAAGATCTGGAGATCTTAATGCGCGAGGAAAGGCGTTGGACATGGTCAACAGATACACTGATAACTTAGCCCGTGGTGTCGAATCTGAAAGAAGTCCTAGTCTTCCACATGAAAAGTTCTCCATGAGCAGAGACAAACATAGTGAAGATGCTTATGGTAATGAGAAGTCAGTTGGTAATAATGTGAGGGAATGTGATGTTGGAGACTCATATATGGGGTCTTTACCGAAGGATATTACCAAAACTGATCCAGAAAAATCTCCAATCGCCAATGGGAAAGGCAAAGTACTGAGAAGGGAGGTTTCAGAGTTGGAGTTGGGTGAACTTCCTGCAGAAGAAACTCAGGGGGTAAAGAAGCAGTTTGGTAGAAACAACTCTTTTAGGAATTCAAAGAATAAATCTGTTGTTCCAGATAACTTGGACTTAAATGGAAGAACATCAGCGGAAACGATCCAAGAGTCAAGAAAACTGTCTCCACCAAACTCAAGAGTTGGAATTGGCGGTACCCAAGAGAGCTCGTTTAGGAAGAGGACCCCAGAAGATGAAAATGAAGATTCATGGATGAGGCAACAACAAAGGGTTGGGCAGTATCAGGCTCCGCAGATGCCGAGGACGGACCTCACTGACTCTGAAGCTGGGTCCCAGTTGAATAAGTTGTCAGACATGGGTGGTAACTCGAGAAAGAATGGTTACTTGGACACCAATAAAAAGGGACTTGTCTCTCTACCACAACAACCAGAGACCAAAAGTTCAGGACAAGCGGCTGTTCCTAACAATGTAAAGGAGTCAAAACTCTCAAAATCTAGTACCATGCCAGAACCAAACGAGAGGAGGGATAGCTTCGTGATGGGGAGCCATAATAGCAGCCGGAAAAGGAGGGAATCTTCTTCTGACGAAGTAACTGTCCTTATTCCAAATATGAAAAGGATGAGCCGGAACTTAGAGGACCGATAAAGGACATCTCACAGTACGTAGTCTCACTTGATTGTGATGTGGTTCTTGTATTACGCCGTAGAAATTTCTTTGTGCATACTGATGATGGTTATTACTTTTGCAGATACAAAGACTATGTTCAGGAATATTGTGAGAAATATGAGAGTTATTGCACTTTGAATGAGAATTTAGAGACTTACAGGTTTGCAGTTCCCATCTTGCCCTTAGGGTCTTCGTTTTTGATATACTAACATATGCTTTTTGTCACCCGACGGTAGTATTGAAATTTGGTACTGATGATGAGAAATCTAATGGCTGCAGGAATGATTTCGATAAACTTGGGCAGGACCTTGCTCTTGCTAAAATTAAGGATAGGAAGAGATATTATGATATCCTCGAGCAGCTTAAGGAAAGCTACCGTCAATGTGGAACAGTATGTTATGCTCCCCTTTCAGTTTACCTTCTCATTTTAGGATTAGAGTAGATCGGCTGTACTTCTTTTCCCCCCACATTCTAATAAATTAGGGTATCCATTTTTGTTAAATCTAAATAAACTTTTTTTTTTCTAATGCAGAGGCATAAACGGCTCAAAAAAATATTCATTTTACTTCATGAAGAGCTTAAGGTACCGTTTATTCATTGTCGTTATAGCACAAAGATACCTTATTTCCTTTTGGTCGAAGTTTACTCATGTTTTTTCATGTTTTACTAGCATCTCAAGCAGAGAATCAATGACTTTGCATTACCATACACAAGAGACTAAGGGTTGTCGGATCCAAGTAGCTTCTTTTGGGTTACCTACCTTATGGGCAACAACAGTTAAACTTGTTGATCTCGTTCTATGCTGCATCCGGTGAAGAACTCAAAGTGGACATTTTTGTGGGATCTAGCTAGGGATGAGAAGCGAGTGCAGAGATATTTTTGTTTAATCATGTAAAATCTGCACTGGTGATCCATCATTATAATTGTGCATGAAGGTAAAGGGTGGCGATAGCTCAGATGTGAATGAGATGTATGCAATCTTGTATTTGAGCCATTTTTGGGTTAATATATGTTTAATCGACGGGGATCTAGATCTGTGAAGCTGATCAGAGTCCCAGTTTCGGCAGTGGCCCGAGTTTTTCATATTCTTTTAATTGAAATTATATAAGTGAAGCACAACTACTTGTGTTGATTTGTATCTTATAGCAGCGGAACCTGGATATCTGCTTTTTGTAACCAGTAGATCAGTAGATTAAATCATAGTGCAAGGAAAGTGTACAGCGGGATTTCACTAGATCATTTTCTTACTTGAGAGTTCTTCCAGTCAAGAAATTATCTATATGGGCTACGCAAAGAATTATCCGGAGACCTCAGATATTTATTTATTTATTTACGAGGAAGAATCCTTTACACACTTATTTTCATGCTATCTCACACGTCGGGACGCGTTTTTCTTAATCAAAATCAAACATGTTTGAAGCCAATATTTTGGAGACACGTTCATTTTACAAAGCTCTCAAACATGTTTGAAGCCAATATTTTGGAGACGCGTTCGTTTTACAAAGCTCTACGTACCCACAAAAAATGAATTCATTCCGAAAATATTTGCTTCATACACATTGCCGATTGATTTTCACGATTGATATAGGCTGATACCAAACTGTTAGGGGCTGATACCATTTCATATATGACAAAATGATCTTAAGCAATCCTGACCGTTGGATCGGTTAAATGGTATCAGCCCCCAGTAATTTCGGTATCAACCCTTATCAATCAAGTTGATTTTGATTAAAAAAAAATATGTCCCAATGTGTGAGAATGAGATAGTGTGAAAATAAGAGTGCAAAGGGATCTCTCTCTTTATTTATTACTCAATTTTTTTCAAATTTTTTGTCTATACTATTTCTGTAAATTTCAAAATTATGTCCCACTTCTGTTTATTCTCGTATTTTTTCAATAAACTCTCACATATACCCTCATTTTATTTTCATTATAAATGTACTTCCAATAAGATCTTATTCAATATCATTTAAAAACTTATCTAAATAGGAAACAATATGATTAATATCTTTATATTTTTATCTTCAAGAAAATAATTATGGTAAATAAACCTGAGGTTTCAGGGGAGACCAAAAAGAATTTGGGGCAACTCAATATACCAAACCATGGACATTTTGAAGTAATACCAAAAACCCCTTATTCACCAAGTTTAGTTAGTGTTAATTGATGAATAGGGTATGAAATTAGTTTATATATGATTAATTAACTATTTTTAATATTTTTTTTCAATATCTTTTTCGAATCTTTTTTCATTAACTTTTTATTAAAATCCTAGTATAATTGGTAGTTTCGATACTTTTTCAAAGCAGAAGTATGATGTTATTATCGTTGTCGATATGTCTTCGGAATCTTTAGGTTTTCGGAGTAATACTTGTATGTCTCAACATTTCTAGACTTCCTAGTCTAAACCTAGCAAAGTTGACTCTAGTAATGTAATCAAGCGAATTTTGAGTTTTGATACTAAAATATGACAACCAACCTTGACACACCAACGCTTGGTGCGTTCAACCAAGCAATGCTCTAAAGATCTCCCTCTTTGTCGATTTTAGTGACAAAACTCTATTACATATGGAGAATACACGAATTAAAAGATATATATATTACATTACGTACCATTCTCTTAACTCATTCTTCATACGCTTGATTCCAAGTTTCAACAACTTCAATAACTTGTCTATAATAGATCACGCAAGGTATCAAACTTATAGATTGATATCGAAAAGATGGTGGTGTACTTGGTACCCTCATCATTTCATTAAGGATCTTCTTCGTTTGTTGGAGAGGTTGATGCGGAGAGGTGTCCACCTTTAGCTATCTTCAAGACTAAGTCTTCAACTTGAAAGGGATTAGGTGTCACTTCCTTAGTCTCGTTATGAAAAATTCAATAACGTTACAGGAAATTGTCCATGACATTCCTTCACATTGTTAGATACTAATTTTCTCATGAATATCTTATTAATTATCTTGTGTTCCTGCAAAGATGAATCATACCTACTTGATGAAATAATGAAAAGGATCAGCTTCCCATTCACATCATCTAGTCAGAGAGGGGTTGACCTTAGGATCAGGTCCCCAATCTTTGATAGTACGTAAAATGACCCGCGCAGATAAAGGTGTTGGATAGAACTTACTTGCATATGACACCTATGGATGTCTGGTATTACCTCTTCCACAATAAACTGTTTCATATTCAGATTCATTAGTCGCTGATATTCTGATGGAAAACAGTCTCGGGGTCTACTAGAGGTATTGATGATGGTTAGGGTGACATGTTAGATGTTGTTTTGTTATTGTGCAACCACGAGCGTCCTAGGAACATATCATAGTTTGGATCTTCTTTGACCATGCAAAATTGACACTCGTCTAGACATAACCCATTCTTACTGCAAGAGTGATGTGTCAAAAGGCGTCTCTGGATTAACCTCCATTGGAGAATAGGTGGCTTAATGACGGAAAATTCCTATGGCTCTGAGAGTTTTAACATGATGCAGATGAGCAAGTTATAGCCTATTTGGAGGCTAAAAACTCCAATGTCGTAGTTTAGCTCAAGAAGGGTCTAAATTGATGGAAAACGACCCAATGATCAAGACATGCACCGTTGCATGAGCTTCAAAATTTAGCCAAATTCCATCATTTAGGGTCTCAAAAGGTCGTTTTTGCCGTTTTAGGGAAGTTTTTGTTTTTTTAATAACTTTTCTATTAGGAATCTGTTTGGGTAGCCATTTGTGGCGTAAAGGATTATTCATAGAGTACTTTCATTATTTTAGATAACCTAAAATTTGCCAAAAATAGCAAATTAGGATTTGAGTCGGTTTCAGGTTGTTCTCACCCTTTCTTGTTGCACAAGTTAGAGTTTTTTCCCAAATCTATTTAAGAGTCTACAAAGTTATTATTCTAACAAATCATTTGGTTAATAAAATTTATATCATTTTATTGAAATTGTTCAAGTTATTTATGATTTTTATTTATAGTCGGGAAACCGAGGTCTAAATAATTACCTCTTTTCATAGTCGTTATCCCTAGGAATAATTTGAGGTCTGAACAAACTATCATTTACAAGTACATCTCAATGAAGATGTCGTTGATTGGTCAATTACAAGTCTTTTGATTGGTAAATAATATTATTGGTTCTAACTAGAAGTAAATGTAATATTTAATTTAAAACATATGTAATTTGATTTCAACAGAAAGAAATACTTTTCATTAAATAAATTATAATTAAGTTAAGCAGAAATAAAAGTTACAACTCTTCTAATCTCGTTCATTATTGCCTTCTCCACTTTGATTCCATTCTCCAAGACCCTGAATATTACCAATTTCCATCAAACTTGAGAATTGACATATATCTCCGTATTGTTGAAAAGCAGAAGTGGGTAGTTTCAAATTAAAAGTGTCGTTGTTAGAAACATAGAAGAGGTTGCTTGTGGTCCAGCGAGATAATAACCTTCATTCTGGTTTCAGGTCCGAAATGATGCAAAAAAACGTCTCAGTGGTTGAAACACTTGGGTTGGGATATCATGTTTGGATTAAGTCACTAGTGCCATGATGAACTACTACTAGAGGAACTTCCAGAATTTACGAATGACTTAATCCAAACATGATATTCGCCTGCCATTTCCGAACCGTCTGCAAGTACAAAGCCGTAATTTGTTGATTTATCCAATACATATTGTTAAGCTCCATCTTCAGTTGATCTTCATTGGCATCCACATTGTAATAAAGATAGGTGAAAATGTGGGGGTATAACAATGATGCAGGGTGGAAGCGTTGAATAGAACTAATATCTAAAACTCATGTTTCTGAGATACCACTCTCCAGGAAAACACTACTTTTTCAATTCATCCAAGACTGTCTAATACTAAAACACAGAGCTCCTTATATAGATAACTCTTATAAAATCATTAATTATTTTCTAATCAATTAAAATATATTTGTTACCATAGCTAATAGATATTTTGTAAAATAATAAAATACTACAATAAATATTATTAGATATTACTAAAATATACCTAAATAATGAAAACCAAAATATTTTAATTAAATTTAAATATTACTTGTAATAAATTAAGTAATAAACATGTATATTCTCCTTCCGTAAATACTCCACCATTCCCCCTTCTCAAAAAAATTCCTTCCTCGAATTTTGCCAGTATTTGTTCTTCTATAAATCATTATTCGACGAAAATCCTTAAACTTAAATAATCTTGGCATAATTAATATTGGACTGATAAATATTTGCGCATCGAAAAGGTGAAGTTAATGTCGTTGATCCACCTGATTACATAATGCTTCAAGAGAATATGGACCAACATAACTAGAACATAATATGATCTCATCATCAGGATAAATATCATAAATTGGTGGTGAATTTCAATCCACGATAACCTGATATTTTTCAATTGTTGATGAAGAAAAAATACCATCAAACCTTTGGATTTCAAGCTTTAATCCGGACTCCAATGAATCTCGCAGATTATGTGCAACTCCTCGAAATCCCTCATCGTCACCAACGAGGTTTTTGTTGTCATCAACGGTCTCCTCCTCTACTCTCTGTAGGCTAGGACCATGACGGGGCTCTTGCTGATGATGCATTTCATCCAGTTGGAGGGTGAGCGCCTTAACCTTCCGTTGTAGATGATCTATTACCACTTTCTCTTACTCATCGTTGAGGGCAGCTCTTCGAACAACACCATGATCCCTTCCTCGAAACATGATGCAGGAGAGTTGCCTGTCTCTGAACCAACTAATGCAAGGCGGAAACGCGCAACAGAACTAATACTAAAACTCATACATTTATGAGATAACACTCAAGAAACTCAATACTCTTAATTCATCCAAGACTGTCTAATACTAAAACACAGAGCTCCTTATATAGATAACTCTTATAAAATTATTAATTATTTTCTAATCAATTAAAATATATTCGTTACCTTAGCTAATAGATATTTTGTAAAATAATAAAATACTACAATAAATATTATTAGATATTACTAAAATATACCTAAATAATGAAAACCAAAATATTTTAATTAAATTAAAATATAACTTGTAACAAATTAAGTAATAAACATGTATATTCTCCTTCCATAAATACTCCACCAAACAACCACACCCAATATTTCGTTCGGCAATCTGTATGGACTAAAGTCCAATACAATTCCGAGAGCATCAACTTAAAAGTGATACTCAATCAAAAAATATATCAAAGAGCTTTATCTCTTTCGCAATATAATCAGTAAAACAACTAGATAGAAATCTGTGAGACTGATTGCTATGAGAATAACTCGGATGGTACCAAAGACTAATGGTCGAATGTCAATCAAGTCCTATCCAACAAACAAGGTCGAATTTATCAACTATGATTGAACTACGCACAACCTGTGATATTTCAATTATATAAACAAAAATAATGCGAAAAAGAAATAACACAGACACCAGAAATTTTGTTAACGAGGAAACCGCAAATGCAAAAAAAAACCCCGAGACCTAGTCCAGATTTGAACACCACACTGTATTAAGACGCTACAGACTCTAGCCTACTACAAGTTAACTTCAGACTGGAACCTAACCAAGTCTCACACCGATGAAGGTACAGTCACGATCCTTACGCCTCATGAATCACAGCATGACACTGCGCACCTGATTCCCTTAGTTGATCTTGAAAAAAGGGGGGTATAACAACCACGCCCAATAATTCGTTCGGAAATCTTTATGGACTAAACTCCAACTTAATTCCGAGAGCACCAACTTAAAAGCGAGACTCAATCAAGAATTAAATCAATGATTTTATATCTCCTTCTCAATAAAATCAGCAAATCAAACAGATAGAAATCTGCGAGCCTGATTGATATGAGAAATAACTTGGAAGGTACCACAGACCAATGCCCAAGTGTCAATCAAGTTTTATCCAACAAACAAGGTCAGATTTATCAACTGATTGAACTACGCACAACCTGTGGTATTTCAATTATATAAAAATATAATGCGGAAAAGAAATAACACAGACACCAGAAATTTTGTTAACGAGGAAACCGCAAATGCAGAAAAATACCGGGACCTAGTCCAGATTTGAACACCACACTGTATTAAGCTGCTACAGACTCTAGCCTACTACAAGTTAACTTCGGACTGGAATGTAGTTGAGCCCTAACCAAGTCTCACACCGATTAAGATATAGTCGCGTTCCTTAGGCCTCTAGAACCACGTCGAATTTGGCGCAATGCTATGACCCAAAGACGAAGACTTATAAACAAATCTGTCCCCACAGATTTGTCTATTCTTTATTCGGTTTTTGTTCCGTGTTTTGATATAATCAAGGTGAACATGAACCAACTAATAATCTGGTCTTATACTCCCGAAGAGTAGCCTAGAAATATCAGTGACCTCACAATAACCCAGCTGATTAACAGGAAAAGTTATTGCGGAATGACAAGAGTCTGAGACGAAAAACTATTGTGATTACTTTTTGTATGTTACCTATCGGAGATAAATCTCGAGTAAATCTTAAAGAAGATAAAACTCAATAAGATAGAAAAAGTAAGATCAGAATATGCAACTTCGAAGAAAATAGTTGGATCTGGATTCACGAATCCCAATGAAGTCTTCAAGTCGTTAAGTTATAATGGTTTTAGGAAAAACCTAGGTTAAAGGAGAATCGACTCTAGTACGCAACTAGAAACACACAGAAGTGTGGATATTAGGTTTTTCCATTGCTAGAGTTCTTCCTTATATAGTCTTTCATGTCAGGGTGGTTTCAATCAAAGCTAAGATAGTTTAGTAACAAAGCATTCAATATTCGCCGTTAGATGAAATCCTGATTTAAGATTCAAGCTAAGTCTGTTTAAAAATAAAGAAATCAATCTTCATCGTTAGATGGTCTTAGCTTGTTATATACAAATAAAATATACCTTCATTTAGATATGGGTTACCGTACCTAAACGTGTAAATTGAGTTGGCTCAATAATAGTTAACCGAAGTTAGCCATATGAACACTTTTGTCTTAGCCGTATTCAAATAACGCTACTAGATCAAATATAAAGATCAATCAATCATGAAAGATAATCAAATGAATCTAATTTTGTTTCAAATAGAGTTGTTCAATTGTTCACTATCTCATAGAAATATAGATGAACAAATTGAATCGAAATCGGTTTGATTCGTAATCTTAAAAAATACTTATATAAGAATCAATTCATGAACATTAAGCCATGATTTGAAAAGATTGCGTTCCTTAAATCATAAAGGTTTTAGTTAATGATTATATGAACGATTCTAGAACTTTACCACTGTGTTCGCCAACCAGGTACGAAAACAGCAGCTCCGGACCTTGGCCTAGTCAAGCCGTTCGCAAACCCGGTTCGCGAACGACTGTCCTGGACCCAACTCAGTTCCGTTCGCATACTAGGTATGCGAACAAGAGTTTCGGACCTGAATAATCACAGTACAGTTCGCATACTAGGTATGCATACCGTGTTGTATCCAGACATGGGTAATTGTTCCAAACTCTCATTTCAATCATTGAAACATCCTTAGAAGACGATAATGGTTGTCTCACACAAATCATTAGCTTCAAGTAATTATCAAGTGATTGAATGATCAATACGAAACTTCCCAAGCTAACATCAAATGACTGTCTCACACAAATCATATAAGATGTTCAAGGTAATTTTCACATGATCATCTTTTTACCTTTTATTTAGTTTCCAACAAATAAATTGTTTCCAGCTAAACTCATCAAGAATATGACAAACATAGCTAAACGAAAAATCTTCCAACACATATTTCGAGAAAAAGATAAGCGAGATAAACTCCGCTGGAAATATCAAATGTGTATAATGTAAAAGTCTATATAGATATACGATTTAGTCTCATTAGATGATAGTATAAAATAGACTTCTGAGTGGTAGATAAGTGTTAGTCTCCACATACCTTTTGTTGATGAAGTTCCTCCAAGCTCCTTCGTAGATCTTCATCTTCAATTGGTGAACGCCGTGAAGTCTAAATCTCAACTACATGTTCTATCATAATCCGAGACATATCTATAAGTAGACTAGAAATCAAGTATATAGTTTTGATCAACTAAAATTGATAAACAATCTTGAGATAAAAACACTTGTGAGTTCGACCGAGCAGTGGTCTAACAATCTCCCCCTTTGTCAATTTTAGTGACAAAACTATCAATACATATGGATTACAAAATAAATAAACTTTGTAGCTTCTCATCCGTCATGCTTGATTTCCTTGGCTCTTCAACATTCCTTGAATTCTTCTCTACTCCAAGTACTTCAACGATTCTAAACGTGTTCAACTCAACATCATTGTTGTTGAAGATCCGTTTCCATAAAAATAAGAAAACAGATGTTCTCAATCATTGTTATACAGTGTCATAGTATTATTTTAGATAATCAAAGTTCAATTGTATCACAACTTTGAAATAATACTATGGTGATATGTATCACTCCCCTTTCTCAGTACTTCATCTTACAATGAAAATCACTCCCCCTTAAATAATGATCCGTAAACCATATGTATGTAATGTGAACTACCAAATAATTCTCCCCCTTTTTGTCAATATAAATTGGCAAAGGTACGAAAACTATGTGATCATAATGAAAATTTCAAAAAGATACTTCATCACTAAAAGAGAACATATCAACTTTGTTTCAATGATTCCACATAGTCGAAACTTAGTGTATTCATCATGGAGTTTATAAAGATACAAGATAACTCCTTCAATATTCCACAGCCGCACTCCCCACAAAGATAAGGAAATTAAGCACAAGTTCAATTAAGAACTCTCCCCTATTTGATGTCATTCCCAAGAGAACAACAAGAGCGACATTACTTTTACAAGAAAAGAAGGATTTCTTTGGACATTAACAAATCACATGCATTTGTATCCAGTAAATTCGAATAAATTAACCACAAGAAGACCTTATTGATTAATTTAATCGGAAACGCTCAACATAAGAAAACTTACGGAGCCATACAGTGCTTTCACATAAAAGTGGATCAGGAAAAGATCAATGCTGCGAAATATTTTCAAAAGTTCATTTTATCTTTCATCAATATTTGCATAATGACACAATAGACTTAACTTTTGAACATATATGAGATAAGCACGGTTCACGAACGTAAACGCATATACATCTCATAAGCAATTGCAATATATGAAATCAGAAGATTAAATACTTCAAAAATCATCTTCCAAATAACTTTAGAATTTAAATAAATAAATCAAAAAACATAGCAAGATGAAAATCATTGAAATAACTATGTGTAATCACAAAAATGCTATTCCAAACCCTAGTTATCCTTCTTAAACATAAGAATAAATTCTCATAAGAAGTTTCCTAGACATCGTAGAGCTTTCTCAGGGGGTCTACCGAGAATTCATTTTCATTATTGATAAATATATTGATTATAGGATCATTCAATTTTTCAAATCTTCATAAATGTCAGTTAACTCACTACGCTATGTTTTTAGTTCACACAAGGTGTTCTTTGTCAGAGACAACATTTGTTCGTAGTGAGCTATCTTTTCCAAAGATAAAATGATTCGAGATTTTAAATCATTTCTTTTGCTGATGAAATCCTTCACCATAGCCCTAAAGTTATAATTATGCTGGAAAACAGATAAAAAACAGTTAGAAGAAGAACATGTTTCATCTTTTGTAAACTTCTCATTTTTCTTCCTTGAGGAAAGGATTCCTTCACACAGATATACATTTACTGCTTCCACTGCATCCCTTTTTGTGGTACCTCTGGTTACAGGAGCTATGATTTTATATCTTTCAAAGAAAAAAGAGTGAAGGGCATTTTGATTTCAAAGGAATATAAATAAACCACCGAAGCCACAAAACCCTAATAGGCACTTTGAAAAAGTCCTCACGGTTCATGATCCATTATTTATTTTTCACAAGAAAATATTCTCTTCACAAAACTAATCTAACATGTCCTTATTTAAAGAAATATAATTATACAAAACTTGAGCAACCTTGATACAATCCTCCTATTCTCAAGTTAATAATGAGGATGCAAAAATGGTATAGTTAGGTAGCAACAGAATGCTCACTTCTTGTGTTACAGGGTGACATACCAAGGTTTTTTGCATAAACAAACTTCATACCTCCCCCGACTCTGGTTCTTCTAGACTTTTTCTTGGCAAATGAGGATACATGTTGATAACTCAATGCCAGATTCATGTTCTACATATCATTCTGAAGCTTGTCAATTCTTTTGTTGTTCTTCCTGAATTTCCAACACTTACTTTGAACTTGATTCGCGTTTCCACAAAACGAGCAAATCAGAGAGGAATCTTTGTTCAGGCAATTGACTTCATGTTTATCACAATGTTCTACATCAAGTTTTCCCGAACCGGATGGAACAAAGGAATTTTTTGTGCTCACATTCTAGCTTCTTTCTCAGAGGTATTCCCTTCAAAAACGGTTTCTAAGATATTCCAAGCATCTTTAGACCGAGTGCAGGCAGTCACATGGTGCTGAATATCTAGGGTAATGGCATGGATGATAACATTTAATCCGTCAGAATTTTGCTTTGCAGCAAGAATCTCGAAAGGATCATACTCACCAATATCCTTTGCAACACGTCTACTCTAATTAACAGAGGATCATAGCCATTATCAACACGAACCCATGATTAAAAACCACACGCTTGAAGCATAAAAATTTTCCACCATAAGTAATTCGAGCCATCGAAAACTGGCAGTACATTTATAGAGATATCACTTCTGTCCATAGAGTCAGATTGCTACAAACACAGACTTCTGAGGTCTTAGCGTGTTTGCCTGCTCTGATACCAATTTGAAAAAGCGGGGGTATAACAACCACACCCAATAATTCGTTCGACAATCTGTATGGACTCAACTCCAACTTAATTCCGAGAGCACCAACTTAAAATCGAGACTCAATCAATAATTAAATCAAAGAGTTTATATCTCTTTCTCAATAAAATCAGCAAATCAAACAGATAGAAATCTGCGAGCCTGATTGATATGAGAAATAACTTGGACGGTACCAAAGACCAATGCCCAAGTATCAATCAAGTTTTATCCAACAAACAAGGTCGGATTTATAAACTGATTAAACTACGCATAACCTGTGATATTTCAATTATATAAAAATATAATGTGGAAAAGAAATAATACAGACACCAGAAATTTTGTTAACGAGGAAGTCGCAAATGCAGAAAACCCCCGGGACCTAGTCCATATTTGAACACCACACTGTATTAAGACGCTACAGAATCTAGCCTACTACAAGTTAACTTTGGACTGGAATATAGTTGAGCCCTAACCAAGTCTCACATTGATTAGGTGCAGTCGCGATCCTTACGCCTCATGAATCCCAACAGGACTCTGCGCACTTGATTCCCTTAGTTGATCTTGAAAAAACGGGGGTATAACAACCACGCCCAATAATTCGTTCGACAATCTGTATGAACTAAAATCCAACTTAATTCGTAGAGCACCAACTTAAAAGAAAGACTCAATCAATAATTAAATCAAAGAGTTTATATCTATTTCTTAATACTATCAACAAATCAAAAAGATAGAAATATGCGAGCCTGATTGATATGAGAAATAACTTGGACGGTACCAAAGACCAATGCCCAAGTGTCCATCAAGTTCTATCCAACAAACAAGGTCAGATTTATCAACTGATTGAACTACGCACAACCTGTGATATTTCAATTATATAAATATATAATGCGGAAAAGAAATAACACAAACACCAGAAATTTTGTTAACGAGGAAACTGCAAATGCAGAAAAATCCCGGGACCTAGTCCAAATTTGAATACCACACTGTATTAAGCCGCTACAGACTCTAGCCTACTACAAGTTAACTTCGGACTGGAATGTAGTTGATCCCTAACCAAGTCCCACACCGATTAAGATACAGTCGCGTTCCTTACGCCTCTAGAACCACGCCGAATTTTGCGCACTTGATTTCCTTATATGATGTCACCCACAACTAAGAGTTGCTACGACCCAAAGACGAACACTTATAAACAAATCTGTCTCTCACAGATATGTTTATTCTTTATTAGGTTTTTGTTTTGTCTATTGATAAAATCAATGTGAACATGAACCAACTAATAATCCGGTCTTATACTCCTGAAGAGCATCCTAGAAATATTAGTCACCTCACAATAACCCAACTGATTAATATGAAAAGTTATTGCGAATCACAAGAGTCTGAGACGAAGAACTGGTGTGATTACTTTTTATATCTTACCTATCGGAGATAAATCTCGAGTAAATCTTAGAGAATATAAAACTCAATACGATAGAAAAAGTAATATCAAAATACACAACTACAAAGAAAATAGTTGTATTTGGATTCACGAATCCCAATGAAGTCTTCAAGTCGTTAACCTATAATGGTTTTTGTTAGAGCACTGCTCGGTCGAACTCGCAAGCGTTGCTATCTCAAGCTTGTTTGTCAAGTTTAGTTGCCAAAACTATAAGTCTTGATTTCTAGTCTACTTATAGCTAACAGGGGTTTACTCAATAAATACATTTGTAGATTGTAAAGATTTAAAAAGAGTCATGAAAATTAATAATTTTGAGAGAATTGTATGGAATTGAGCAAAATTTTGCGGAGTTTTGCAGAGTTGTCTAATGTCTTGCAGACATTTGTGGAGTCCTTAAGAGTTCTAAAAACAAATTTTATATGGAAATATGCATGATAGACATAAATACATAATTTATTGTAGCTTATTTATTATAATAACTTCAAGTAAATTAAATTAAAATATACTATTATTTTATATATATAACTTATTTATTTTGTTTAATAAAATACAAAAAAGTGTAACAATAAATTAAAATAACTATTAATGAACATTTGTACATAATAATTAAAATTAAAAAAAAAATGTTTAATCATATCATATAATTTATACTCATATATAATAGGAGTTTATAAATTGTATATTCATGAAATAAAATGAAAGAGAATAAAAAACATCTTTATAAAAAATTTGGAAGTCTTCCAAAATCTTACATATTTTGTAAGATTTTTATCAAGGCAAATATATACACAAAAGTCACTCAAAGTCTTGAAAATAGGTAAGTATGCAAAGCCTTTGAATTTTCAAGTTTACAACGAGTAACACAAACTTTAGAAGACCTTTTGACAATCTACAACGAGTAACATAAACTTTGAAAGAGATTTTGAAAGTATACAACCAATAACACAATACTTTGTAAATCCATTAAACTCTTTGGAAATCAATAAAAGTATTTATTGAGTAAACCCCTGTAAGTCTCGGACTAAGATAGAAAGTGTAGTTGAGCTCTAGACTCCACGATGTTCATCATACAAAGACGGAGAACTACTTAAGGAACTGGTGGAACTTCATCGACTAAAAGGTATGTGGAGACTTGAACTTATCTATCACTCAAAAAGTCTATCTACTCTATCTCCTATCTTGAGACAAAATTCGTATTGCTATATAGACTTCGATTATACACATTTGTTATTTCGAGCCGAATTTATCTCGCTTATCTATTTCTCGAAATATGTGTTGGTAAGTGTTCGCTTTGGCCAAGTTCATTTTTACAAGTGACAAAAGTCATGTTGATTGTTTCAGTCTCTTGAAAATCGCTTTGATAAAAAATAGAGTGTGAATAACCTCTATATAGCATCCTCTAAGAATGTTTCAATGATTTAAATGAGAGTTTAGAATATGTAACTATCTTTGGATATATGCATATAGTGTGTTCGCACATTAGTGTATAAGTCCAAAACCGGGAACCAAATGTATGCATACTTGTGTGTGTACTAAATGGTTGATGGAGACTGGGTAAGTATGCGTACCCGTACGCATACTGGCGGAAGTTCATGACCGTGAATTTCTGCTGAGTTTGGAAATCAAAACCAACTCAATCCGGTTACCTAAGTATGTGTACCTGTAAGCATACTGGCGGAAAGTTCAAGTCCGTGAATTTCTGTTGAGTTTGAAAACCAAAACAAACTCAAATCCGGTTACTTAAGTACGCATACCTGTACGCATACTTAAGTGTGTTACTTTCTAAAATTGGTTTGTTCAACTAAAACATTTATATATTAAGGAACACAATTTGCAAACCGTGGCTATAATGTTCATGAATCGATTCGAGTGAATCAAAACCGATTTTGCTTCGATTGTGTCTTGTATACTTCTATAAGACCTAAGCAATTGAACAACTCTCTAACTAATTCTTTTGATTCATTTGAACTAGTTATGGTGAAGATGAATATGGTTGATATGAAAGTGCTCATATGGCTAACCATTTGGTTGACTACTGTTGAACCAACTAGGTGTATACGTTTAGGTATGGTTACAAAAACCTAAATGAACGTGCATTTCATTTGTGTATAACAAGCTAAAGTTCGATCAAACGGTTGAAAGATATTAGCTTGAATCTAATCAGGTTTTCATCTAACGGTGAATATTGAATGCTTTGTTACCAAGGTAGCATTGATTGCAAACCCTAATTTGAAGGCTATATAAAGGAGAACTCTAACAACTGGAAAACCTAATCCCCATACCTCCTGTGTGATACTAGTTATATAAGATAGAGTCGATTCTCCTTTAACCTTAGGTTTCTATAGAGACCCTGTAGGTTAACGACTTGAAGACTTCATTGGGATTGTGAAGCCAGACCCAACTATTTTCTCTGTAGTTGCGTGATCTGATCTTGATGTTTCTATCGTATTGAGTACAATTGTAAAATTGGCTCGAGATTAATTTCTCAGATAGGCAAGATAGAAAAGTAATCACAAACATCTTCGTCTCATCGTTTGTGATTCCGCAATATCTTGTTTCGCTAGTCGATTAAGATTATTGTGAGGTGATTGATAATTCTACACTGTTCTTCGGGAATATAAGTCTGGGTTATCGATTGGTTCCTGTTCACCTTGATTTATCAAAAGACGGAACAAAAACTCGTAGGTGTTTCTGTGGGAGACAGATTTATCTATTCCTGTAGAGTTTTCTGTGTGATACAGATTTGTTTATTAAATCCTTCGACTTTGGGTCGTAGCAACTCTTAGTTGTGGGTGAGATCAACTAAGGGAATCAAGTACGTAGTATCCTGCATGGATCAGAGACTTATGGAGCGTAACTGTACCTTGGATCAGTGTGATATTGATTGGGGTTCATTTACAGTCCAGAACGAAGTTAGTTTGTAGTAGTCTAGTGTCTGTAGCGGCTTAATACAGTGTGTGTTCAATCTGGACTAGGTTCCGGGGTTTTTCTGCATTTGCGGTTTCCTCGTTAACAAAACTTCTGGTGTCTGTGTTATTTCTTTTCCGCATTATATTTTGTTATCTAATTGAAATATCACAGGTTTTGCGTTGAATCGATCAATTGGTAAATCCAACCTTTGTTTGTTGATTGAAATTGGTTGATACTTGAACATTGGTCTTTGGTACCGTTCAAGTTAATTTCTCTTGTATTCAATTAGACTCGCAGATTTCTATTTGCTTGAGTAAGTATTGAATCGAGAAATTGAGATATAACTCCTTGATATACTTTTTATTAAGATTGAGTCTGACTGTCTAGTTGATTCTCTTAAAAGTATATTGGAGTTAGTCCATACAGATTGCTAAGCGAATTATTGGGTGAGGTTGTTAGACCCCCACTTTTTCAGTTTTAGGAAAAAACTAGGTTAAAGGAGAATCGACTCTAGTACACAACTAGGAACACACAAAGTGCGGGGATTAGGTTTTCCCATTGCTAGAGTTCTCCCTTATATAGTCATTCAAATCAGGGTTGCTTTCATTCAAAGATAAGATAGCTTAGTAACAAAGCATTCAATATTCACCGCTAGATGAAATCATGATTTAAAATTCAAGCTAAGTCTGCTTAAAAATAAAGCAATAAATCTCCATCGTTAGATGGTCTTAGATTGTTACACACAAATGAAATATACCTTCATTTAGATATGGGTTACCGTACCTAAACGTGTATATTGAGTTGGCTCAATAATAGTTAACCGAAGTTAGCCATATGAACACTTTTGTCTTAGCCATATTCATCTAACACTTCTAGATCAAATATAAAGATCAATCAATCATGAAAGATAATCAAATGAATATAATTGTGTTTCAAATAGAGTTGTTCAATTATTCACTACCTCATAGAAATATAAATGAACAAATTGAATAGAAATCGTTTTGATTCGCAACCTTACAAAGTAATTATATAAGAATCCATGAACATTAAGCCACGATTTGCAAATATTGCATTCCTTAAATCATAAATGTTTTAGTTCATGAGTACATGACCGATTCTAGAACTTTACCACTGTGTTCGCCAACCAGGTACGCGAACAGCAGCTTTGGAACTTGGCCTAGTCAAGCCGTTCGCAAACCCGGTTGGCGACAACTGTCTCGGACCCAACTCAGGTAAACCCGTTCGCATACTAGGTACACAAACAAGAGTTCTGTATCTTCTCAGGTAAATCCGTTAGCATACTAGGTACGCAAACAAGAGTTCCGGACCTGAATAATCACAATACAGTTCGCATACTAGGTATGCATACCGTGTTATATCGAGACATGGGTAATTGTTCTAAACTCTTATTTCAATCATTGAAACATCCTTGGAAGACGAAAATGGTTGTCTCACACAAACCTTTAGCTTCAAGTAATTTTTCAAGTGATTGGATAATCAATACGAAATTTCCCAAGCTAACATCAAATGACTGCCTCACACAAATCATATAAGATGTTCAAGGTAATTTTCACATGATCATATTTTGACATTGTATTTAGTTTCCAACAAATAAATTGTTTCCAACTAAACTCGTCAAGAAAATGATGAACATAGATAAAGCAAAAAGCTTCCAACATATATTTCGAGAAAAAGATAAGCGAGATAAACTCGACTCGAAATATCAAATGTGTATACTGTAAAAGTCTATATAGCTATAAGACTTAGTCACATTAGAAGATATAATGGAGTAGACTTTAGACTTCTGAGTGATAGATAAGTTTTAGTCTCCACATACCTTTTATTGATGAAGTTCCTCCAAGCTCCTTAGTAGATCTACGTCTTCAATTGGTGAACGCCGTGAAGTCTAAAGATCGACTACATATTGTATCCTAATCCGAGACATAGCTATAAGTAGACTAGAAATCAAGTATATAGTTTTGATCAACTAAACTTGACAAAAAAACTTGAAATAACAATGCTTGCGAGTTCGATCGAGCAGTGCTTGATAGACACATTTTTGTGTCTGAATTATCCTAAATGTTTGTATTGTTGGAACTCGATTTTTGTACTAATATTGTGTTTTTATTTATTTTTAGGTATTTTTGGAAATAAACATTCTTGGAAAAATCGGCTCGAAAAGTTATCTAACTGTTGGTTAAGGGGCACCTCAATTACTAAGGGGGACCTTCTTTACTATTTGCACCCCCAGAGCGTCAACTGCTATTCGCACCCCTACTCTGGTTAGGGGGCCACCCTTCTTCATTATTCGAATTCCAGAATTGGCGGGAAAGTTTTGTTCTTCCCTGGCAGATTAGAGTTCGAAATTTAAGGGAGATTTAGAGACATTCAACAACGTAATTTTGTTGGTATGGACCTGTTAGAGCAAGATAGACTTGGTATGGGTGTTTTGATCAATCAGAATTGGCTGCATCATCGTGTTGGAGTGAAACAGGGGATTGGAGAGTTTCACGGGATGTTGTGATATTCTGGAAGAAGTTTTGACCGGAGTTGGGCGTGGAATAAAGTTGGTATTATCCTATTAGTTGCAAACAGGAATGATGATGGTCCCAGATTCGAGAAAATAGGGTTTAACCCTCGGTGAGAAGAAAACAGAGAAATCAATATTCTCGGGATTTTCTCGGGTTGTTTTATGGAAGTTACGTGGAGATGTATTTCCCTGCAAGATTTCTACTCATTCTGGGATGTGTATGGCACACGTTTGAAGAGTTTTGGTAGCTGCAGATGCGTGAAAGGGGGGAGAATAAGGAATTATTTCCTTAAATGGCAGCCGAGAATATTATTTATCAATGGAGAATTATTTGCACTAACACAGAGATATTATCTGTCCTGTGGGTATAAATAAGTGGTTGGCGAGTCTTAGAGGGGACATGGAGTGATTGGGGAGTAAACAGAGATCAACATCGTGAGAAATCACGAGTTGCAGAGAGAAGTTTCTGCTACTGCAGAACTGAAGAACACGGAGAACATATGACGACTGTGGACAGTCGTTCATGCTACAGTGTGAACGACAAATATTAGAGGGTCGCAGCGCTACAATGTCAGCGACAGTTAAGTTTTATCGTTCTGTAACAGTGTCCATTGTAACAAATATAAGTGTTACGAATCTCTGTTTTCATATATTTTCATCCTTGTAAGCACCTTTTGAGCAATGAAATCATACTTTGAGCGTGTTTCCAACATGATGAGCTAAACCCCAACACTGGGACGACGGAGGAAGACGAATTTTATACATGGGTAAAATTATTTAATTCTTTTTAATATTTTTGCATTAATTTTAATTGAAATATGATTTGAATTAATTGGTTGTCATTTAATTTGATGAGGTATACTTAGCTTAAATGTTTTGATACATCATGCTTAGGATTTACAACTAATCTTTTGAGAATCTACCTTGGCAAAATCAGAGTCCATTTTAATTTATTTATTGAGCTTTAATTGTTGAGAATAAATAAATTGAACCCTATGTTATGAATTCGACGAAATCCTAGTCCCAGTAACTCTCTTCGTCCTGTGACAATATTTTGTATATATTTTTCTTTTATTTTAGTTTATTAATTCTTAAAATCAATTCATCAAGTCAGAGTGAACGACAA
Source organism: Papaver somniferum (assembly GCF_003573695.1). Classification (NCBI taxonomy): domain Eukaryota; kingdom Viridiplantae; phylum Streptophyta; class Magnoliopsida; order Ranunculales; family Papaveraceae; genus Papaver; species Papaver somniferum. Next base: position 169,376,916 of record NC_039364.1, on the reverse strand, counting down.
CCTATTTACCACTATATTAAATTCGATCAGTGCTTTAACAGATCTCACCCACAAATAAGAGTTTCTACGACCCTAAGTCGAAGACTTATAAACAAATCTGTCTCCCACAGATAAGTCTATTCTGGTTGTGGTTTCCGTCTTATGATAAAGATCAAGGTGTACATGAAACTCAACTAATAATCCGGTCTTATACTCCCGATGAGCAGCCTACAAATATTAGTCACTTCACAATAACCTAACTGATTAACAGAAGAAGTTATTTCGGAATCACAAGAGTTTGAGACGAAGAACTGCTGTGATTACTTTTTATATCTTACCTATCAGAGATAAATCTTGAGAAAATCTTAGAGAAGATTAAACTCAACACGCTAGAAAAAGTAAGACCAGAATACGCAACTACAGATAAAATAATTGGACTTGGATTCACGAATCCCAAATGCAGTCTTCAAGTCGTTAACCTAATAATGGTTTTGGAAAACCTAGGTTAATGGAGAATCGACTCTAGTTTGCAACTAGGACACAAGGGAGTGTCGGGATCAGGCTTCCCAGATGCTATAGTTCTCCCTTATATAGTCTTTCAAATCAGAGTTGCTTATAATCAAAGCTAAGATATCTTAGTAGCAAAGCAATTGATATTCACCGGTAGATGAACTCCTGATTTAAGATTCAAACTAAGTTTGCTTAGAAAATAAGCAATCATTCTCCACAGTTAGATGATATTATCTTGATATACACAAATGAAATATACTTATAGTTAGATATGGATGACAGTACCTAAACGTGTATAACTGTTGGCTCAATAATAGTTAACCGAAGTTAGCCACATGAACACTTATAGTTTAGCCATATTCATCTAACACTTCTAGATAAAATATGATGATCAATCAATCATGATAGATAATCAAATGAATCTAAATGTGTTTCAAGAGAGTTGCTCAAATATTCATCATCTCATAGAAATATATATGAACCATTTGAAACATATTCAGTATGGTTTCTAATTGTACAAAGTACTTATACAAGAACTAATTCATGAACATAATACCACTTTCCAGGAATTTTAGTTCGCAAACTGAGTTCACAAACGAACCTAAGTTCATGAGTATGAATTGTCATACTTACCAATTTTGTTCGCAAACAGAGTACACGAACCACAGTCCCGGACTTACCTAGTCTTAGCCGTTCGCAAACAGAGTACGCGAACCATAGTTCCGGACTTAGTCTAGTCCAGCCGTTCGCAAACAGAGTACGCGAACCATAGATCCGAACCTTTGGCAGTTAATCCCGTTCGCAAACACAATTCGCAAACAAGAGTTCCGGACCTGAACTAGCATTCACAGTTCGTATACTAGGTATGCATACTGTGTTATATCCAGACATTGGTAATAGTTCAAAAACTCTCATTTAATCATTGAAACATCTTTAGAAGACAACAATGGTAATCTTACACATACCACTAGCTTCAAGTAATTTTCAAGTGATTAACTGATTAATACGAAACTTCCCAAGTTAACATCAAATGATTGTCTCACACAAATCATGTAAGATGTTCATGGTAATTTTCACATGATCATCTTGACTTAATATTTAGTTTCCAACAAATAAATTGTCTACAACTAAACTCGTCAAATAGATGATGAAGTTTAGCTAAAGCTAAAAAGCTTCCAACACGTATTTCGAGAAATATATAAACGAGATAAACTCGGCTCGAAATTTCAAAGTGTATAACGTAAAAGTCTATATAGCTATACGACTTAGTCTCTTTAGAAGATAAAATATAATAGATTTCTAAGTGATAGATAAGTTTTAGTGTCCACATACCTTTTGTTGATGAAGTTCCTCCAAGCTCTTCAGTATATTTTCTTTCTCAATTGGTGAATGCCTTGAAGTCTAATGCTCAACTACACTTCTATCCTAATCCGAGACATAGCTATAAGTAGACTAGAAATCAAGTATATAGCTTTGATCAACTAAACTTGACAAACAAGCTTGAGATAGCAACACTTGCGAGTCGACCGAGCAGTGCTCTAATAATAGGTACGTTCTATAGATGTCGAAACAATCGGGATCGTGGATCACCATGTGAATATATACTTGGAAACTCCCAATGTAGTTTCGATATATTCGATGAAGATGATAAAGAACTTGCATCTGGAAGCGTCTGGCTAGGAACGATTAACTTATCACGACCCATACGACCGAACACCGGGAAATCAAACCCCAAATGCGCATGTTGTTATGAAAAATTGCAGGATTCATAATTCTTTGGTACCATCTGAGATACTATGCTTCAGTAATATTTATTTTGAAGTTTAACTCAAACCTCTCACATGGCATCTATCGCTATCTATCAAAATGTGATGCAAAGACTTGCATGTGTCTTGAAAAGTATGATGTAACTGGAAAAGTAGTATTTCCCAAATACTAAACACCTATGTTCATTTCTAGGGTGAAAAACAACTCTTCAGAGTGAATAATTAAATAGCTTGTACCTCATGATGTCCAAACTCAGTAAAACTAACATAAGGATGAAGAATAACACCTTCGGCGCTCTTTGTCATTTGTAGATATCTTTAAACAAAACGGAAAATATTCCATCGTCACCACCAGTGTTTTTTTTCTAGTTACTCTTGTAGTACATGTCCATTATTAGAACTCTCGGGGTTTTGTCTTTAAGAACTGGTTTACTATCATGGAAGTAGGTATACCACCAATACTGGAAATAAGTTCATAATTTAGTATCTTTGTCGCGCCCCCAATCCTAAACCTGCTTAGCCAATAAGATTATTATAGCACCCCGTGTTTTTAACATGGCGCATGCTAAAAGATGCGCCATGGCCTGAGATGAAGCTTCATCCAAAGATTCAGTTGGTTGGTAAGAGGTAGATTGGCTTAGGGCCAACACCGCGCCAAAATGGCGCATTATGTTTGGCATTTGGCCAAGAGCCAATTCTTGCATCTAATGATGCATTAGGCCAGTTGAGTAGATGGCCTTGAGCTTGCAGCGTAATCATTGCGCATATGAAGGCTATTGGCCTAGAACCAATATCGTACAATCATTGTGCATCAGGCCAGAGAGGGCTGGCCGAACGAATGTTGCTCAATCATTACATGCAAACACAATCATTGTCACGCAATCATTGCGCAGCAAACAGAACGAGTGTTGCGCAATCATTACAGGCACTCATTATACGCAAATGCAATCATTGTGTGCAATCATTGCTCATGAATATTGAAAGTGGAACTTGGTGAATGATTTTTCCTCCCCTAATCAAAGTTGTAAAAATGTCAAGTTAACATATATAGGGATGGGTAGTTGGTTGAAGGTGCATATACGGACCATGCACCAAGTAAGCTTCATAGCTTAGCCAGAAGAGTATAAATGATGCATAAGGCTCATTTATAGTTGTGTAGCCTTTCAAAGAGGGCATTTGGTGCTTAAGAATCACTATGCCATTTCACGGACCCGATGATGTATAATCAATGTGCATCTTGACGGAATGGCCTATACGGACCAGGGCATTACCATTATTGCTAGGCCACAGCCTTGCAAACGAGTTTGGCTTAAGTTACTTTCCCTTTGATGAACTACGGTTTGTGTTTGATCCCTTTAGAGTAGGGAAGGGTACGTAGGCAGCCGCAATGAGTTGCAGCATTGCCGGTCCAACACGTTGTCGCTCATATCATCTAATTTAGAGATGATTTTGACATTTTGACCTCTCATATCATCTGGATCGGTAGCTCGACGCAAGAGATGATTGTGGCCATACTTGATGAGGCTAGTTGCATTCTATTCCGTGGATGATCATACTTCCTATCAAGGCGTTCGACGTAGGCATGTACCAATAGTATATTGGACATGGTCAGGAAAGTAACTCATATAGGTAGGAAAGTAGCGAAGCCTGCATGAGTTTAAGAGAGATGGAATTAGGCCGTCAATGGCCTATGTGCAAGTCCAAGTATGCCTTATGCCTAGACAACACTCGGAAGCCAGTGATGCATGCAAGATGCATCGGCCATAGTTTCTATGGCTTTGAACCTTTCGCAGAACAAGGGTAAGTTGGAACGGTGTGGAAGCTAAAATAGCTGCATCATGCTCCACGAGCATGCTTGCAAGGTCAAATGAACATGCATTTTCCTAGCTCTAAGCCTGGTAAGTAGGATCATTATGGCGCATCGGGGAAGTTACGGTCTGCGTTACATGCGTAATTTTCCGGTCCGTCACAATTATAGCTTAAACCTGAAGTAACAACATCTAGATCATTGGTCTTAAGGAACATAATTACATAAAGTAAAACAAACTAATTCCCAAGCACTCTGATACATTGTATATGAAACTCCCAAAAGATATTAATATATATGTGTATTATATTACAAACAACAAGAATTCATATAAATGAAAGAAACAAAAACGTTCTTAATCGTCTATCGGTCTAAACTACGGAAGCAGATGTCTTCAAGTACACCATCCCTTTGGAAAACTGAAACTGAAGTGGGAACAAGTGAGCACATCATCTCAAAGGGGTTCCCAGTGGATACACATAACTTTCAAGTAATCACTAACATGATTCACAGTACTAAAGAATATAAATTGAAAGAAAACAAGAAGAAACTAATCATACAACAGTTTATGCATCACGAAGCAAGTGTCACTCTAACCTCGTCAAACTCATTGGAGAAGACGACGCGAAAGCAACCTAATCAATAATAATAACATCGTCCACACAGAGTGCCCATACAAACCATGATTCAGAATATTACCATCAATATCAGAAAGTTAGACAAATAAGTATAATATGCACACGAGTGATTTCCCTCAAATAAAATAGTATATATAATATCATAACGGATGAATTACCGCCCTACTAAGATACTATTCAAACAGATGAGGTACCGCCCTACTATATTAATAAGCAATAATATTTAAACGGATGAATTACCGCCCTACTAATGAAATAGATATAATAATATTTAAACGGATGAATTACCGCCCTACTAAATAATATTGTCGACGGATGAATTACCACCTTACTTAACTTAGCTAAGAACCGTGGGGAAACAGGGACACTCCTTGCAGGGAAATCTCACAATGCATATCATACACAAACACATCGTTGCAAACATCATACATACAAATAAAACATAAACATCATACTCAAAGATACAAGAATGGAACATCACAATATATGCAATCGTGAACTCAGTTAGTAAAGTCTCATCATGCTCGCAGATAAAAGAAAGCTTAATGATTACAAGAAGGTTATAGAGTTCCCACCTGATTTGATGACAAGACATGCCTACCTCGAGAACCTCAATCCACTGGTTCATCCTTTGAATCGATCGTTGTTAATATAAATTAACTGTTAATCACACAATCACTTAAGAGATTAGAAAAGGCTCACACAAGGCTCATAACATAATCTCATACAACTCTCTAGTTATAGGCTAAGTGAACTACATAATGGTTCTAACATTTTCATTATCTATCCTCAACATATTTAAGGTTTACTAATCCAATTAATCCAATTAGGTTGGTTCTATAGTCCAATAGATATGTCTTCTGCATATCTACAACTTCGTAGAAGGAACCAAAGGTTAATTCGGAACATAAGTGGTACAAATCATCAAGATAGGAAAATTATGCATAAGCCCAAGTCCACTAAACAAGCCCATTAACTTAAGGCTCAGTCCACCTAAGTCAACTAGCGGTCAATAACAGTCAGAGAGGTCAATTAACAGTCAACGTCTAAGTCAAAGGTCAAGGCAAGTCGATTGGTCCAAGGTCAGATCAATGAGTTAAGTCACTGAGTCAAATCGGGTCAATGTCAACTCGGTCAAGATCAAGGTTAACTCAGTCAGATAAACTGAGTCGGCTAGGGTAAATCGGTCAGACATCTGACTGATACAAAATCCTAACACTGGCTTTTGTACGGACCAAACATGCTAATGCACAATCATTGTGCAACACAGAACATGCCAAAATTCTATTACATACTAAAGACATCAGTACAAGTGTACAACACAATCACTATGATCCATCCAATTTGCTAAACTCATATCTTAATCTTGATTTCTCTTATTCAGTTCCAGCAACCTTATCTAATCCGCACATCTAATTCTTAGCTGCAACCCACTAATGAACTGCTTTCAGCTCAAACTGCATCAACTGCAATCATCCTCTTAATCCATTTAAGTCTTCAACACTGCCCTTGCAACATCTTCTTCAATATCAGTTCAACTAAACTCAGCTTCTTTCCACATTCAGACACCCCTACAATATCCTAACATTCATCTAGCTCTTCAATCCAGTCAATGCTTCACAATATCAACACCAGCTGCAACTTCAGCTCCATCTCTCATATTCATTCAAGTTCAATGCTTCAACACCTAACACAGCTCGCCAACATTCTACTGGTTTCATTCTTTAACTCCATTCACACACTGCAATAACCTTCAGTAACTTCAGCTGAAACAATAATCAATCCCAGAAATAAATATTCATTTAAACTTCAATCTATTCCTAATTTAGCACTACCACCAGACTTCACTTGAGTTTTCCATTCAAACCACCACAACCTCTCTGTCTCATTCCACCTGCACCAACTCATCTCCATCAACATCATCATTACCAGTTCAACTTCAAAATCAGAAGCCAAGCACTATTCCTTCCTTGTTATGCCTCTATACCAACAGCACCACCAATTATAATCATCCTCATCATCATCTGTAATACTACTTCGTCCAACTGAGAATTCAATCCTAAAGCCATTTCGGTACCAATACAATCATCACCTCCACCTGTATCTCATTCATCTACGCTTATTCTCATTATCAGTTGAGAACAAAATCACTCAATTGCAGATTCACATAATCTTCTTCAATGACTTGCAAAACTTGTACCAGATCATACATATCCTAATTCATACATCTAACCTTCAATTCAGGCCACAATATCCACCTGCAACTTTCACAGTTCACCGCTTCTAGTTCCTCTCTGCCTCCACCAGTTTAACACTACTCAAACTACTAACCTCCGCACATCTGCAACTTCAGAGTCCCCTGTAGTTCAAATCACCAGACCCATCTTCTTCTTGTTCATACAAACACCATATGTAACTCAATATAACTCTAATTTCCTAATTTCACTGCCAACAACTCAATAACAGCAATTAAACCACAACCCCAATTCACCAAAATCAAACCCCTCTTTCGATTTCTGTTAACAAACCAGTCACAACCTAGAACCCTAATTTTTCATTTAATCTTCTAGAGAAACTAAAATTGAACCCTAGAAAAACATCTCCTTCTCAATTAAGAACAAACCCATCTCTAATTCAATCAAAACATAACATAATCATAAAGCAATTCACTCAATTACGAAACCCTAATTTAACTTACCAATTTCTCAATCAAGATTCACAACAACACCATCTTCTTCTTCGAAATTAACATAATCATCCACTCCTTCTTCTTTTACACATCCTCACTAACAATTCTCTCAAGCCATACCTCAACTGTATCTCTCGAACTTCAACAGGAAAGAACAGAGGAAGAGAGAGAAAGAAGAAGAGAAAATGGTTGGGATTCTGTACAAAGTACCCCATTTTTTTGACCACGTTTTTTTAATACCCCGATATTTACAAATTTTTTAAAGTGCCCCAACAGTTTGGTTTTCCATCCTAGTTAGTCAACACTAGTTGTTTTTTTTGAAGTTTACTTATTTAACCTTTACTTGTTGGCACGTTGACCTTATATATCATTTTTCATGTTCGTCGAGGTCGGTTCAAGTTCATGTCATCATTTTCAGGTTCGTTACATAATTCTCCAAAAGGGTCCATCAATCCCAAGTGTTTTGAGGTTTTTGGTTGGTGGAGAACCGATCTTCTACAACATTTTTCAGGTTAGTCGAGCCTGGTTCAGGGTCGTTACATCACTTTCAGGTTCGTCGAGCTTGGTTCATGATCATTTCACCCACGTTCAGGATCGTCGAATCATATACCCTCCCTACCAAGGAGATGTGTTCAGGGGTAAATAGGACTTTCAATAAGTGAGATAACTGCCACCTAGCATTTAACTGGATGGAAACTGTTACATGAAAAAAAAATGGTCAAAAAAAGGTTACTTTAGAAACTTTATAAAAAACGGGGGCACTTTAGTTGTTTACATTTTTAAACAGGGATACTTTATAAAATGTCCCAAAATGGTTTTCTCTTACACATGGTTTTGGATAAAACCAAATAGAATTATGAAGGCGCCCACGAAACGGATAAAGGCAGCCAAGACGGTCTGAAGCTAAATTACTATTCAACCTTCACACTAATATGATGATATCATCTTCTTATGGTATCCGATTGACACGTTTGTGGAATGACAAGTGGTGTGGGAGCTCTTGTACCATATAACCAAAGCGAATGGATGTCAAACAAAAAAATGGAAGACGCTTCTTCCCTTGTTTTTGGAATCACATGTACGAGAAGATCATAAAGAGTTGAAAGGAGGTGGAATAAATTGTTTATCTTGGAAGTCTTTCCTAATGCCTAGGTCAGACTAAACTAATGAAGCTGAGTATGATGAACTCAAAAGAGTGTTTGTATTATAGTTATTGGGTCAAACGTTCTTTCCTAACTCAATTAGTGTTTCTCATGTTGGTTGGCTTGAAGCGTTACAAGATCTTCATGGTGCACCTATCATGATTGGGGGTCTGCATTTTTAGCAGAAATGTTGGACCGAGACCGAAATTGGCTACATTTAAGGGGATAATTCCTATAAAAAAATATCATTTAAATTAATTATTTTGGTTCAATCAACAATTGTTTAAAAATAAATATTAAATTTAGTTTAATAAACTTACCAATTTCAAAATCCAGGAAATGGAACATGCGCGTCGTACGCCACCACCTTTCTATAAATATTTTAATAATAACGTTTTGTGTTTTTTGTGATTTGCAAAGTAAAACCGATGTCAAGGATATATAACTGCTTTTTCTCGGGCTGCATTGGGTAGATATAGATAAATGAGATTTAAGTATTTGTATCCTCCTATCATTCTATGATATTCATATGGTCTTGATGCTCTGATACATGATCTAGAATTAAGTCTGGACCAGCAACTATATTCGGCGAAGCAAACTTTGCATCACGATTTATGATGGTCTTTCTCATCTTGTAAAGTAGTTTTTTACTAAGTGATCGCACTCGTATGCGTCAAAAAAAATTTCACTTTCTTACTTAACTAAAATAAATGAAATATGTGATAAGAAAGAGTTCGTTTCCACAGAGAGGCAATTGTTGTTATGCAATTTTCATATTCTTAAGTAACCAAGGTGGGATTTTTGTTTATCAATGCAATAAAAATAATTAGAAGCAAAGTAAATAATTGGAATAATTTATTGAAGAAGATATTGGTCACGGGATAGTATCATTCACAAACATGTATTTTCATCAATGACTAGAATTGGAATTTTAATCTCTCATTTATTAAAATTCCTAGGATACCTTGATCGCAAGAATATCCCGCTAATTCCCTGATTTCATCATAACCACATTAAAAGATGCATATGTGAATTCTACCTAGAAAGCAACCTAAAGTGTAAAAGCACAATTAAGTTTAACTCCCTAAGAGCAATAAGTTTTATGGAATAAGACTAATCAAAGCAGCCGAACGTGTAAAAGCACTAATTCGATTTAACTAAGGCTATGATTCATATGTGACTAGTAGGATATATCACTACAAGCACTATTCACATTTATGCTACTTGTAATCAGGAATTTATCACTTTTTCGTATAATAAAACCTAATCTAGCAATAGATATGAAGACCAATCTAATTGATTCCGGACTCAATCAAACTAGCACTCAAATCATGCAACAATATTAACAATGAATCATAAACAATAAAGTTTAAAAAACTAATCCATTGATTTAAATAACATGCTTGAGAAATCAACTTTTATCCCATAACCAATAACAGTATTTAGCTACTCATAGCTTTTGAGTTCATCATAATCATAATCAAAAATGAAATGAAGAAGATGAAAAATAAACAAAAGCAAACCCTAGTCACCGTTTTCCAAAGCTCCAAGTAGAAAATTCGTGGTCCCCAAAATAGTAGAAAACTCTTCTTTTGTAGCTTTTCTCCAATTTCTAAAATTAGGTCCAATCTCCAAGTCCAATAACAAGATGTCCACCAAGCCCATATGTGAGAAGTACCCAAGTGAAAATATCTCTGAAAAGAGGTCACCGGGAAACTGGTACAGTGGCCGAAACTTGGCCGGAGAACAGCCGGGAAGTAACTCAGGTGACCAGTAAAGTCAAACCGGTCACCGGTCAACGAGTCAGCTCGGTCATGTTAACCGAGTTAAGATGAGTCAGCCGAGTTAAGACCGATTCAGGGTGTATCAACTGAGTTAGGTGGGTCATGATCTGTTTGTCAGGCCAAAGCCATTTTGCGAAGGCCAGAGTTTGTGTTGCACCAGGATGGTGCATCACTGCTTCATTTCCAGGCAACACCACATTGCATTTCAGCTAAAAACAACTTCATCTCAGCTTCATTACTGGCTCATGCCACTTCTAATATGCAGATTCTTTGAGCACAACATCATCTGCATATTCACCATTTCAGTTCACTAACTGCAACAGATGCTCGCAACCCACAAACTCGACTCGATTCCATCCAGCACCTGCACTTCCATTAGTCTGCCAACCTCATCAACACTTACACAAACTCGCATCTTATTGCTATCTGAAATAACTACAGATCTTAATCAAGCCCACAACTGTAACCACCAGTTCAAACACCAACATCTCCAACTGAATTGTAACTCCATAGTAGCTCCAACTCAATCTGAACCTACCAGAACCACCAATACTCCAGTTCATTTTGTTCTGTCCACCACTGTCTAGCCAAGCTTCCACCTACAACTACTGAGCTGCAAACCATTCCCAAGTTATCTTCACCTGTCGTATGGATCCACCAGCTGCAATTAGTTGATTTCCTGAACCATCAGTTCTTTCCTGCATCTCATCATTACATTTTCACTACAACCACAAGTGCCTTCTGCCCATTGCTCATACCCTTTAAACGCCAAGCTCAACATGTGTATCATCACTGCAACTGCAACTTCAGCTCAGGTCCATTTACACCATCATAATGCATCTTTCCTGCAATATCCTAGGCATACATCTACTGCTTGAACTGCAACTCAACTATCAACAGTCATCACCACCACCAACATCTTCGGTTCTGCATCATCATGAATAACAATTCCTTGTCTTCCCTGAATTGAGATGAAAACCCAGATTCAAGATAACCCAGCTGGGAGAAAGTTCTTAGTTGCAATAAATAATCTCCAGAGACTATAAATTTATGCTTATTAAGGTTAGCACTAACTAATCTAAGTGGATGGAAGCATTTTGGTTGTAGGATTTGAGGAACCAATCTGATTAGATGGAAACATCTAAAGAGTATATTCATAAAAGCACAGAGCTCAGGTGTTAGAAAAAGAAAACATGGTAGTATCGCCATATCCTCGTGATGGAAACATAGAAAGAATCCTGATCACTTCTTTTTATTTTCCAAAAATACCTAAAAATACACAAAACACCATAATAAGGACGAAAACGAGTACCAACAATACGAAACATTGAGGACAAATTAGACACATAAATGCGTCTATCAAATACCCACAAACTTATTATTTGCTAGTCCTCGAGCAAAATTAATAAAAAATAAATAAAACCGAGTTAATCTCGGGAGGGTTTACCAGAGGTGTGCCCACAAAACCATTACTCCAGACCCTAGCTATCTACGCAGAACCTTGGAAGGTACTAAAGAATCTCCTTGGTTGGCATACTTATTGACTACAGGAGGAAGTACCCTGATGCGAAATTCCAATTATTGTACACGAGTTTGCACTCAAGCATACTAAAATTCATATAAAGTGACAGAGCTCTACTCAGATAGTTTCTGGACATCATAAACCGGAGTCAACCAATCACATGGATAGATTAAGAAGATGGATGTAGAGAAAAATGTGGATGATGTTGACTAAGGTGAACCTATCCTAATGGACTGAGATACTGGTCTGGACTAGTATCAACACACTGGCATATACAAGGGAACCAGTGGTTGATAAACCTAACTCTAGGTCAACACAACTGTCATATACAAGGGCACCAGTGGTCGACTTTATTGAATTTATTCTGGTTGGTCTGGTGGTCTGGTCTCAATTTTTTTTTATCTCAGTCACTTTATTTCACCCTAGCAATGGGAGAAAGTTCTTAGTTGTAATAAATAAGCTCCAGAGACTAGAAATTTATGCTTGTTAAGGTTGGCACTAACTAATCTAAGTGGATGGAAGCATTTTGGTTGTAGGATTTGAGGAACCAATCTGATTAGATGGAAACATCTAAAGAGTCTATTCATAAAAGCACAGAGCTCAGGTGTTAGAAAAAGAAAACATGGTAGTTTCGCCATATCCTCGTGATGGAAACATCGAAAGAATCCTGATCACTTCTTTTTATTTTCCAAAAATACCTAAAAATACATAAAACACCATAATAAGTACGAAAACGAGTACAACAATACGAAACATTGAGGACAAATTAGACACATAAATGTGTCTATCACCAGCTTCTAATCCAACATCAGCCAAGACTCAGTTAAACCCATTTCAGCTACACATCCATTAGCTCATAGCAACTGCCATCAAACCATATTCCCTTCATTCTCATTATCAAACCATTGCAGCAACAGTTTCAACTGCAACAACTAATGTAATTCATGCTTTCACTTTCATCTAAAACACAAACTCTCCCCTGCAATTGCAACTTTATTTCTTTAGTTCAAGTCCATAGGACCCTGCAACAACACCATTACAGTTGCACAACCAACTCTGCAATTCAGGATAGCTGCATCATTACAAGCACCACCAAAGCCAACTTCATAACCTGCATCTTCTTGCATCAACTGTAACTGCAATTGAATACCTTCCCTAACATTCATCTAAAGTCAGAACCATTCATCTTCATCAGTTCTTCTTAACCCATGAGCAGATTCATCACTAACAGCTCCAACCTTCACCAATTTCCTCCATCTGAGCTTCAATCTCAGATCCCCTTCTCTGTGTCACAAACATCAGTATCCAGCTTCTGCTCATTCTCAATCTCCATTCATGACCACCTGTAAAGAACTCAAACAGCAGCAATCACTCAACACCACTGCCACAGGCCATATATGTGTCATTATTCATCTCATATTCTCCTCTAAGTTCTTGATTCTAGGGAAACAATACTCAAAACCCCATAAATCTCATGTTAATCACCACAACCCCAACTTCTGAGATTCTCAAATTAATAAGCAATTCCTTCTTCTTGATCAATCGATCCATACAGATCCATCGTCTTCTGAGCAAACACCAACAACAGAGCCATCGATCCTCTAACCCTAACTGGTTTCCCCTGTCTTCAATTTCAGATACAGATTAAAACCCTCAATTCTTTAACAACAACTTCATGTATCAATCGATCTTCCACCAGCAGCAACGACTTGTTTCATAACCACCATTTTCTTGTCCCATGAGAACAAATCCATAAACCCCATTAACAGCATCTCATTTGAGCCTCCATTAACTTCGTTTCACTAACACTCATGGATCGAACAAATTCATTTTCTCCTTCTTTACTAATTTCTCGGCATGGATCTCTTCAATCATCAGAGTTCACAATTCTTCTCAAATTTCTCTCGGCATTGCAGTGGCAGCCGTAACTTCTCTAACTTTCAGACAGCAGGAGGTATAATGATAAGAAAAATGACTCCTTTGAATCTTAGGTCATGTGTAGGAGTAGAATTTGATATAGACACTCGGGTGCAGTCGATAAGGGACACCTAGTTCATCTTTGGCTTGTCAGTTTCGCAGAACTGGCCGCCTAACTCTTCCTTGCTCAACCTTAGCCCGCTCCAAGTATAACTCGCCAGTGTTTTGATTTTGCTTTTTCTACGCTCCGAATGAACGTTTCCTCCTTCTTTTGCTCCCAAGGACTCCATTGCACCTAATAGCTCAAAACTAAACATAAGAGATGCAATTCACAAGGATAATAGCAAGGAAAGCATAAATACTCGATATAAAATTAGGTGTTTACAACACCTATCAAATTCCCCCACACTTAGACTTTTCTAGTCCTCGAGCAAATAAAAAAAAAAACTTATTCTAAAGGATACAACAACTCACGTGAGGGTTTACTAGAGATATACCCACAAAACCTACATTTCCAACTTACTAGTTCTCCGTAATGATAGCATCCAACGCGCTAAGAAGACATAGAGATTCTGCACACTAGTCATAAGAAGTATACAAATATATGAACACAATCTCATCCTTAAAAGTTGAGAGAGAAATAACCATCCCTTATCGAAAGAAATTCGGGTTCGGAGTGATTAAAAGTCTCGAATCTGCCTCACAAGAAAGGGTTTTATGAAGTTGCTCTCAATAATAAATAGCTTTTTATGGGTCACACATGTGTCGAGGTAGGAATGAAGAGAGAATCCTGCGACACCTTGAATGGTAGGAAGGAAAAACCCTCCGAATTGTTTTGAAAAACCCACATCTTTTATTCATTTTGAAAATCCTTTTTTCCTGACGATCTCTAAGAAAGGAAATCAACCACTTAATGAAGGTGGGAATATGCTTACTTACCTCGCTATCCTTTCGACGTGAAGTTAGTACCACTCTCACAGCATCCATAAAAACGTCTTCGGTCTTCAATTCTTGTCTTCATCTTCGTCTTCGGTCTTCAACTCTTGATGATGAAATCTTGAACTTCGTAGAATCTTGACAATGTGATTCTTTCCTCTAATTTCTTGTTGCTTGAAACTCCATTATAAATATTTCTTCTTCCATTGGCTTTATTGAATGAATACAAAACCAAAAACGAACTAAACAAACCAAATATGATGCAATGAATTTTGTTTTCATAAGATGCAAGATAAATAAAGTAAATACAAAAATGAAAACAAACAAAATATTAAAACTAATGATGAACCTAATAAAATTGTCTCTTGTCTCCTTTTTTTTTTTTTTTGACAAGGGACCTCGCATAATGATGACCATATCCCAAGTTTTTTTTCTTTTTCTTTTGAGACGAGAGAAAATAATACAAATACAAAATAAAGATAAAATAAAAATGCAAGTACAAAGGCCATGGTGTAAGTACTATACCGCTTGATTCTTCACAACTTGTATGTCTCGATTTAGACAGGTACAAAGAGATGAAGGTCGGTGCCTCTCATGATGTAACATGGGTAGTCTCCACTATAGGGGACCACTACTCTAATACCGAATTCAGTCTGCACCTCATTTTCCACTGGGATGGTTAAATCCAACTTTACCTCTCATACAAGTAAGAAACCCGATCATGTTTTCTGTCATCTCTAAGTTCAGTCACTCTTATGAGAATCTCGATGTAATCTTAGCGCCATGTATACTATGTGACTCTAAACTAACCACAAGTTGGAGTTTTTTTTATTAACTAATTTACAAAAAGTTGAAAAATCATGAAAATTTTACAATGCAAATGCTTAACCACTCCCCCACACTTAAACTTTACATTGTCCTCAATGTAAATTGAGTCATCCAAAGTAAGTCAAGGTGGGAAATTCTAACATGACATATGACAAGAAATCAGAAAAAAATAAAACAAAACAAGACAAGAAAAAATAATAAAATTAAAAAAAAAAGACAAGAAATACTCATCCTATGGGTTGCCTCCCATTCAGCGCTTGGTTTAAAGTCGTCAGCCCGACTATCTCCTTGCTTGCTAAGCCTTAGCTAGGGTCCCATACGTTATGGACACCCGAATGAACATCACTTGGATACCGCATGACTTCAAACATGTTGAAGCGAATTATATCATCATCAAAATTCATAGTGAGTATTCCCTCGTCCATATCAATGACGGTTTTAGCCGTCTTCATGAAAGGTATCCCAAGCAGCAGGGGTATGGATGCATCCGAGCCATCATCCATTTCTAGAACACAAAAATCAGCTGGAAAAACTAGTTGGTTCGCCTTCACAAGGACATCCAGAATAATACCTAGGGTAGACATTAGTACGATCCGCAAGTTCAAGCACAATATTAGTTGGTTTTAATGGACCCAACTTTAAAGACTCATAAATAGATTCCGACATGATATTATCTGATGCTCCTAAGTCAAGCACATCCTTTCCAATTCATTTATTACCAATCTCTACGGGTATAGTGAAACTACCTGGATCCTTGCATTTGGGTGGGAGTTTCTTTTGCAAGACCGCCGAAGCGTTTTCCCCCACACTCATAACCTCATTACCGGTTAGCTTTTTCTTTTTGGTACACAAGTCCTTCAAAACCTTCGCATACTTGGGAACTTGCTTGATAACATCAACGAGAATGTTTACATGAAACTTCCTAAAGATGTCTAAAATCTCCTTTTATAGTTCCGCCTTCTTAGAGTTAGCAAACCTGCGAGGGAAAGGTAAAGGAGGAACATAAGTAGAAACAGGAGTTTTAGAGCTAGAAATAGGTACCTCAGAAGTTTGGGGAAAATCATCATTCCTTTCCTCCAAAACAGGTTCCTTTTGGGTCTCCGTATCACCCACATCAACAATTTCAGTTCGCACAAGTTGCGTACCGCTTCTCAATGTAATAACACTAACATTCTCTCTTGGGTTAAGAGATTGAGAAGGGAGTTTCCCACTACTTTGTTCCTTCAATTTTTTAATTCAATAGCCATGGAGCCCATTTGTGTCTGCAACTCCTTGATAGCACTCTTAGTTTCCTGCTGACTTTCTTTAAACATGGTAGAAATTCCTTGCATCATTGTTTGAAGCTTTGCGTAGATATCGGAACCTTGATTTTGCATTGATTGTTGTGGTTGCTGAAATTATTGTTGTTACGGTGGAAATCCACTAGGACGGTTGAAAGTAGGTTGTTGGACTGCACCTTTCTTGTTGGCATAGCTGAAATTTGGATGATCTCTCCATCCCGGATTGTAAGTGTTGGAATAGGGATCATACTGTCTTTGTTGATTTGGAAAGACCGCACTAGCTTGCTCCAACTCTTCACCATATGAAGGTAAAATAACTGCAGCCATCTTTTGCGTCATTTGCTCCATGTTATCCATCCTTTGATCACAGTGTGATGATGAATCTGTAACTTCATGCACTCGCCTAACCATTGGTTCACCTCTTATGTAGAATTGTTGCGAGTTTTCAGCCATGTTTTTAATCAACTCGGTAGCTTGGGCCACCGTCTTGTTCACTAGAGCTCCACCACCCGCTGCATCAAGAAGATATCTATCACTTGTTTGGAGGCCTTCATAAAAGTATTGGATTATCATAGCGTCACTGAATTGGTGGTGTGGACAGCTTGCCACCAATCTCTTGTATCGCTCCCAACAATCATACAAAGATTCTCCTACATGTTGCTTTATCCCACAAATGTCTTTGCGAATTTGAGTAGCCTTTGACGCAGGAAAATACCTCTCTAGAAATAGTTTCTTCAACCCGTTCCATGTAGTGACACTTCCGGATGGTAAATAATACAACCATTCCTTAGCATTATCCGCCAAAGAGAATGGAAAAGCTTTCAACATTGCACCATCGGCATTAGTCTCTGGTGGTAGCATGGCCGTGACTATGGTATGAAAATCCATGAGATGCTTGTTTGGATCCTCATTCTCCATGCCATGAAACTTCGGTAACTCTCTAATCAACCTCGGTTTGATATCGAAGGTTGAGTTTGTTTGAATACACCACCGTTGTGCATCAATCCTATGAGAAGCCAAGTCCTTGAGTGTACGATTTGCATCACCAATTGCTTCTTCTTATTCAACTAGTGCTTCTTCTACGAATGGAACCTCTTGTTCTTCTTCTAGTTGTAACTCTTCTTCCACTTCTAACTCTTGTTCTTCCGTCGTGTCTTGACTTGGTTGGAGTATTGTGCCTCTTCGAGTAGCTATCCCGCACCTTGGATAGTTCAAATCTTTAGAAACCAGGGATTAGGTACCTGAAAACAATTCTCACGAACAAATGAGAAACAAGACAAGAAAACAAAAAGCAAAGATAAAAACAGAAATGATGATAAGAAACTAAAAACTTAATAACAATCCGTATGCCTCCCCGGCAGCGGCGCCAAAATTTGATCGCAGTCGTATGCGTCAAAAATAATTTCACTTTCTTACTTAACTAAAATAAATGAAGTATGTGATAAGAAAGAGTTCGTTGCCACAAAAAGGCAATTGTTGTTATGCAATTTTCAGATTCTTAAGTAACCAAGGTGGGATTTTTTTTTATAAATGCAATAAAAATAATTGAAAGCAAAGTAAATAATTGGAATAATTAATGGAAGAAGATATTGGTCACGGGATAGTATCATTCACAAACATGTTTTTCATCAATGACTAGAATTGGAATTTTAATCTCTCATTTATTAAAAGTCCTAGGATACCTTGATCGCAAGAACATCCTGCTAATTCCCTGATTTCATCACAACCACATTAAAAGATGCATATGTGAATTCTACCTAAAAATCAACCTAAAGTGTAAAAGCACAATTAAGTTTAACTCCCTAAGAGCAATAAGTTTTATGGAATAAGACTAATCAAAGCAACTGAACATGTAAAAGCACTAATTCGATTTAATTAAGGCTATGATTCATATGTGACTAGTAGGATATATCACTACAAGCACTATTCACATTTATGCTACTTGTAATCAGGAATTTATCACTTTTTCGTATAATAAAACCTAATCTAGCAATAGATATGAAAACCAATATAATTGATTCCGGACTCAATCAAACTAGCCCTCAAATCATGCAAATATTAACAATGAATCATAAACAATAAAGTTGAGACAAAACTAATCCATTGATTTAAATATCATGCTTGAGAAATCAACTTTTATCCCATAACCAATAATAGTATTTAGCTACTTATAGCTTTTGAGTTAATCATAATCATAATCAAAAATGAAATGAAGAAGATGAAAAATAAACAAAAGCAAACCCTAGTCACCGTTCTCCAAAGCTCCAAGTAGAAAATTCGTGATCCCCAAAATAGTAGAAAACTCTATATTTGTAGCTTTTCTCCAACTTCTAAAATTAGGTCCAATATCCAAGTCCAATAACAAGATGTCCACCAAGCCCATACGTGAGGAGTACCCAAGTGAAAATATCTCCGAAAAGAGGTCACGTGGAAACTTGTAAAGTGGCCGGAACTTGGCCGGAGAACAGTCGGGAAGTAACTCAAGTGACCAGTAAAGTCAAACCGGTCACCGAGTCAGCTCGGTCAGATTAACCGAGTTAAGATGAGTCAGCCGAGTTAAGACCGATTCAGGGTGTATCAACTGAGTTAGGAAGGTCATGATCTGTTTGCCAGGCCAAAGACATTTTGCGAAGGCCAGAGTTTGTGTTGCACCAGGATGGTGAATCACTGCTTCACTTCCAGGCAAAACCACATTGCAGTTCAGCTAAAAACAACTTCATCTCAGCTTCATTACTGGCTCATGCCACTTCTAATCTGCAGATTCTTTGAGCACAACATCATCTGCATCTTCACCATTTCAGTTCACTAACTGCAACATCTGCTCGCAACCCACAAACTCCACTCGATTCCATCCAGCACCGGCACTTCCATTAGTCTGCCAACCTCATCAACACTGTCACAAACTCGCATCTTATTGCTATCTGAAACAACTACAGATCCTAATCAAGCCCACAACTGTAACCACCAGTTCAAACACCAACATCTCCAACTGAATTGTAACTCCATAGTAGCTCCAACTCAATCTGAACCTACCAGAACCACCAATACTCCAGTTCATTTTGTTCTGTCCACCACTGTCTAGCCAAGCTTCCACCTACAACTACTGAGCTGCAAACCATTCCCAAGTTATCTTCACCTGTCGTACGGATCCACCAGCTGCAATTAGTTGACTTCCTGAACCATCAGTTCTTTCCTGCATCTCATCATTACATATTCACTACAACCACAAGTGCCTTCTGCCCATTGCTCATACCCTTTAAACGCCAAGCTCAACATGTGTATCATCATTGCAACTGCAACTTCAGCTCAGGTCCATTTACACCATCATAATGCATCTTTCCTGCAATATCCTAGGCATACATCTGCTGCTTGAACTGCAATTCAACTAGCAACAGTCATCACAACCACCAACATCTTCGGTTTTGCATCATCATGAATAACAATTCCTTGTCTTCCCTGAATTGAGATGAAAACTCAGATTCAAGATAATCCAGCTTCTAATCTAACAGCAGCCAAGACTCAGTTAAACCCATTTCAGCTACACATCCATTAGCTCATAGCAAATGCCATCAAACCACATTCCCTTCATTCTCAGTATCAAACCATTGCATCAACAGTTTCAACTGCAACAACTAATGTAATTCATGCTTGCACTTTCAGCTAAAACACAAACTCTCCCCTGCAATTACAACTTCATTTCTTTAGTTCAAGTCCATAGGACACTGCAACAACACCATTACAGCTGCACAACCAACTCTGCAATTCAGGATAGCTGCATCATTACCAGCACCACCAAAGCCAACTTCATAACCTGCATCTTCTTGCATCAACTGTAACTGCAATCGAATACCTTCCCTAACATTCATCTAAAATCAGAACCATTCATCTTCATCAGTTCTTCTTAACCCATGAGCAGATTCATCACCAACATCTCCAACCTTCACCAATTTCCTCCATCTGAGCTTCAATCTCAGATCCCCTTCTCTGTGCCACAAACATCAGTATCCAGCTTCTGATCATTCTCAATATCCATTCATGACCACCTGTAATGAACTCAAACAGCAGCAATCACTCAACACCACTGCCACATGCCATATTTGTGTCCTTCTTCATCTCAGATTCTCCTCTAAGTTCTTGATTCTAGGGAAACAATACTCAAAACCCCATAAATCTCATGTTAATCACCACAACCCCAACTTCTGAGATTCTCAAATTAATAAGCAATTCCTTCTTCTTGATCAATCGATCCATACAGATCCATCGTCTTCTGAGCAAACACCAACAACAGAGCCATCGATCCTCTAACCCTAACTGGTTTCCCCTGTCTTCAATTTCAGATACAGATTAAAACCCTCCATTCTTTAACAACAACTTCATGTATCAATCGATCTTCCACCAGCAGCAACAGCTTGTTTCATAACCACCATTTTCTTGTCCCATGAGAACAAATCCATAAACCCCATTAACAACATCTCATTTGAGCCTAACTTCGTTTCACTAACACCCATGGATCGAACAGATTCATTTTCTCCTTCTTTACTAATTTCTCGGTCTGGATCTCTTCAATCATCAGAGTTCACAATTCTTCTCAAATTTCTCTCGGCTTTGCAGTGGCAGCTGTAACTTCTCTAACTTTCAGATTGCAGGAGGTATAATGATAAGAAAAATGACTCCTTTGAATCTTAGGTCATGTGTAGGAGTAGAATTTGATATAGACACTCGGGTGCAGTCGATAAGGGCCACCTAGTTCATCTTTGGCTTGTCAGTTTCGCAGACTTGACCGCCTAAATCTTCCTTGCTCAACCTTAGCCCGCTCCAAGTATAACTCGCAAGTGTTTTGATTTTGCTTCTTCTATGCTCCGAATGAACGTTTCCTCCTTCTTTTGCTCCCAAGGACTCCATTGCACCTAATAGCTCAAGACTAAACATAAGAGATGCAATTCACAAGGATAATGGCAAAGAAAGCATAAATACTCGATATAAAATTAGGTGTTTACAACACCTATCACTAAGAAATGTAGATAATAAATAAAAGATTTTGAAGAGAATAGAGTGGTGAGACTGAAAATTGTTTGAAATGTGAGTATTTATAAAGTTTGGAAGTTTCAGCCTCTGGAAATAGAGTCGTTAAAAATTTATTCATTGGTGGTTCTTCGTCAACCACCCGCGGCTGACCATCAGCACGAGAGTATATTTTGCATTCAATTTTCATTAGGTCCTTTTGTTCAAAAGATGGACAATAAGTACAAAAAACCACAACATTAATATGATCCAACCCATGTTTGTTCAAGGACGATTCATGTTAAGAAATTGTGCTCCAAGTACGACAAGTTTCTCGCTAGGCACAGGGGCGAAAAGTTTGCAGCACATGATGCTTATACCAAGTAGAGAGGAGAGCCGTTTTATCATTTCGAGCCGCATTGATAGTTGAACCTCACACTACGAAATAGAGAAAATTCTTTTTGTGCAGTAACAAGATCAATGTGGTAGTATAGTACCGTGCTAGTTTAAATTTTAAGAGTTTATGCAAAGGGGAAATGGATCACAATCGGATCATGTTAGACCATATGTAGTCTGATTGAGGAATTAAAAGTTGTCTGTTTTTCTGTAACTTATTTCATCCAGAATCGTATTACATCGTTGTCCACATAGACCGATTATGAATGAATCCGGGGCAAGTTTTGTTCAGAATCGGTTTATAATAATTCCAGCGTAAATCGATTCATCTTTGAATTTAAAATCGGTTTATAGTAGTTCCAGCATAAACCGATTATGTAAAAGATGCAGCTCACTACCTTCGAAATCGGAATATAAAAACGTATACATAGACCGATTATCTTAAAAATTTCATGAATTTAACGTACCCAAAAAAGACAAATCATTTTCATTCATTAAGCTTGGTTCAGTTTGCAACATACAATATATAAAAGCGACAAAATATAAGCATTCGATAGTTCATGTTCTTAACAAAAGGAAAATACTTATTCCAACACTTGGAGACCCTTCATTTGATCTGGACCGACCATTTCCTCCTATCGCTTCATGTTGGGCTCATATTTTTTCCGCCATTCCGTGGTGAGCTCCGAATACTCATGAAACCTACACACCGGTGGTAATGGAAAATCTTCACGTAGTCTAAGACTGATATAATGAATGTTGTTATGGAATAAAACAATTCTTCGATCCCTAAGCGATTCATCCCAAATGGTGTATTTCGGTGCGTATGTAGAATATGTTCCCTGACCAAATAGATGAACAAGACAACTCCATGTTTCCGCCTAGAGATGACCATATAGAGGCATGCTCATCAAATACTCTCGGGTAATTGGTCTATTCCCCTTTGTCCCTTGTACTCTAGCAGCCATTTTATCACTTCTTTGTCTTTTATTGTTCCCTCCTTCATCATCGAAATGTAAAATTCCTTGTCTTCTTGCAGGCGTAAGGACATCCTTTTTCTAAAATATTGGTATTGGGTTAAGTTCTCATCGTCCGCCAAACTTATATAGCCTATTTATTCCGACGCAACGTGATAACCACAATTCTCATTTGCATCCACGTCGTCGGTAAATAACATATATGTCTTAATGATTTCAGGAAATTTTGAATAATATTCCTCGAATATGATGTAACACATTCGATGGGGTCTACCTCGTTCGTCCCTAGGTGTTTCTCCATCACCAACAAATACCTTTAGAGTCACCATAGAACCTATTTGTATTGCTTGTCCTCTCCATACACGTATATTTGATGCTCATGTTGTACTCGCTTGACTCTATTGAGAAGGAATCGTTTGGCTCCTCATGCATTGTAGGCGCCTGACTTTCTTGTGAAGGATCGATTGGATCCTCATGTTGCGAAAGAGCAATTGGATTATTTCATAGGATTATATGTGCGCTACGTGTCCCACTTTATCCCTTTTTTGGTCGACCCTTTTTACTCTTAGCCGGTGCCTCTTCATGCTCATTTTGGGAAGGAACAATTGGATCATTTGTCTTGACTTGTGCGCTACTTGTCCCACTATCCCCCTTCTTTGATCAACCCCTTTTATTTGGAACCTGCGCCTCTTCATATTTAACATCTTCATACTCATGTTGAGAAAGGTTTCTTTTGTTACTCAGTGTCGGGTTTCTTTGGGTATCATTGCCACCTTAAACTCTTTTCTTTCTTTATTCCTATCCATATTGGTAGGTGGTCTACCCATCGGCGATAGCACCGTTGATTCTCCAACTGGTACCATATGGGGGTTAGCGGCGAGTTTCAAGTCATGCGTCAAAACTTGTCGTGCCAAACCATCATTCTTTGCGAATTTCTCAATTATTTCTTTTCTAATATCCATGTCCAGGAAGGATCCGGTTGGAGCTTCGGTTGGGGGTGGTTTGAAACTTAGTTGCTTCTAAAACGTATTAGTGATATCAAACGGAAAACCTTATCCATACCTCACAATCATGAGACGACACGGAAATCCCAAGAACGTCATCGTCATACATGAACATATAATCCTCTTTCTCCGCATCTCATTATCCACATAATATTTGTAATCCTTTATCATGGAAATGATTTCTCAGTAAGACACCCTATAATTTAAAGCTCTAATCAACCAATGGTAATCCTTGTAGCTGGTGATGATTTTCATCCTACTCTCTTCCATTTGCGTCGTTATCTTGATGATATTAGTCTTGGTATATTCATGGATGGCTTGTTGTACCGTAATCACACTGTTTTGGTTCCCTTGGAGAAAGCTTTTGAAACGTCCATGAGATCCTTCGGTGATACTTCTCGCTTCATTCTTGTACTTACTATGTAGGTAGGTGTAAATATACACAAATTTTTCCTTTTACGGATCCAACAATTTCTTCATGAAATAAACCACACATTTCTCGTAATCCTTCTTCCATAGCCCAATACAACTCTCTAAATAAGATTCGAACTCGGCCACGAACGTTGAGTGTACCATTAAATCTCAATCATGTTGAAAAGGCTTCCATAGTAACCCATTCTATTCATACTTTTTTTTTTGCTTTTCTTCTTCTCCTCCTCTCGTTATTCCGGAATTAGTTTCTGAAGACGCTCATCTTCGGCCTTTTCACGAGTGGTACCTTTTTATAGCTTTGGCTTTTGGATATGACCCCTATAATTAATTACTTCTAATGTTTCATTATATGTGCCATATGCAAAGAAAATGCTTAGTCCGGGAAAACTACCGCTATGACATTTATTAGTGCTTGGTCCTTATCCGTTACTATGATCCTCGTAGTTTGATCACCACAATATATCTCATTTAAGGTCTCTAGCATCCAAGTAAAACTCACATTACTCTCCCTATCCATATATATAAAACCCCATGCAACCGTGTAAGTTTGCTTATCGGAAGTGTGGCAAGCAATGTTCAACAACGGTATGTCGTACTTGTTAGTCTTATAGGTACAATCTATTAACAAAACTGATAGAAGCATTGGGCCAACTTGATCATCTCCGGATGCGCCAAGAAAATACGAGTCATTTTCCCTTTCAATACCTGCTTCCTCATTGTGTATCTGTGTTGATCGGCTAACCACTCAGATTGTTCCATAACCACTCTTCCATCTCATTCCCTCCTCTTAAAGGTTGCTCCCTCCGCGTAAATTTGCCTCAATATGGACAAGCTATTCTTATCATCCCCCATAATCTTCCTATGGATGTCACTTAGTTTACACGCTTTCATCGACCTTACCATTTCAAATTGATGTGGTTTCAACCCACAAACGGCAGCGCGTCCAATAAGAGAGTTTGGATCATCGCGATTATGACAACCATTCATCACTTTATAGAGTATACATCACCATTGGGTCTATTTATAATCTTAAAAGGGAAGCCACACTTCTTTGATTTAGTAATGTATTCCCTTGTCGACTTCTTCACGTATGGTCTGTCCTTTGCCCAATGACTTTCTTGCTTTCCACCTCTCTCACAAACAAATTCCAAACGATCACGACTTGAATGACGGCCTAAAACTAATGCGCATTTGATCTCTATGCCCTTGTCTATAAACCATTGCTTTGCCTCGATCCTATCTTCCCATTCCAAATTGGTGTAATAATGGGCAGAAGTATCAGGACCCAGCAGAGATACGGGTTTGGGATGATCTTCGTCGAACACCGTAACAATCTACAACATATATCGACAAGTAAGGATTTAGAATCGGTTTATGTGTCACAGTCGAGACAATCGATTGTCAATAGTCAGTTTATATGTACAATTATAAAATCCGATTAAGAACTTGATGATTTTAGAGAAAAATTCCCAAAGTTCACAGTTGGTTTATATGTACAATTATAAAATTCGGATTTATGCCCTCATTTTTCCTGGAACTTATCGTCTGCACAATCGGATTAAATGCACACGTAAATAACCTGATTGTGAGCTTTGTGTATTTTACGTGAATATCCAAGTGTAGGAATCTGCATATGAACATCACCAACAAAAATTGATTTTTGTCACGTATCTATCGCGCCAAAAGTTTAACTACGATCGGATTATATGGTGATGAACAACGACCGATTGTGGTCCACAATTTGGGGATTTAACCAAGAATCGATTTAAGTAGTGCTATCGAATAAACCGATTTTGGGTTAAAATTTTCAATTTTTTCCCCTTTTTTGGGTGATTGTAACATGCAAATACATGTTTGTAGATCGTTAGAACGGATATCTGCCCGTTGGTAGCATTATAACCTTCTTCTTCCTACCGATAATATTGTTCTTGTGCTACTGTAATATCCTCAAGCATGCTTTGATTGACATGCTCTTCTTCATTCAACAAATAATCCAAATCAGTTGGATCCAAATCAAGATTATCTGATGCACCCACTTATTCATCACTAATAGAGTCTTCATCGCCACTATAAAGTTTCATTTTTGCTAACAAAATCACAAGCCCTAGTTTTTCTTTTTTCCCTCTTCTTTATCTTCTTCTCCAAATCTTAGAAGAAAAAATGATTTTCTACTCTAATTCTAACACTATAATCATTATCAAATACTAATTAATTTAGCTTAATACTAACTTAATTAAAAATTAGCATAAATAGATAGATAAGGAGTTAATTCATAAATAGGAAATAAACTTCTATTCTATTTATGTTAATTTAACCATTAACAAAAATAGGCAGATAAGGGGTTTCTAAAATTTACTTCTTAGAGACCATTTTTGTTCTTTAGTAATATGCCCCAAATAATCACGTCACACTAAGCCCCAAACTAGGAAGGATAATAAAGAAAGAGCGTGGTTATTGTGAGGCAATCCTTTTCAGTTAGTGCATTAGTTACGTATCAAATACACATTGCTATTTAGTGCCTAGGCTGGTGCCTCCTGCAGGACATGATCAAGAGCAACTCAGTGCATTGAGCACTGAACGTAAGTGAATTTACCACTAACTAAAAATTGAAAAAAAAGAAACAAGAATTTGCCACTTATTGAATACGCTATTGGTAGAACCAACGTCACGACATTTTTTTTTCTTTTTTTTTTGAAGTTTCCATGGTAAGATACTTGAACAAGTTATTATTTACTTATTTTTCTTTTGATCTCAATGGAATTATTTATTATAATATAATTCAATTAGCTGAACTTGATTCCAACTAGACAGCAACGATTCCTTATCTTCCACTAATTAATTTTCTTAATCGTGAACCCTGATTATTATTAATTAGGAAATGTCAAATACATCCAAAAAGGTCTCACTTAGTAGTTAGTTACAGTACCTTTCTGGCGAGGGTTTAAAAGGGGAGTGAAAGGTGGAAAATATAGCAGACACAGAGTTTCAAGGATTACTACCTACCTTCATGGCTTGTTATAGAAATCCTCCAGCACTAGTTTTCTTTCTGTCTATATTCGCTACCGTTTCTCATGCACAACTATCTCCATCTTTCTATGCTACAACGTGTTCTTCAGCTGCTGATATTGTACAATCTGCGGTTCGTAGCGCGATAAATAGGGATAAGGGAACAGGAGCAAGACTCATTCGGTTATTCTTCCATGACTGTTTTGTTGTTGTATGGTTTCCGCCACACTCCACTTTGTTTTTCTTCCTTAATGTTTTGGACATCACCTAGCTGGCCGAGTAATTTTAGTTTCTGCGACCGCGACTGTCAACAACCGTAAACTTGAAAGCATGACGAAAATTTAATTTCATGTGCTTTTTGAGCACAATAAATATTGTACGAGCATATGCATGGCCATGGGCATGCTCGATCGAATAATAATGAACTCTTACATATCTGGATGATTGAAATTGACTTAATTAGCTAGTGTGTTTTTTTTGTGCATGGCTACAGGGATGTGACGCTGGGGTCTTATTAGATGCTGTGTGTACATATCTCAGCATCAAACACGTGTATATAGGAAGATACGTGGAAAGCATGCAAGCCAACACATCAAAACATGATGTACCGCGGAACACCAAATAACTCCTGAAGAGTTACTTTATCCCATCCCCAAAAGGAGCTAAGATCAACGGTGAAGAGAAAGTTAGCTGACACGGATGTGACAGGGGCAGAAGACACTTGTCTGACACGAGCAGGCGCCTCAACTACCCGCATTACACTATGAGCAGTATACGTGTCGATCAACCCGTGGAACGAACGAGGATGGTCCTGCGTGATCAAGTGATGAACGAAGACCTCCACGGGACGGACACGAAACACATGAAGATAAGGTTTCAACGGTCCTCAGAGATGGGTCCCAGACTCTAACCCTATAAATACCCCCTCTCCACCAAGAGTAAAGGGGATCGGAAAAATCAAGGAGAGAAGGGGAGAGAAGGAGAGAGAATAATTGTGAGTGTAAGTCTTTTACAATAAGATAGACATATGTAAACTCCAAAGTCATTCGACTATCCTTGTAACTCTCAAATACATAGTGAAACAACAAACCCCGTGGACGTAGGCCTTTGTGATGAACCACGTAAACCCCAGTCTCATTTACATTTCAGTAGTTTACGTTCGTCTAAAACTCCATGAATCTCTATTTCTATGTCTGGTCTTCTTTATTTTTACTCAGGTCCCGTGCTCAAACGCCTCGCACGTTGTTATTAGATGAGGCTGTGATAAACCCGAGGGTTTTGAGCCAAGGAATCGGCACAAATGTATCATCAGTATGAGTCTGTCTAGATTACGAACTTTGGTTGTGAACACGTAGATGCCTTCGTGATTTAAGTGTTTACAATTTCACAACCAAGACGAACTTTGGTTGTGAACTCTGGCCCAGGATTCGCCAGCGGGGTGACAGGTCTCAAGACGATCACGAAGGTACCTCCCTTCAGTATCGCACCCAAATATTTAAAACACTTTGATTTGTAATGTCTTTCCTTACAATGCTTAAAATAAAAACAAACCAACATTGCAGGTATATCAAGAAAAAGATCCATTTCATAAAGGATGATTACAAAAAGCGGAAGACCAATTCAAGGAAGAATACACATCAAAAAATATTCTTTTTACATGATACTAGCAAAATCTAATGGAAGGATAGCGATGCCACGGTCTCTACAAAAAGTTGCGGTCTCTACTTAGATGATGCCGCCCCATCAGCAGGATTGTTCCGAAGACTTGAAGGGACGCTCCCACCAGATGAGGGTCCCGAGGAGCCAGGAAAGTCAGCAGGTACTGGACGACGCAGATAGTTCTTCACGAGGCCATGCTCGGTCTTCAGGCCAAGCTCTATCTTCTCCAACATCTTGTTCGTCTCCTCAGCCAATTGACACCGAGCCTTGTGCATAATAACTGTCGTCCGATGCTGGGCTTGGGATAACAACGAAGATAGACGATTCACTTCGTTAGAAGCAGCGCCAACGGCCTCCTCGTGGGATGCCGCCAAACTCTTGAAGTGATTAGTCTGTTCTTCCTGCCGCGCTAAGGAAGATTGAACCTTTTCAAACTTTTCATTTGCGACACAGAGTTGTCCCTCGAGCTCTGAAAAGACAACACCAGGGAGTTAGCACAGAAAAGACACAGTCACACTCGATGAAATAGGGTTATACCTTCGACACAAGCCGAAGCCTCTTCATACTCATTAACAACCGCATCTCGCGCTTCATCAAGATGGTCATATTCCGCTGATAGTTTCTTATAATCTAGTTGAAGGTTGGTGAGAGTAAATTGATAGGCATCTAGTTCTACCTGCTTCATCGAATCCATGTGACGAAGATGGTTGACTTCATTGTTTATCTCTGATACCCCTTTGCTAAGTCTATACATACACACTTCAAGATTTCTCTCAGACTCAGCATGGCGAGCTACTTCAGCACGGGACGCGGCAAGGGCCTTGCTTAGAGCCCCAACTTCGGCACGGGCATCGTCCCTTTCCTTGGCTAGACACAGCATGCTATCCTTAACTCCTGGAAAAGGGAGGGATCGAGCCTTTCGTAATTCCTCTTCCATAAGTTGTATCTAAGACTCCAACAACGAAGCACGCTCACGGGATTCCCGCAGATTCTCACGTGTCCACAGCAGTGTACCATTGAACAAAACACGGTCGTGATTATACAGATTCTGCATATCAACTATCTGAACATGCCTTGCGCGCCATACCTCAGCCCGAGCGTCCCACGTTTTGTCTTCGCTCTTAATTTTCTAGACCAACTCTTTGATACGAGATTTCTGCCGTGCCCTTTCGTTTCGAAGCCATATCAGCTTGGGGACGCCACCCACTGGAGATAGGGTGGGGAGACTCAGACAGAACAACTAAGTAATAGAGGAATTACAACACATGGCGAGAGAAAAAGAGGAAAAAGAACCAAACCTGTGAAAGCTGAAACTTGGCCGCGAGTCTGCTCTAATTCGGCGCGAACGGCAGCAAGCTCTGAACGAAGACCAGCCTCCGCTTCACCCAGCCTTTGTTTCTCTTTAAGGATTTTCTTCAGCTCTTCTATTTCCACCTCAGCCGCAGATAATTCCTTTTCTCTGTGACGAAGCTTAGCCTCCAGCTTCAAAGATTTTGCTTTAAAGAACTGATACATCACGTGGTTACAATGCTCACTCCTCATCATCTACACATTAAGACAACAAACATTATTTCACCGAAGGATCCGATCATCACGAAGAGATATGTACGAAGACTTACCTCCAAGACACGCTGCTGAGGAAAACCATATTGGTACCCATCGGCTATGGCCATCATATCCGCAACAGAAGTAGGAGGCTCCGATACAAGGGTAGTTTCGGGAACACTCAAGTTTTTCCCCCAGGCCTCAGATACCCGCGCCTTGGAAGATAGTTCCATCATACGACGGGTGTACGCATCGGAATCCTTTTCACCAGTAACCACCGGAGCAGGATGAGGGACGAACAACAGACTCTTTTTCTTGAGCCAATCCATTATGGCGTCTTCACCCTCAGATGTCGGCGAATAAGGGAAATCCGCGGAAGGCGAGTCAATCACCGACTTCCCCTTCTCCGATATGGCCCCTTCAGCACAAGTTTCGGCATCGACATGCGCACCATGATCATCCGTGCCCCCGTCTCGAACAGCAACGTTTTCCTTACCAGCACCCCCGAGCACATCCCAATCATCATTCGGGGAAAGTAGAGAGAAGTCCTCAGGAAAATCGAGAGCATCATCGAAGAATTCTCCTGCGGAATAAACCCGGTCAAAAGAAAACTCTTGAGAAAGGGTGGGGAGAGTCTCTGCAGCATCACCAGAAGGGACAGAAATATCACCAATAACACCGCCGTCAGCTACCGCGGCATTGTTTCTTCCCTCATCACCATCACAACCCGCACGAACCTCCTCCTCGGCATTGAGAGGGGAAGTATCAGTACGTTCTTCCCCATCCGTAATCTCCTCATCCTCGGCAAACTCTTCGTTTACCGGACTGGTAACTTCTTCATGAACCTCAGCCTCACCCATCACGATGGTAGAAGACTGCTTCGGCCTGATCTTTTTCTTCTTCGACACCTGAAAACCAACACATTCCACAAAAAGAGTTATTTTTCCCTGAACAGTTGGACTTTTAAAGGAGGAGAAGCGCGGCTACAATCCGCGTACCTTGACAGTAGGAACACCCTTCGATGGAAGTATAGCACCAGAACCTTCCTCCTCGTCTCCTTCAACAACGTCGATGGCATAAGGAAAGTTCATGCCTTCGAAGTTTAAACGCCAGGGACATAAATCTCCATAACGAGCAGGAGGAGATTCACGTGGCCTGCTACTCGCAGAAGGACGCCAACCGCGCGGACCAGGAATCCAACCGTACGCCCAAGGACCAACAATTTCAATAACAGTAGCGTGCCACTCATAATCATGGTCACGCTTGATCCTCTCACGTGCTGGAAAAAGTTTCCGCTGACTAGACCCCTCGGTGCCTGGAACATACTTCAGTTTGGCATCGCTAACCTCACTTAACAGACGAATTTCGCCCCGAGGAGCAGCGAGATTCCGGAGGCTAACACTCCACGGTTTACGATTCCTACTATTAACGTAATCACCGAAGGAATTGTTGAAGTTTTCCGGAGTATACCATTCCCTCTCCACGGGATTTGGAACGTAACACGTCATCATCGTCTCCCCATTACTTCGCAGATAACACTCCCTTAGTGCACGGAGATAATTCCCCGATAATTGCGACACAGAACGACTGTGAGTATTGGTGGAAGATCCTTCACGACCAGCAAGCACATCGTAATAAAAGGAGTCACCAGACTTGTACAACGGCAGCATAAGACCAGCCTCGAAGGCTCCAACCGTAGTCAACAAGTGAAACTCATCAAACTGATACTTTGAGATGAGCTCATAAGTAATATCATCCTCAGGGGCGTAGAAACGAACATCGAAGGCTTGAAGCTCATGCTTTTCCTTGAAAACTTCGAGATCTATATGTTTAAACGTTACTTTTTTCTTGCTGACCGAAACGCTGCGTATCGACGGAGCAGCCTCATCCTCCTCCGCGGGATCGGATGAACCAATGAAAGCCTCGGAAGCTTTTCTCTTTAAAGAAGGATTTTTAGTAGATTCAGCCCTTGGGACACCACCCTTTGTATTCTTCCCTTTGAAAGAAATTAGAGGAGGGTGCGGCAGAGGATGTTGCTCGGATACTACAGAACGCAGAGGAGGAACATCAAAAGCGACAGCACGAGGAGGTGCCTGCGTACTCCTAACTTCATCACGAGGACGAGGCACCGCGCGATCGACAGCACTTCGAGACCCGGAAGGATTTTTCGAAGGACCCTCTTCCCTAGGAGAAGAGGCCTTCGCCCCAGAAGAAGAAACTCTAATACCACGAAGATCATTGTAAGACTCTCTGCGCGGAGGGGATCTCGATAGACCAGCACCCGGAGATTGATAAGGAAGCCGCGGACGGTCAGACATGGCTGCGAAAAGATAAACCATAAACAAGTTAGAAACAAACACAAGTATATCACCACATAAATAACAATCCACCTCAGAAAGCACAGAAACCCTAAAACTAGCATACATACTCGAAATTCCCTAAAACCCTAAACTCAAAAACCTAATCAATACAAGTAAAACAATGGCTTCCTTGATTTGAGACGAAGAACAGGGGCAAACTAGCATGCAAGCATTAAAAAAGGTTCTTCATCACAAACAAGGGACGACAGCAGCAGAAATAGGAAGCTACGATGTGATCAACAACAGAAAATTCACAAATCAACACAGCGTAAAACAGTGGAAACAAAGAAAAGAAAACTTACCAGCAGAAACAACAGCAGAAAGGACAAATCAGAAATAATGAAGAAGCAAGCGTAATGAATGCTAAGGCAGAGAGAATTTAAGGGTTGAAGAACAAGGAATGAAGAATGATAGAGAATGAAATAAATTTGTAGGGAGAATGAAATTAATTCTCTTTCTCTCCTTAATATACCCGAAAGAAAGAGAAGGAAATTAATGGAGGAATGGGAAGCGTGCCCATTAAATGAGCAGTTAAATGCACGAATAAAAGACGTGCCCAAGTATCTAGGAGAAGTTATTAGGAGAGATGGAAAAATATGCAACGACTGTTTTCTTCAATGCACCCACTAAACATTCAAGCCCGAAGAAAAGGGGCAAATTGTGTGTACATATCTCACCATCAAACACGTGTATATAGGAAGATACGTGGAAAGCATGCAAGCCAACACATCAAAACATGATGTACCGCGGAACACCAAATAACTCCCGAAGAGTTACTTTATCCCATCCCCAAAAGGAGCTAAGATCAACGGTGAAGAGAAAGTTAGCTGACACGGATGTGACAGGGGCAGAAGACACTTGTCTGACACGAGCAGGCGCCTCAACTACCCGCATTAAACACTCTGAGCAGTATACGTGTCGATCAACCCGTGGAACGAACGAGGATGGTCCTGCGTGATCAAGTGATGAACGAAGACCTCCGCGGGACGGACACGAAACACATGAAGATAAGGTTTCAATGGTCCTCAGAGATGGGTCCCAGACTCTAACCCTATAAATACCCCCTCTCCACCAAGAGTAAAGGGGATCGGAAAAATCAAGGAGAGAAGGGGAGAGAAGGAGAGAGAATAATTGTGAGTGTAAGTCTTTTACAATAAGATAGACATATGTAAACTCCAAAGTCATTCGACTATCCTTGTAACTCTCAAATACATAGTGAAACAACAAACCCCGTGGACGTAGGCCTTTGTGCTGAACCACGTAAACCCCAGTCTCATTTACATTTCAGCACTTTACGTTCGTCTAAAACTCCATGAATCTCTATTTCTATGTCTGGTCTTCTTTATTTTTACTCAGGTCCCGTGCTCAAACGCCTCGCACGTTGTTATTAGATGAGGCTGTGATAAACCCGAGGGTTTTGAGCCAAAGAATCGGCACAAATGTATCATCAGTATGAGTCTGTCTAGATTACGAACTTTGGTTGTGAACACGTAGATGCCTTCGTGATTTAAGTGTTTACAGATGCTAATCTTCCTAGTATTGACAGTGAGAAAAACTCTATTTCCAACGAGAACTCTCTGGGAGGGTTCGATTTGATTGACAAGATCAAGACTGCACTAGACAAAGCATGCCCAGGACCCGTCGTCTCATGTTCAGATATTATCGCCATTGCAGCACGTGATTCAGTCGTCGAGGTAAAGAAAATCGAATCTTGTCTCTACCTTGACAATCTGTATGTATAACATATTATTATGCACTACAAACTAATAACTCATAAAAATAAAATTATGGCACACGTACAATTGGGAGGTACTAGATGGGAAGTGCCACTAGGAAGAAGGGATGCGAGGACTGCAAATAGAAACGAAGCAGATAATCTACCATCTCCATTCTCAGATCTTCAAGTTCTCATAAAGAATTTTACTGATAAAGGATTTACGGCTAAAGAAATGGTAGTTCTATCAGGAGCTCATTCTGTTGGTGTGGCACGCTGTTCATTATTTCGCAACCATTTGTACAACGGAACAAATGTTGAACTAACTGCTGCAAATGACAGAAAATCTAAATGTCCTTCCGCTGGCGGAGACGATAATTTATCTAATTTGGATCATCAAAGTCCAAACCGTTTCGGTAACAATTATTATCAAGCACTTATTAAGAGGAGGGGTTTGATGCATTCTGATCAAGAACTTTTTAATGGTGGTTCTACTGATGATTTCGTGAAGACATACAGTCAGGATTCTCAAGCTTTCTTTGCCGACTTCGGGAATGCAATGATTAAATTGGGTAACTTGAATACTCTTACACGAAAGAAAGCCGACTTCGGGAATGCAATGATTAAATTGGGTAACTTGAATACTCTTACACGAAACAAGGGTGAGATCAGAACAAATTGTAGAAAAATAAACTAAGGGGACATATGTATATATATCATCCTATCAGAATCACTACGTGTACTTTTAACTACTGCTCTTATTATAAAACAACTAGGTATCATCCTGGCCTACCGCCGGGCTCAACTTTTTTTGTTTTTGTTTTGTTGTTTGATCGGCTGGTCAGTATTCTATCAAAATCTTTTTTAGTCATTCGCAATACTAATTAGATTATAACGGTCAAACATCGATCTTATAAGTTAGTTCGGACTTGCGTCCCTAGTATTTGTGGTTGTGTCAAATTAGTCGGGGCTTACAGTCCGGGTCGTGGTCCATTGAGGATACCATAGTATTTTGTTGATCGGGTCAAATTAGCCGGGGCTTACAGCCCCGACCGCGGCCCTTAAACATTCCCTAATGTTTTGTTGCTCGGGGTTGTGACACTTAAATCTCGCACATAAATCTTTACCATGTTTTTTATTTTATTTGTTTTTTAAAAATAGCTTTTAGATTAGTTGAGGCTAACTTAAATTTTCTTGAGAAAGTTATGGTACAAATCATTATGCTTATTGGATGATTGAACGTTCGATGGACCAGAGTATATCTGGTGTATACGAATAATCTTCATGGAGGGTCATTCACCAAACATAATCCAAACAGACCCTTAACCATATGTTTTCCGTGAAGATGTATTAGTAAGGAGATATTTGGTTGCATTAAACATAAAACCTCTTACCCAATTCACTCCTCTTCCTCTATTAGGTTTTCTTTCTTCTCCTTTTCTCTATAGACCAATTTTTTTTTTTAAATCATCTTCTCTGTTTTCTTTTATTTCACCGTATCCATCCTATAAATCATCCATAATAATAACTTAGTATTAATAACTCAGTATTATTATGATATAGAGAGACGAAGTTAAGAATTAGAAGTCGTTAATGGAGGGGAAGAACTATAGATAGAAGACCATCTATTGGTGAAACCGTTAAAGAATGATGCTCTTCTGTTCTATAAATACATCTACTTAGTGTTAGCCTATATTAACGGAAACTTAGTCAAATGAGGAAATCCGACGCTGCAGTCAAATTAAGAAATCCAAGGATCCGACGCCGTTAAATAATCTTTAGAATCATATTTTTATTAGGAAGCCAAGGGATCGGACGGACGTCTATATAGGACATATAACCGATCGATCTCCAACGTGGGATGACGAAATCGATGGTCGGATTTGTAAGGCTACACATACACCACTTCTTTTTATAATATAGATGGGTTTTACTATATACATACAAGGAAGGCATTCCGTTAGTGTTTTAATTCTATCACACCTGACTACCAATAAAAAAAATTACTTTCACGATTTTAATAAGGAAAATTAGGCGCAGGTCCAAAAAGAATAATATTTTTATTGTCAGGCCCACAATTAATTTTAGTTACCGTGACATCCATAATTATTTCCGTGACACCCATAATTATATGAAATTATTAAAAATGTATGCATGACGGATTATGCATCCGCATGACAGGTTATGCATCAGGGGTATAATTGACAACACAACTTGGATATAACATATCTAAAAATCTGTGTCTTGGAATTTTACAAATTTTATATCTTTGAAAATCTTTTTAAGAGAGCTACACAACGAGTACAAATAAGAATATCAAATTTTTGTTTTTCACGAAAAAATCGGAGGTGATCATCATTTTAGGTAAAATTTTCGAAAACTTGATACATAACCATTATGCAGCCACCAAAAAAGATGCATAACACATTCTGCAGACGCATAACGAATTATGCAACCATTTTCTCTACTGCATAACAAATTATGCATTTGGATAACAAAGTTATGCATCTATAACAAGTTATGTAACCATTGTTTTGGTTGATTTTAGTGCGTACATAAAAAAAATTGATGCATAATGCAGTATGCATCCATATTTACGGATGCATATCAGGTTATGCATCTATTTTTTCGATGCATAATGCATTATGTAGCCATATTTTCGGACGCATAACAGGTTATGCATCCATTTTCACGACTGCATAACATGTTATGCAGATATTATTGTAGGTGCATGACAAGTTATGCGGTCTTTGTTTTTGTTGTTTCCAATAATAACAAAAAAATTACTGCATAACGTGTTTGCAACCGTTTTCTGGACTGCATAACAAGTTATGCAACAAATTTTCTAGATATTTAACAAGTTATGCATCCATTTTCATAACTGCATAACAAATTATTCAACCAATATGACAAACACCACCTATACAACCTACCAACACCAGAACCTCAACCAATAAAAAGAAGTTTCAACAGCAATAGGTTCATGACGAGCTCCCAAAAACAATAGTACTGCTTGCACCTATTAATCACCAGCAAATCCATTCGAATCACACCTTCTTGACAGCACCTCAACCATTTTGCAGATCACTCTGTCACAACCATAGCATAACCACAGCACCTCTACCAGGAGCATTAACTTGGGTCACTAAATTCATGATATAGTGATGCCAACACTGGCAAAAACCCATTGGTTTACTGGTGTTTCCTATTTTGACACTCATTGATCAACAAATTTTAAATCATGATATCCAGTTCATTAATACCCCACACATTTTCAACTCCCCCAAAACACTACAAACTAAATCATATTCCATTCTTCATTGTCTTTCCCATTAGTTAAAACCACCAAGCATGTCTATAGAAATGTAAAATAAGTAACTGATATACATAAACTTACAAAATTTCCAAATACTTAAAATAATGAAGATAATGACACGATAACACTTGACAATCTTTAACTGGAGATTCAAGTTCACTTGCGATAGACATGAGTAAACAGCAAAGCAAACCAGACATCATACTTTCAATAGAATTTGTAACTAAAAGATGGTATGTACGTCTACCTGAATTACTTCGAGACAGGAGTTTGTTTTCCACTCTAAGACTACTTCTGATGCTTAATAACCAAAGTTACACAGTTAAAAGTGGCGACCACCCAAATGGAAGTATCTATAGAAGCCTTGATTTATCACTTTTTGACTGAAACTCCAACTCAAGCATGATCTCGTCACTCCTGCAATACATGTTAAATTCTGCCTTTCATCGACAGTAACATCTTTAGAAATCGCGTTTTATGTCTCTTAAACCACAATTTTCAGCGGAATTTTCAATAATTGCCGATTTAACTTATAGCAGGACTGAGAAAACTTTTAAGATTTCGTTACATTATGTCTAGAAAATGAATTCACTTATCTAATTCGGAATCATCTAAATGGATCTGGAAACTTTGAGATCTCATTTGGATCCCCAACTACAAACGATGTAGGTAAATCAGCAAAGGGTTGGGGCAGATTAAAATATGAATCCGAAGGAAAAGAAATTAAAATTAATAATAAGAATTAGGGTTTTTGAGTAATGAATTGAATTAGTTACCAGCGCGCGATGCATGTAAAACCCATTGTTGAAGACCTGCAATTCCTTCAGCTAACCATTCCCTTCGCCTTCATTTATGTCTCTTTCTTTCTGGTTCTCTGAGATGTAACGACGGTGGTGATGATGACCATGAGATTCATATCTTCGTGTATCTGTGTTGTGAGGAAAGATCGAAGATCAATCTTTTCTGCAATACAGAGGCTTTTGATTTCGAAGAAATTATCGGATTTGTCTATAGAAGGTTAGTTGGAAATAAAGGGAAACAACGAAAATATTTTTTCAAAATATTGGGTCTGTCAGAAAATTTGGAAGGGAAAATGGGTGCGCGCATGAACTTTTACGCCGGTGGATTTGTGGGTGGAGAAAAACTGAAAAATGGGTGTAATAATAGTTTTCACATATTAATACTATAATTCGAAAGAAACAAGGACAAATAAAAACTGAAAGCAGATCAAACCAAGGTTTGAAAAACGCCCGTTTTTACCAAAAAAACGACCGTTAAAACGGTCACACCCATATACCGTGGTCGTGAGGATTCGCGAACCCGTGCCTTTATAATGCCGATAAATAGAAAATAACGCTAGTTTTTTAGGAACGTTTTTCAGTTTTCACACACGTTATAACCGTTTTTCTAAAATTAGTTTGAATGTTTTTTTTCTTTTAAGTAACATTTTAACGTGCGTTTTTTATAATTGTTTTCCCGTTATCACGCACGTTATAATCGTGTAAATAACTTTTTTGCCATTTTTTTGATTTTTTTTTCTATCTCCGGATTGAAGGATTAAAACTTAAAATTAAATTTTTAAAATAATACAGGGAAACTAAACTACATGATTAAAAACTTCAAATTTAAAAAACATAATATTACTTATTAAACTAGTGTTCATCATTTAAATAGTTACGCGAACCAACTACGACCACCACCCTTCTTCGATATATTCATGTATTTTTCATTTTCTCGACGGTTCCTTTCCTCATTATAGTCATCGTCGGGGGATACTGGCTGTCTTCGTTCGTATAAATATCATAATCATAATAGCCTCCATTATCATCATCATTGTTACCTACTTCATTATATATTGTTATCAATATTAGAATTATATCCTTCGTTCATATATGGGACACCCTGGTCAGAGCGATTGGTAGTGTAGTGAAAATCATATGTATGATTCACATTCTCATGACCTTGTGTATTATCTTCAAATGAAAGATTACCAAAGTCATAAACAAAGTCACTCACCGGTAACCTTTCGTATGAGATTTCAACTTCGGGATCATGCCAGTTGTATGGTAGAGGGAGAGGCTCTGGATTATTAACGGCTTCCTCTTCCAGCATATTTAACAATTGTTCTTCTTGAGGTAATAAAACCAGTGTTTCGTCTTCCCCCGCTATCCATTCAAGCATATTGTCATCCCTCATTAGACTATGATCGTCGTGAATATCAATGTTATGTCGCCTTGCTTTACCTTTAATTCTTTGTTGCTCCAACTTCAAATTGTACTGAACATACACCAGATCATGTTTCATTATACATTGTTATCAATATTAGAATTATATCTTTCGTTCATATATTGGACACCATGGTCAGAGCGATTGGTAGTGTAGTGAAAATCATATGTATGATTCACATTCTCATAACCTTGTGTATTATATCCGAATGAAAGATTACCAAATTCATAAACAAAGTCACTCACCGGTAACCTTTCGTATGAGATTTCAACTTCGGGATCATGCCAGTTGTATGATAGAGGGACAAGCTCTGGATTATTAACGGCTTCCTCTTCCAGCATATTTAACAATTGTTCTTCTTGAGGTAATAAAACCGGTGTTTCGTCTTCCCCCGCTATCCATCAAGCATATTTCCATCCCTCAGTAGACTATGATCGTCGTGAATATCAATGTTATGTCGCCTTGCTTTACCTTTAATTCTTTGTTGCTCCAACTTTAAATTGTACTGAACATACACCAGATCATGTATTTTCGATGAAAGTAAACGATTGTGTAGTTTGGAGTGGATTCTTTCAAACACACTCCAATTCCTCATTTATTCAGATGATGTATTTGCTTGACTTAATATCTTTACTGCAATCTTCTGGAGGGATGGATACTCAGCACCATAAGATAACCACCAACTTACAGGATCACCGTGTTGAGCCGCAATACATGCTGATGGTGATGCAAATTGACCTTGCATCATTCGCATGCTTCTCTCCTACAAAGAAAAGCACAATCGGTACTAGAAATTCAAATTACTTAATTAAACATATTTGGAGATAATATTAGTAGTTTTGTACCTCTAGCATGCATTTCGCTTGTTCTTGTCGGCCACTAACCATTTTTGATATAACTTCAGTAAGACAAATTTGGGGCTCAGAAATTTCATTATTGATGAGATTGGTTGTTGGGTTAAAGATGTAATAAGGATTGAGAAAATACGCTGCAGTATGAAGATGAGAACTCAACTGACTTTTCCATTGTTTTTTTTTATTACACATACAATAGAAGCATTTCGATTTGATCCCAAACCCATTTGTATACTTTCCACACATGTAGAAAGTGCATGGAACAAATAACCCATGGTGGGTTTGTCTAAGTCCAAAAAACGAATCATTTTCAATAAATGACGAACCATTATGCACGCATTTTGACACATCGACCAGAACATCTCATTTGAAATAATATTCTTCCCATCTAGCTAGTTTAGTTTTTGCCTTTACCGATTTCAAAAATTCTTTGTCCACAAACATGCTCTCTATAGCATTATGTTGATCAATGATACTTTTGAAATATCATAGTGAAGAACATTTTAAAACACCTACGTAAGGAATATAGACATGACTATAAAATTATACATATTCTTATACTAACAATAATCAATTATGGTAGTTTTAGAAATATCCCATTTTTTTAATGATATAAGTCATCTATTAGTGGGACAAAATTTAAAAATAAATAGGTCATCTATTTAGCGACAGGGGAGTATTAAAAAAGAAAAAAAATATCAGTCACAACGTTTTTTAGACACGTTATAACGTTTTCACGCATGTTATAACCGTCAGATAGGAATTTCATACCATAATGTTTTTAAATTTTCTATTTAACCGTTATAACGGCCCTTTTTATAGAAAAACATACAAAAAACCCGTTTTTTTCCTTAATAACACGTTTTTTTGCCCAAAGCGTGCTCATACCCGTCAAAACACATTATAACGGTCACGCCTAGTACCTGTGACCTGAGCCGTGACCCGTTTTTTAAACTTTGGATCAAACCAAATTTGAAATACGACCGTTATTTCCGAAAAAACATCTGTTAAAACGGTCACGCCTATGTAGCGTGTCCGTGAAGGTCACCGACACCCGTGTCTATATATTGACGATAAATAAGAAATAATCGCGTTATTTAGACTCGTTATAACCGTTTTCACGCATGTTATAACTATTTTTCTAAAATTGAATTTTACGTTTTTTCCTTCTAAATAACATTTTAACGCAAGTTTTTAGACCATTTTTCCCATTTTCACGTCAGTTATAACCGTTTTTTAAGAAAAAGAATATAAAAATATTTTCTTACAATTCTTTATATTTTAAATTAAAGATTAAAAAATTACAATTAATATTTTAAAAATAAAAGAATAAAATAATGATGTATAGAAAATGTTATAACAACGTTATTAGACCCGTTATAACTGTTTCCACCCACGTTGGAACTGTCATATAGGAATTTCAAACCATAAATCTTTTTTATTTTCTATTTAACCATTAAAACGCCGTCATTTTAGAATAACGTATAAAAACGTGTTTTTTTCCTAAAAACCGTCAAAACGCGTTATAAGGATCACGCCCAATGGTCGTGACCTGAGCCGTGACATGTTTTTCAAAGGGAAAAAAGCGGTTTAGTCCACAAAAGCGTTAAAAAGTATAGTTTAGTCCATCACGAGTTAACTAGGTACAATTTAATCCAAAAGATATTTAAAATATGAAAAATACACATATAACCTTCCTGATTTACAGTTTAGTCCAAATACTTACACTTTAGTCCAAAGTGACACATGATGATATCAGCAATTTTAAATAATATAAAAATAATTAAAAAACAACTTATCTTTCGAACAGTTCGTCAAAAATTCGCAAATTTTATATATTCGGAAAGCTCTTTTCGATATATACGAAAAGAGTACCCATATGACTATATAATTTTAATTTTTTAAAAATCTTAGTTTACATCTACAAAAATCTAGAAAATTCAAAGACACGACAAGGTGTACCAGTTTGTACACCACATACAACCTGTCCATTGTTCTTCTCCACGTTCTTAAGC
Organism: Papaver somniferum; assembly: GCF_003573695.1. Taxonomy (NCBI): domain Eukaryota; kingdom Viridiplantae; phylum Streptophyta; class Magnoliopsida; order Ranunculales; family Papaveraceae; genus Papaver; species Papaver somniferum. The sequence goes on along the minus strand of NC_039364.1, from coordinate 169,333,613 downwards.
TCCCTCGAAAAGTACCTAAACACATAACAAGCATGCTATTAAAATCATTCCATGATATCGAAAAACAACAACTTAAGATGGTGTAATCACACCTTAAGTTCCGCACCAAAGGCACTACTCATCTTCTCTAATAATCAAAGAGATGAATGCAAGTCAAATCTACGCTCCAGGTAATGTTACATTCAGAGGAATACCAGTCATTATCTACCTAATTTGGGCTTCCGATATTTCCAACAATAAATAGAATGACGAACAAAGAAGAGATTGTAGTCGTCGACATTAGACGACTGTTATGCATTATCCAACAAACATGTGATCTCAGGGATGTAAACCATCAAGCCAAACCAACCTCTTGTATTTTCTAAACTCAATCTTTACAATTGTTTTAAAATCTCAATATGTGTTAAAAGAAATCTCCTCTGGTTAAAACCAACACTTGTAGAACCTAAAAAAAAGGGAGAAAGCAAGAATAGCAGAGTAGTAACACTACTAAGCAACCGAACATGCTCACCTAAAGAAGTTCTTGATTCAGTAGTACCAAGAAAATATTTTCAAATAAACTTTTAATGAAATAATTAAGTTTCTTATAATCAAAACATGTGTACAACTATGTAACACATTAACAGTCAACAGGTGTACATAGTTGTACACCTGTACTTTGAAGACAACATGCAAACACCCACCGGCTTTTAAACAACACGCTTACTCAAAGGATGCGACTTGTCCATTATGTAAACCTTACATCACCCATGCAATATAAGTCGATCCCAACATGCTTAATTACTAATTCTAGCTTCAAAGATTAAAAAATAAAAATGTGGTCAGACAACTTACATTAGCCTCAGAATTTTGTTGTGATGGGCTACGAGAACGAGCAGTTTCACGCTGAGATCGTCTTCTTTTTCTAGGACTTTTATGACTACGTCTATCAGGGCTTTCACTCATAGATGGATGAATCCTGCAAGGAGATGCACTCATCTTCCCAGGACTAGGACTGCACCGAACAGGAGAGGCACTGGAAAAAGTGAGAATGTTTTCATCAATATAAGGTGCAGAGCCAAAGAGCATAAGAATCAAAGATATGTACATTTATGTGCATAATAACAATCAGCAAGTGTAAATTTATGTACGCTATCAACATGTGTACAACTATGTACACATTAGCTTAAAAAACATTCTGAGGATGATTATGATTAAGGATGGTTATTATAAGGTATGTAAGAAGACAAAAAGAAAAAGAAAAAAGATAACATGTTGTTACAGTGCTTCGAGATCAACCTTAATCACCTCAAATACTGTTGCATTGCAAAAAGAAACATCTTTGGCAGTTGAGAAGGTGTCTGGTTATGCAGCCAATGCAGGATCTATGGAAACATAGCTCAAATTGAGCCTCCACCTTGGAGGCGTAATAGATGCAGCACTCGGAGTCGTCTTCGTCCACCTTGGAGGCGTAATAGATGCATCACATCCAGACCACTATCGGAGTCGTCTTCATCATCTAGACCACTATCGGAGTCGTCTTAGTCATCTTGGGCTGCAAGCATAACAGCATAAGGTGGGGTCACTTCCAAAGGCAAATGTACTCACAACCTCCTTTATCATCTTCAACTCATCCTCTGAGCTTATCCAATTCCTGTAAATAAGATCATACGAACAACATAAAAATGAAAAGAAAGTTAAGAAGATATATTATATAGAAGATCAAACGCATACGCACAGATCACGCCAGCTCTGTCCAAGAGGTATGAACTGAATTCTATAAGTATACATACTGGTCAAATAAAGATTTCATAGCAGATTCCTTCGTCATATATGTACCAACATAACAATTTGACTCGTCATTTCAGACCACCTTCTTTGCTTTTCTCAACTGAAACCACTCTAGATCCTCCTCCTCCTCTAAATCACCATATTACAGGTGCACAAATATGTACACTTGTAATACAGGTGCACCAATATGTACATTTATAGAAGGATGGTAATTTAACCAATTATATTAACTACATAGTTTCGGGAATACCATAAGAAACACATTAGTCGGTCCCATAAAGCAAAATCCAAAGTGGATTGTCCACATCATTTATTATTAGAACTAGAATGTCCACTTATGTGCAAGAAAAAGCGCTAAAGACAAGGTGGACAGACCACGTAGTTCTGGTAATTGTAGTCGTCTGTCTACATTTGAAATTGTTTTGCATTTCATAATAAATGGTTTCATTTCTATTGCAACAATTATTTTATGCATACAAGTACAATCTCCATGAATCCCATCTATGGATGAAACTGCACGAATCCCCTTAATTCCCCGAACCTACTCACATGTAAAGAATGAAATTTGTATTCCATACTGACAAACAGTAAAAAATGCACCCTTATGCGACAATATGGACTACAAATTAATACCTAGACTAACATTAAACCACTCTAAATAAAAGCTAGTTCAATAAAATCTAATGCACTAACATTAAATCACTCTAAATCAATTAGAAACCCAAAATGACGAACAAAAAAGTTCGACACTTGCTCAAAATTTGAAAACCCCAAATGTGGAAAAAGATAAAAAAAAAATTGACCTTTCTTAAGCAGAAGTCTCCCAAATCGAGCTTTGATGACTTTAATTTCAACTTTCAAACTCCGAGTGACTTGTTAGTTAATGTTTCCTTCTTAATTATACCTTGGCCAACATCTCAAAATCTTCTTGTTTTACATGCACGCTCGTTTTTCTTAAAGAAAACATCCTGACATTCTATGTAACTTCTGTGCATACAAGCCTATGAGTAAGAAAAGAGATCATCAACCACAAATTCAAAGGAAAACAAACAACAATATTAATATAGTTTTCTACCGTTAATAATTAGCATGTGTATAACTCTGTACACATTAGCAATCAACAGGTGTATGACTATGTAGACATTAACAATCAACGAGTGTACAACTATGTTAGCTAGCTATGTCGGATACAGTTAGCTACAATCTTGCTTCCTGTTACACTTCACAACAAGGGGATAATGGTCCAGATTATAAAAAGGTATGGAACAAAAAAGTACCTCCTAAAGCACAACTACTAGTTTGGTTAGAAATTCAAAATGAAATACCTACTACAGATAATCTAAATAAAAGAGGTTGTGAAATACAAGAAACTAGTTGTTGCTTCTGCAATCAAGTTGATGAAGATGTGAATCACTCTCTACTCCAGTGCGGATTCTCACTAAGCATCTGGGAACATTTTTCTCATTCTCTTTATCCAGTATGGGTGCATCAAATGGAGTTCAAAGATCAAATTTTGCAGTGGCATTCTAACAAATGCAAAAGACTAGCAAAGAAGATTTGGTATATCCTGCACTTTGCGATTAGTTGGGCATTATGGTATGAAAGAAACAGAAGAGTGATGGCAAAGAAAAGAACTAGGAATAAGGAGATGATAATTATTGAAATCAAAAGGTTGATTTTTCAATGGGGGGAGCTTCATTCTTGGTTCAAAAATATCAGCCTTAATGATTTGTTATTCAATTGGGATGCCTCTCTTTATGAAGGTTGAATCATTTTTTGATATTGAGAACCATCTTTTGATCTTGTAATTTGCTGCTTTGCAGTTTGTTTTTTTCCTTTTTAATAAAATCTTAACCCTTTCTATCAAAAAAAAAAAATCAACGAGTGTACAACTATGTACACATTACAATCAACGGGTGTACAACTATGTACACGTTAAGAATCAACGAGTGTACAAATATGTATTAAGAATCAACATGTGTCTAACTATGTGCCAATTAGCAAAGAAACTAGTTGCTAATGTGCACATAGTTATATGTGTACACTTACCTATTACCCATCTAATATAGTGACAAGACCAGCTCGATTAAATTCTCATATAAACTAGTTGTTTGTGTTTGGTGGTGTTGATGATTAGGCTCTACATTGAATTATTGGACCACCATGTCCAATGTCATTCACATACAGTAATCTACGAAAAGTATAAAAAGAAAAAAAAGATAAGAAATTTTCTATACCCATCAAGTTGCTAACCTATAAAACATTGTATTAATCAAAATTAGCTGAAAATACGATGCAATATCTTAATTATCCCGATTCGGATCACCAGTAAGACATAATGAATGACTTGTAATGATGAAAGAGTTGCAATCTAAGAGTTTACAATTTGGCATACAACCACAACACCATTTTTAACGAAGAGAAATCTTCTCCTCGATAAGTTTCCTAATTGTTTAGTCAATTTGTTGCACTAGCTCAACAATCTTACCATCCATACGGACAAAAAAATGGGCACGTAAAACTGGCTTGTAAGGTGCGGCAAGGGTTGTCTAACATAACAACAAAAATATAGGTCAACAAAGTCATCAGGATAGGTACACAAAATGAAGATTCAGATGAAAAAACAAAGTGAAAGTAGCCCTTAAAGCCTGCGAGACATACTTTATCAAGTAAAACAAGGATCTGTAGTTGAATATGCAGTTGGTCACTAAACTTGGTCACTGCCATTATTTTGATTTTCCGTAAATAGAAAAGTTATGGACACAATTAGGTATAAGTTACCGAAGAACGAATCTGTCGTTTTCATTGTGTTAAAAATGGTTAGCTAGGAAAAAAAATGAATAAAAAAAATATACCCTTATTTATCCCAACTCATTAATGCAAACACAAAATTCATACCATGTCTTGACCTCTCACATCCCGAATAGTAAAGCTAATGTTTTTTTTTTTTTTTAAAGTTAATAATTCATAAAAAGCAAACTAACTTAGGGAGTTAGTGACCCTTACAACAGGAAGAGTAGCGCCATCTAGTGTTGGGCCTTTGTCAAGGATCCTGGAATTAGATTTATCTACTTCTATATCATTAAGAATACAAGAAAGAGGATTGTTGCTCCATTCAAAATCAGTTCTAAAGTTCTTAGCCTCTTTGGCTAGAGTATCAGCTACCATGTTTGATGTTCTAGGTCTAAAGTAAAAGCCTTTAAAGTTGTTACAAAAAGAAAATTCTTGCCTAAATTCATCCATAATAGTTTGGTTTTGCCATGTGATTTGAGATAATTCTCCATTCAGATAGTCAATAAGATTCTTGCAATCGCCCTCCACATTAAAGTCTGACAGATTCTTTGTTCGAGCCCATTTTGCTGCATGAAGAAATCCTAAAGCTTCTGCTTCTTCTGGTGAAGTTGTTGAGATAGCTCCTGCTCTTCCATGCTTGAAACCACCTGCATCATTTCGAAAGATTATAGCATAACCTGTTGGGACACTACTTGAGATCCAAGCAGCATCCAAATTTAGAGTGTTATGGCCAGGTGCCGGAAATTGCCATTTGTTGTTCTTATTGTTTCCTATCATTGAGTCTTTTTTGTGAACTAGGTATTTTTCCTTATGCCAGTAAACTAAGTGTCTCTGTATTTCTAGTGCCACTTGCTGATGTGTTTTATGTTGACCATCAAAAGCTCTATTACATCTTTTCTTCCCTATGAACCAGATTTTGGTCAGTATGATTTCTATATTAATAATGTCACTTTCCTTTCCTAACCATTCTTTGAAAACTTCTAGGAAAGTAGTATTTGCATTGAAATGTGTATCAAAGGGCAAGGTTCAGTATCCCAAACGGCTTTTGCAAAATCACAGTGAAGGAAGATGTGTTCAACAGTTTCAATCTCACAACAACCAAAGGCACAAGAGGGGGAGATATGAGATTGAAATCTTGCCCTTTTACTATTAGTAGAAACATCATTCTGAAGACATTTCCAAGCAAAATTTTTTATTCCATGGGAGATATTAAGAGACCATAATTTCTTCCAGAAGGCATCTGGTTGTCCTAAATTGTAATTGTTATGGTTTTTTCTTGTAGCTTATTGTACATGGATTTGACTGTGAAGTTCCCTGAATTCGTAAGTAACCATCTCAAGGTGTCTTCTTTTCCTAGTCTTATTTGAAAGATTTTCAGAGCTATGTGTTTAGGGAACAAAGAGTGAATTAGGGAAACATTCCATCTTCTAGTATTGATGTCTATAAGATCCTTCACCAGACTTAAGTAAGTATTTTGGGTAGTCTTGTAATTCTTAAGGTTCTCTTCCAGGTCAGGAATCTAATTATCCTCCCAAATATTAACTTTCTTTCCCTCTCCAATTTCCCATATATTGTTTTGTTCCACTAATTTTATTCCTTTATATATGCATTTCCAAATCCAAGAACTAGAGGTTGGAATGTTTGCTTTAAAAGCAGAAGTTTTCCTGAAGTATCTAGGTCTAAGTTGAGAAACCCAAAGAGCCTTAGGTTCCTTTAGAATTCTCCAAGCCAATTTGGCTATAAGAGCTAAATTGAATTTATGGGCATTTCTAAAACCTAGTCCCCCTTTATGGATGGGTTTACAGAGACAAGAATAAGAGGCTGGATAATAACCTTTATTATTAGTTTCTTTCCCCCACCAGAAATCTCTCTGAATAACATCTATTTTGTTTGTTATTTTCTTTGGCAATATGAAGCAGCTCATCTGATAAGTATCTAAGTTTTCCAGGGTAGCTTTGTTTAGTATCATTTTGCTGGCTTGTGCTAGAGTTTTTCCTATCCATTTCTGAATTCTGTGCTCCATTTTCTCTATAATGTTTTCAAAAATCTTTATTTTGAATTTGTCTATAAATAGAGGTGTTCCTAAGTATGAATCTTTTAAATCAATATGTTTGATCTTTAGGATTCTACTAATCATTCTTTTGTGTTTAGGATGAACTTTCTTGCTAAAGAAAATTCCTGACTTATCAAAGTTAATTAATTAACCCGAGACTTTACTGAAGTTGTCAATGAGGCGAAGAATGTTGTGACATTTCTTTAGGTCAGCTCTAATGAATAGAAGGCAGTCATCCGCGAAGAACAAGTGAGATATTGGACTATTTTTCGGTGTTATTTTGATTCCATGAATTTCTAGTTTTTCTTCAGCTTCTATTAGGCTTCTAGAGAAGATTTTCATACATATAATAAAGAGGTATGGGGATAAAGGGTCACCCTGCTTGAGTCCCCAAGTAGGCTTGAAAAACTCACCTGGACAACCATTTAACAGAACTGCTATAGAAGTTGTATATATACAAGTATTGATTAAATTACAGAAGGCTTGATTAAACCCAAAAGCTTTTAAAGCTTTTAGGAGAAAATCTCAATTCACCCTGTCAAAGACTTTTGACATATCTATTTTTATTCCCATACCAGCGTGTTTAATTTTATTTTATTTTTGAAAGAGTGTATAATTTCCTGAGAGATTATAACATTATCAGATATCTGTCAGTTTGATAGGAAAGCATCTTGAAACAGAGAGATTATAGAGTCTAAATGCGGTTTGATTCTATTAGCTAAAATTTTTGCTATTATCTTATAGATAGTATTATACAATCCTATTGGTCTAAAGCTAATGTTCTTGTATTCAACATTCTAGCCATTAAACCCTGCAATATGAAAGCATTTTCAATATGAAAATTTTCACACCGCCAAGATACTAATTCTACCAGTTACTCCAGCTAAACCATCCAAGCACTATAACCTCCCAACATCTAAACACTTGATTGGGATGTCAATTATCTATAGTTTTTCAACCACAGTTCTACCTAGATAACCTATGTACTAAGACCGGGATGGAGTCCACTCTGTTGGATCCCGATTCCAAAACTCAATTGGTCAAAATGAAATGTTTAGTTAAAATTTTTGTACGCATTGCTAAGTTGCTAACAATAAAGCCTCACCATCCCAACACCACAGATAGATAATATTCCACCATATGTAATTAGCTTCTTCCTTCTTTACCAAACATTTTCATTCATTTATTTCATATAGTATAGAAATCATTGATAGAAATGAAGTTTTTTGGTTCCGGCAGTGGACGAGGTCTTGGTATTCAAAGTCTAAACATTTGGAATGATAAACAGCAAAACATTCCTCATAGTTGTAATCATGGGAAAAAAAATCTACGTTCTTATATTCATATAAGAATCATTTTGATAATTTAAGTATGTACCCGCACATCAGTAAAACAAAATCAAAAGGAAAACTTGCTTCTTATGAGATTTATCAATAGTCACTATCACCTCTACATAGGCACAACTACACTACAAATAAAATTCCAAAGTCATCTATTGATCAAATCCCAAATCTAAATCACAATATCACATGCATTGCTTCCAAATCCAGATCTAAGAGTAATTATAAAACAAGATCGTAAAAAAATGCAAAAAAATTACCTCTGAATGATGTGTTCAATTACATCAAATCCCTCCAATGATTGATTCTTTATTAGTTTCAGCTCCATTCGTTGAGTTTAACATTACACATGCATCACATCCCACCTACAACAAAAACAAAAATCAAAATTACAGTAAACAAAAATCAAAATTATAGTAAATCAAAATCAATAGAGAATTGTGAAAATTCATTGATTATTACCATAACGAAATAGTCTTGATGAGTAATCGAACAAGAGGAGGAGACACTATATTGATTTCTATAGAGTTGAAGAACTGTGGATCTTTTAATTTCCATTTTTGTTGAAATTTTACTTAATTCTATTCTCCAAACAAAAATTCAAATACTGCAATTATAGATCTAAGTTCTCATCATGAATCGAATAAGAGATTCGATCTGAAATTTTATCTCTGTAACGTTGTATTCAACAGCGGTAGATGGATCATGGGAGTTGTTTCGACATGTGAAACGGAAGAAAAGAAAACGAAATTGAACTGAATCATGAAAGCTTATGGGTATATTTTTCATCAGAAATGTTCTGTTTGGACTGAATCGTTCTTAAGAGGACTGACTCGTCTTGAATTGGGTAAATTTGGTTCTCCTAGTACTAGGCTTGAGAAGGCTGGACTAGGGTGTCTAAAGCCCAATATATTTGAGACTAAATGTTAATTTCTATTTTTTCAAACCTTGGATCAAACCGTGATTACTGAACGATTTTTTGGGGACCAGCCTTTTTTAGAGGGGGCCATTGTTTTATAAGGGCCACCTACCCTATACTTATATAAGGGATCCTAAAATGTAGACATTACTAATTTTCCCCCTAACCCTAATTGAGATTATAACTAAACTAATAACTACCAAAATATAAAAAAACCTAATCTAATCTATTAACAAAAACCTAAATCAGACTACCCTACCGCCGCACAAAGAAAAAAAATCTTCTTCTTCTTCTTCTTCCTTTCAACATCGTCTTCATCGATTAATCGTCGATTCATAAAATTTTCATCGTCGATTAATCAATCGACTATAAGAATGGTTCTTCGAAATAAAACCAACCGACTTCAAGGAGAAGGTCCTCGATTGGGACATCTAGCAAATCATCCAAGTGATTTTGAGATCATAAAGAAGTGGAACAACCAAGTGAAGCCATAATCCAGTATAATAGACGCTTGAAGAAGCCTGATTCTGCCATGGGACCGATTCGCAGGTATTTTCCAACAACCCATTACTTTTAATTTGATTTTGATTCGTTTAATTGAATAGAAGTCATCAAAATAGGGTTCAAATGGAAGTTACAGTGCATTGTTCGGTTAGGACGAATTTATGAAAAACCCTAGTTTGTTAACCGACCTTCCTGAAAGGAAGAACACGAAGAGCAGTTCGGTTCTATAGGATTCAAAACTAGGTCACCGAACTGCCAGTTCGGTTAGTTCGCAAAGAAGCCTAAAACTTTTGTCTAACCGAACTTAACCTATTTTACAACAATTTTTTTTCACATGTAACCGAAGTGTGTTTTTTGGCCCGCTATTTTGAATTTTTATGTAACCAAACTGAGCTATCTTGTTCGGTTGGTTCGCATAAAATTCTAAAACTAACCGAACTTTACAACAAAAAAAAAAAATTCAATGTAACCGAACTATGCTATTTTGCCCAATATGTTGAGTTTCAATTTAACCGAACTTGTCCAACTATGTTGAGTTGCATACATGTGGAGTTCGGTTTATTCGCCAAAAACATTAACAAACCGAACTCTTCACTAATAGTGACCAATGTTGAGTTCGGTTTGTTCGCAAAAAACCTTGACAAACCGAACTCTTCAGTAGTTGCATACATGTGGAGTTCAGTTTGTTCGCAAAAAACCTTGACAAACCGAACTCTTCATTAATAGTGACCAATGTTGAGTTCGGTTTGTTCGTAAAAAAAACTTTGGTAACTGAACTATACTCTGGAACACAAAATTAGACTTGACCTATTTTTCGTGAACTTTTGCTACTAACCAAACCTTACGCTGAGAACCCTTATGTTGCATCTGATTTAGTGAATCATTTATCGGTTAAGCTAATATCTTTTGTTTTCTTGATTAGTGGGAGAGGCAAAAAAATCATACCAATCTTTACCGGAAGATCTGAGAACTCCCACGTCTTGAGGCAGAGTACACTTAGGTGCCTCTAAGCGTGGAACCCAAAATGCCAAGTTTGGAGGTGGGTCATTACCGGGTGTTGTCATCCAAGATGGTGTCAATAGAGATAATGTTGACAATGTAATCCAACAAGTTAATGAAGAGATCGTGGAAGAGATGGGCAGTCAAGGACATAATCAAGGTGGAGAAGGTGAACCAGCTGAAGAAGGAGGAATGAGGGTGACGATGATAAGGGTGAAAAAGATGGGGAAGATGGAGATAAGGATGATGATGAATCAGAGGAGGACTCGGGGGAAGAGGAAGAGGAACAAGTAGAAATATTGGGAAAGAAACCTAGAAAGACGCCTAAAAATCCTTGTGCTAGATATTCATACATTCCTGATGACAATTTGTGTTTGCCGCCAAAGAAGCCAACTTATGGTACTCCAAGAGATGGAGGGGAGGTATTGATGGGATACAAAAACTCATGGGTTGCCAAGATCTTTGCGACAAAGGTACGGTTCAATCTTAACCATCAACGGTTCTCAGTCATTTTATTATATTTTGACATATATTGTTCTTTTCTATATATATTAGTATATAAGATATGATGTTGTTTTTGTAGGATCATAATAATGTTGTTCGTGTTTTGAAACGTATAAAGAACAAGATATGGAATATAGAGAATGAGTGTGATGATGTCTGCTTGGCGGTATTTGATTGTATGCTATGGAATGGGATACAACATGCCACCAAAAATTTGATATTGTCACTGTTTCTGCATTTGCCGAGAGGGCTTATCCAGAGACGGATACCTTTCATCTACCGTTTGGCGAGATGGAAATAACTCCGGATGATTGTTTTAGAATCACAACCCTACTGTTGATGGTGGATTTTCCTTTAAGGCTAAAATTGTAAAAGCCAAAATTATGCGCTGACATCCTGTAAAGGATAAAGCCATTAATGAGTGATGAATACTTCTTCACTTTACTAATTCACCTAGAATGGAGCATGTAGCAACAAATCCCATATACCCTATGAATTTATAGAATTATCAATTAATGCATGACCAACCTTGTATTTCCTATGTTGTTCCCGCAGAACTCTCATTATTAGTGCGACATGACGACTGAGTGTTACTCTCAGCAGAGTAACACGAATCTCCAAGTATTAATAGTGAGGCATGCATGAAATACGCGTACAGGCTACATCTCTCGGTGTGTTATGCTAACCCGATTGAGCATATTTGAATCTGAACTGTCCATATCAGTCTCAGAAACAATCATGACCACGCAAGTTGGACGCACGATTTAACCAGCCTAGACGATCCTCAGCAGGAGCAGGCTACTACATTAATGACCAACAGCGGGCCCACTTATGTCTTGTTCGGTCGAATACCTACCATGCCCCCCAAACTACCACCGAACACCAGCCTGAAGTTGGATGTCCAGACTGGTATGGAGCAGCTTGGAGGAATTGTACAAACAAAGGCCGCATATGGCAGTCTCAAGTTCATCACGTCCGTACAACTTCACCGGCATGGTTGGACGGCGTGGATCATCCCAAAGCCGGTCGAACAAGCGTCGCGGTGTACACCGGCGGACCTTCTTCCTACCTTCATGACCGACTCTTCCTTAACCTGACCAGATTGCAATATATGATTGTCCGAAGTTGTGTCAGAGAGGGTCGCAGGAAATTCCACTAAAGGTCCCAAATTGATCACGACCATCCAATTTCACCGGCATGATTGGATGACTTAGATCGGACCCATAGCCACCAGACAGGTATTGGCGCGTTCACCACCGGCCCAACGTGGGCCCCACATGGTCGGCCTCCCCAAAGGAGAAGTGTGGCTTGCCAATTCGTCCATCCAAAGAAGCGTGGACGTGAAACCCTAATTAGGGTTTGCGGCACATCACGTGTCGCAAATCAGTCTCAACCATCCATCTTAGCAGGTATAGACGGACGGCGTAGACGTAGATTCAAAGGGCCCATAGCATGTCAACACAATCACCGTGGGCCCTCTTACATACATGACTAATCGGTCAAGACCAACTATGGTTGGTCGTCTCGATTCGTGCGCCCAAACTAGGCATGGCCACGCGTTTTCAATTGCAAATCGATCTCGACCACTCAACTTTGCCGGACAAATTGAGTGGCTTAGATTATATCTTCACGGGACAGTGTGGTACAGACGTGTAGACTGGCCTGCCGACTGCATGCCTGACTGATCGGCCAAGACCGACAATGGTTGGTCGTATCGAAACGCGCGCCCAAAGTAGGCACGACGTGCGGTCTTCAATTCCTTTGCGGCATGGGGTTTTTGTCGCAAATCAATCTCAGCCGCTCCTCTTTTCCAGACAAATTGAGTGGCTTAGATCGCATCTCCATGGGACAGTGAGGTAAAGACACCTACACCAGCATGCCGTCTACACGCATGCCCAATCGGCCCTGCCAAAAACGTGTCTCATGCCTGGATTCGACCAAGCTAAAGGTTGGTGTTCGAGCACCTCCTAAACCCTAATCCGACGGTCGCAGATATGGGTCGCAAGCCATCTCGTCCGTCCAACTTCACCAGCCTGGACGGACAGCCTAAGACAGGAGTTAGGCGACCCGTGAGGTATCACCACAATCACCGTACACCACTCTTCCACACATAGTGATCGTCCAAGTCAAGGCTTACCTATACATCCTCCAAACGATCACTCGAAGATGGTTGGACGTGATGCTATGCTTAATCCGCGATTTACTCCATTAAGCCTTAAAACAGCGATGTTTCATACACGCTGAATATATTCGATGCGTTACATACATAGAAATGCACACGATATTTCATAAATATCGACTTCCTAAATAACTTAGTTATTTAACCTAGCATCACATGCTTTCTGTGGGTCCCACGATCTACACACTCGAGACATTAATCTTGTCACAAACCGGGGGATACATACTGGGGTATTGGTCTGGCGGTTTACAGCGTGCAGCGCACAACGCGCCATCACAAGAACGTGTCAGGAAGACATGGACGGTTAGTGATGATGGGAGAAGTGGGCAAGATTGATCGTGTGATACTAACACACGCAACTCCACTACTCCATCACTCCACTTTCTCCACTTCCCACGAGAGACGTGGGTAAGTCTCAATGACTTGTATAAATAGGTTCTCCTCCCTATTTCCAGAACAAGACAACAGAAACCAAGTGTTGATACAACCGTATCCAAACACCAGAACTGATAGCTAACATTCTGCAAGCCAGTTCAGCTTTATGATACAAGTCATACACAGCCAACACCTCCACAATATCAACACCTTCTTCGCTTCCCTCCCTAAGATCAACCCCATCTCCTTCACTTTGTGACCGAAGCAAGTCTGGAACGGCCATTTCTTGGTTTAGGACGGAGTTGTACAGATTGATTTCTCGAATCACAAGCACTCCCGTGCAGTGCAATTGTTTAGGGTTTAGATTCATTTCTCATCCACACACCCCAAATTACCAAAACCAGCAGAAATAGTTTTCACCCATAAACACCTACCAATTACGGGAACAAGTGTTCGAGATGGCTACGATCCCTCGATGAGTTATGAACTTCTTGAAAAGCTAGTCGAAAAGTGTCTAGGATTGAGCGATAAAAAGGCACAATGTGAGTTTATACGAGCTAACAAAGAGCCTGAGGAAGGTGATAAGTATAATGAGTTTGAGGAAGATCGCACGTATAAGAAGAAGTTGAAAAAGATCAAGCTCAAAACCTTGTTTGATGAGTTTTCAGGGACGAAAGATTTGGTTGCTCAAGAAAAGTTGGTGATGACAGAGGAGAAGATTAAGCACCATGTGACTGCTTATTTGTTATATCAACTAGGAACCATTTTCTTCCCCGACACTTCAGGTCACGTGGTAAATTCTCATTACCTCCAGCTATTGGACCCCCTGAATGAGGTGAACAACTACTGTTGGGGCATTGCGGTTCTTTCATTCGTTCAAGTGGAACTCAGAAAAGCTTCGAGGATTAAGAGTCCACTTCTAAACAATATATAAGTGAATGAATGTGTATTATTACTAATCATATTGCGAATGTATTATTTGTTGCCTCTTCTCATAGGTTTGGGTGTACGACCACTTCTCTAAACTGCTATTATCTCATACTCACACTCCTTGACCTTATGGGAAGCCTACAGCTGGTAAATATGAATTTTTGAACTCACAAGAAAAGAATAAGAAAAAAAGGTGTTGGAGTTGAGGGAGACATTAAATAAGTTAACAGTGGAAGATGTGGTTTTCCATCCTTACACCATTGCATCAGATGAAGACGAGGAGGATGTTGAGGTTATTTATTTCTCACCTGTTGCGGATTATAATGGACCGTTGTTTCATCCTGGAGGTTGTACAATGTATAATCCTCGAAGAGTATTAATACAACTTTCTTGTGTCCAAAGTGTCCCACAAGTGGAAAACTTCAACTTCAAGGTGAAGAAGCAGGGAACTAAGAACTCCGAGAAGAATTTCTCCCCCAAATACGATCCTGCTCCATCAGTGGACCACTGGAAGAACTTTGGTAATTATTTTGTTCCAGTCGAAGAGCTACAAGATACGTTTGATGAGCCAAATGCCGCTGAAGAGGGATATATGGAATGATATGAACATTTTTCTCATCCTAGTGTAATAAACAGTGTCCAACAAGCCTGTGCTGATGAAGCAAAAGCGAAGGAAGTGGAGAAAGAGGCTCAGAAAATTATGAAGCATACCCCTACGTGTGGTGATGAGGCCTTGATCTTGTGGAATTCGGCGGCAAGATATTTACTCTTATTTTTGTTTTTCAAAATGTTATAAAGTATTGAAAAATAATAGTTACTTATGTTTTTGATTGAGAAAAGGTGAAGGCAAGTGGTAAATTGTTGAAGAAAATGATGGCAAAAATCCGAAGTGGAGAGACGATGGACACTCGACAACAAACAAACCTCTACAACCAATGGACTAATGTTTTTAATCCCAACCTTGTCGATACAAGCCAGGTTGATCCAATCCAGACCATGTTGTTGAAGATGAGTCGCCGAGAAGGGGGAGGTTCAAGTCGGATGGTTGAACAACAAAGCAGTGGATATGACACTCCTAGTGACGAAGGACGACCTAAAGCTCCTAAACACAAGAGTAGAAAAGTTTCTCGTAGTGGTCGTGGTAAATGAGTGATTGAAACAATTAGTACTTTATTTCCTTATGTTTGGAAGACTTTTTTTATTGAGGATTTGGTAGTTTGTTTTCTAATGTTTGGAAGTCTTTTTTATTGCGGAAATGGTAGTTTGTTTTCTCATGTTTGTTTCCAACATTTAGATATGTGGATTAGTAAATGAATTTCATAATTTGGTTTTTAATTTGTGTTTTAAGGGATTAGTTCGGCTATTTGACTCATATGTGTTTCATTAAATTCAAAATTTTAAGAAACAATTAGGTAGTTTGGTTAGTAGATTAAATATCGTAAACAACTGAACTTGATGGTCCATAAGTTCGGTTTATTCGCAATTTTTTTAATCTAACCGAACTCAGCTACAAAAAAAATCAGAAGTTACAGAGTTGTGTTCGGTTACTTGCATACACCATCCTTAGTTCATAAACCATCCTTAGTGTAGTTTTAGTTCGGTTACCTGCAATTTTTTGGCAGGTAACCGAATAATACTCTGTAACTTTTGAATGTTTTTTGGTTGCTGAGTTCGGTTACCTTTGATTTACGGAACTAACCGAACTTAAGGACAGCGAAGTTCGGTTATATGTATAAAGTTTTCAAGTAACTGAACTCAGGAGTTCGGTTTTGTCGATGCATTTCTTTTGTAACCGAACTATCTATTTTGAAATTTGAATGACACAAATTTCAAGTAATGACTATTTTTATAGCCGTTATACACCTTAGTGGTATAAATATGTGTCTCATAGTTAACAAATTGTCTCAAAATATTCTAAAAATGGCAGCTACTGCTCCTAAATTTACTCTAGATGAAGATCTTTCTCTTTGCAGAAACTACATACTATACTATCCAAAGAGGGGTGAAGAACGAAGAATGAATGGTATTATGAGTCAAAGTTATTGGGGTAAATTCATGAGAAATTCTGCTCCGAAACAACAAACCCTCATAACTGTGATCATATAGCTTTGTTCATTCGATTTGGAAAGATTCAAGATAGAGTTGTGGAATTTATGGCTTTGTTTTGTATTGTAAGGCGGTATCGACTTAGGGGTGAAACATTCGATGAAATCATTTTAACAACAAAAAATGAATGGCGAAGATGGAAGAGAAAGAATTTCAAATATGAAGATCATGTCCGCATCCTCAAAGACTTTTTCATAACGCGTTTCGAATATTAAATGTCCTGTAAATAGTTCGTCCATGTCCTGTAATCTCATTTCCTAACCGAACTTTTGTCCTGCAATAGTTCGTGATGTCCTTTAATCTAAGTTCATTTCTATAAGCTGCATTTCAAAAAACACAAAAATATGACCAAATAACACAAAAATAAGACCAAATTCCAAAAAACACAATCTTTCATTCTTATGTTGATGTTCAAAGCATACTTAGTTTAACTAATGGTACATTTAATCATCCTCAAGGGAAATTGAACCTTCGTGTATAATTTTGTCTGATTCCTTCAAAGCTTTCCACATCTCCATGTTATGTTCATACATAATGCACCAACCCAATATTCTGTCGGGGTTAAATCCATGCCAATAAGAGTGGCCGCATATCGGAGGCAATGGACAATTGTCTTCTAACCGGAGGCCTACAAAATGGTTGTTGTTTATCAACGCAATCACCACTCTCCTACGTCTAAGTTGCTCGACACAAATGGTTGTCTTCGGAGTGTATGTGAAACTAACACCTTTTGAGAAATAGTGAACCACGCAATTGAATGCGTCGGCGATTAAGTGCCCACATATCGGCATGCCCATCCAATGATCCCTTGTGATTGGATTGGCCCCGTGGAGACGGATTTGGTACCTAACAAATTGCATATTGAGACTAGCATCCCCATCGGACAACATTGTCTTGTAAAATTCCGGTTTCTCCTTTAGCTTCATCAACAAACTTTGACGGACATAAGTGATTTGATTATAGCTTGGCACCTTGGGTGAAAGGCCTTAGTTGTTGTACGACAACGTAGAAACCGCAATGACCATCCGGAGGGACGTCATGGGTGGATATGACGTAATCTCTAATGTAAGGAGGTAGCTCTTCCAAGAACCTTTTATCACCAAGAGGTGGTGTCTCATCAATTGGAGCCTTTAGCTTCACGTCTTGTTGAATTGGTTGGCTCGGTTCCGACAGAGTAGGTTGGGTTGGTGGAGAGTGTAACATCGGTTCTTTTTTCTTCATATCCCGTTCACTTATCTCGCCCTTTTCCATAATATTCCTAGCCCTTTTCTTAAAATCTTCTTGGTACTTCGCCGCGGTATGCTCATACCCCGAAGGATCTCTAGTAAAAGGGGTCATTTCTCTTTTCCTCTTAGCCAACACCTTTGCATATTCTCTAACTTGTTTTTTGGTTTCTTTGGTTCTTGGCCTACCTTTGCCCTTGCCTTTATTCGGTTCTTGCACGTTATCCGAAGTGTGCGGATAAACGATTGGTCGCATGTCATCCCAAAAGATTTGCCTTTCGAGTTTGTTCATGTTCTGGTACATCTCGATCACGATTCTTCCCATTTCTTTATCACCAAAATCTTCTCCGACATCACCCTTTGGAGGAGGGACAAAACTTAATTGTTTCCAATGTGGATCTATATCGCTTAAAGGGATTATGCCATGTTCATACTTAGATATCATATGGCGACAAGGGAGTCCCATAGACTTCATCATGTTGTAAACACACACACCTCGTCCGGCTTGGTTCCCCATATGTCGATCAAATTCACCTCAACCATTAACCTCTTAATGCAAGCATGTGAAACATTATAGTGGAGTCCCTTGAAAAACCGAAGGTCCGCCATTTTGTTGATGTTACCACCTTTGTATACAAGCTTTTTGTATTTCATGATGCGGAACTTCTTTTTAATTCTCTCAATATCGCGGTTGAAGTAACTCTCCATTGCGTTAAACACAACCACAAAATTATAGACACATCCAAAGGGATTTTTCTTCAACCGGTGGTGAGCCGATTCTACCAAACTTGTCGTTTGATTCTCAAAGTGTTTATAGTTGTTGATAAAAGCATAAACGAAGCGCTCTTTGTGCGGTTCCAACCATTGCTCCACCACATATGTTATTATATCCTCCGGATATTCGGGGCTAGACCAATGTTCTCTAAATTCGAAAAGATTTAGATAATACTCTTCTTCGGTGAGAGACCAAGTCAATGCCTCCCATTCCCCGGAGAAGGCAACCCATTTAGTGTGATTTATGGTATATTGTTTGTCGAATGCCTCTTTTGCATCCGCTTGTTCATCTTCCGGTAGCTTACTAATCTCTTCCAATCCTTTCCTCTTAGGTGGACAAAGTTGAGGATTGCACCTATTCATCACATTGCACCATATATGAAATGTACAAAGCATATTATGTGCCAATGGGAAGACTTTCTCTATTGCGTTCATCAATGCTACTTCATTGTCCTTCACGATAACCTCGGGGATATCATCATCTCGGTAGATCACCTTCACTTGTTGTAGCGCCCAAGTGTAACTTGGTTCTTGCTCGTCCTTTAGAAAACAAAAGGCAACGGTAAATGGTGACTTCGTCTTCCTACGAACAACAATGTTCAAAAATGGCATCTCGTATTTGTTTGTTTTGTAAGTGCAATCCATTATAAGAACTTCATGGAAGGATTGAGACAATTGAACACTCTTCGGATGAGCAATGAAGAGATGAGTTATTTCTTCTTCCGGACCAACCTTCTTTTGAACCGCGTAGCCTTTCTCTTGAGCCAAAAAAAAAAATTGTTGCATTACTTGTCTATCCTTCCATTCATTCCTTTTAATTGTCTCAATTGCATTGTAAATGGTGGACAAAGATGATACGTTATCCGAGTTATCTTCCTTTAATAAGCGAAGCATAACGGTAGGTGGAATGCTCATTTTCCTATACTTAGCAATTTTTTCCATTTCTTGAGGAGTGAGCCTTGCGTCCATTGCATGTCCTTCAAGATCTTCCTGATGAGGGTGGTTATGACGACCTACCACCTTATCTATAGCTAGAAACCATTTCTTCGTTAATTTGCTCTTGCTAAATACTAGCTTGAACGGGCATTTAATTTTCTTTGAGAATGTTGTGTTCTTCCTCGTCGTCTTTCCTTTATACTCATAACCCTTCCTCTTGTGACTAACATCGGGATATCCACTTCTCCCACAAACCATTTCAAAACGAGTTTGGCTTTCTTTTCCATTTAAAACTGAGACGCATTTGACTCTCTTAGCATGTTCTCTATCCCAATTCTTCGCATCAATAGGTAAGTCAAATACCAACTCATTAGCATAGTGATGAGATGTATCTTCGAACAACATATCAACCGGAGAAGGTTGATCATCCATTGGTATAGGTTGGCATTCCATCTACAAGAAATGTAACAACATCAATTGGAATTACATTAGAGTTCGGTTACTTGTAAATTTTATCACAATAACCGAACCCAAGGTTCGGTTCATAAAGCAAAGTTGACATGTAACCAACAAATAACAAATAAACAGTTCGGTTACTTCCTATTTTATCTAGGTAACCGAATAGAACCCTGGAACTTCAAATTTTGTTTGTTTGTTAAGTTCGAATGTTTATGTTGTTGTTTCGAGTTTGCGAAACAACCGAACTTAATACACTTAGTATACACTTATATTATGTAAAGTTCGGTTAGCTAGTTCGTAAACATGCAGTTTGCGAAACAACCGAACTTTGTACACTAAGTTAACTCTTATTCGTACGTAAGTTCGGTTAGTTATTGGTTAATTGGTTGCGAACCAACCGAACTTTGTACACTAAGTTAGATCTAATTTTTACGTAAAGTTCGGTTTGTTAATTAGTTACGAACCAACCAAACATAACGCTGGTAATCCTAGAAACTTCCATTAATAGAAAGTTCGGTAACCTGCGTGTTTGGACCAAGTAACCGAACTGCACTTTCAGATGAGTTCGGTTACCTGTTCTTCACACGATGGAACCGAACTACACCTTCAGAAGAGTTCGGTTACATGTTCTTCACTCCCAAATCCATTTGAAAAAATTACATTTTTAGGAAAGTTTGGACCAATTCAACATACATTATCTAAGTTTGGAGCATACCTGGACACCTAAATACTCTTCCTCCGGTTGTGGCTGATAAAATCCATCATATTCATCTTGAGATTGAGTTTGGGGAAGAATAGAATCACCATCTAATAAATAACTCATATCCGGATCATTGTAAAGATTAACAAATACTCTAGAAGAGGATGGAGATGAAGAATCAGATGAGTTTTCATCACTTGAATACCCAAACTTAGTGAATTGGAAAAAAAAATATTTTCCATGTTTTTCTCCTTCATCTTCTCTAACTTTACTCTCTCAATAATTCTACTCCTCTAATAAAAAAACTCATCTTTTAATTTAATCTCACTAATTATATTTAACTAAATTATTTCACTAATCATAACCTAAAATTAATTATGAGGGTAGTTTAGGTATTAATATAAAATCTAGATATGGGGTGACCTAGATTTACTTCTATTGTCTTTACCCAAAATAAAACTATGATCCCAAAAAACGGTGATGCCCAAAAAATCGCTCATTTATAACCACACAAAATGCATCTCTCCTACAGAAAATGCTAGAATTAAGTAGATGTTGGATTATAACATGATAACGCCTAATTTTGCTTTTTTGGCACTCAGAGGAATCATGTAATAGTATTTTTTCAGCGCCAGGCCACCTCAAAAAAATAAACAATCATAGAGAGGCTTTTTTTTTTTTTTTTTTGCAAGTTTCTTATTAACCTTTGAAATCTTCAAATAGTCCAATTTGACTCAATTTTATGGTTCCTTATTTTCCCCTAGCCTTACTATCTATGATTCTATAACTTTGTATTTGTGAACAAGAAACACGTCATATTTTATCTAGCGTTTTTAGGGGCCACTCAAAAGGAATTAGGGGCCAACAATAAAACAAAAAAGGTCACCCAATCCTAAATTGTGTTCACCCCTTATCTCCCATATTTCGTAATGACAAAATTACCCTTCGATATTCGGTAGTTTGAGCAGGATTCGGGTGATAAAAAAATTTGAGGGATTTTTTTTTGTTGCTTTTTCGAACTTTGGTACAACCATAATCGGTAGTAAAGTGTGTTACTTTAACTTCCGAATGTATATTGGTCCCAAAATGAGATTTTTCCAAAATCCTTTAATTTTCGACTTTGGTACAACCATAATCGGTAGTAAAGTGTGTTACTTTAACTTCCGAATGTATATTTGCCCCAAAATGATATTTTGCCAAAATCCTTAAATTTTCGAACTTTGGTACAACCATAATCGGTAGTAAATTGTGTTACTTTAGCCTCCGAATATTTTCATTTTTTGAATCTTAGTACTACCATAAATCGGTAGTAAATTTAACTTCCGAATGTATATTGTCCCCAAAATGAGATTTTGCCAAAATCCTAAAATTTTCAAACTTTGGTACTACCATAATCGGTAGTAAAGTGTGTTACTTTAACCTCCGAATATACTAAATTTTCGAATTTTAGCACTACCATAATCGGTAGTAAATTTAACTTCCGAACGTATATTGGCCCCAAAATGAGATTTTGCCAAAATCCTAAAACTTTCGAACTTTGGTACTACCATAATCGGTAGTAAAGTGTGTTACTTTAACCTCCGAATATACTCAATTTTCGAAATTTTAGCACTACCATAATCGGTAGTAAATTTGATTTCCGAATGTATATTGGCCCCAAAATGTGATTTTGCAAAATCTTAAAATTTTCGAATTTTGGTACTACCATAATCGGTAGTAAAGTGTGTTACTTTAACCTCCGAATATATTCAATTTTCGAATATTAGTACTACCATAATCGGTAGTAAATTTGACTTCCGAATGTATATTGGCCCCAAAATATGATTTTGCCAAAATCCTAAAATTTTCGAACTTTGGTACTACCATAATCGGTAGTAAAGTGTGTTACTTTAACCTCCGAATATACTAAATTTTCGAATTTTAGTACTACCATAATCGGAAGTGAATTGTGTTAATAAGTGATGCTTATTATCTGCCGATTGTGTTCATGGCCTCAAATTCAAATTTTCAAAACTTAACAAAAGTTTCAAAATTTTCTACTTTCACAATCGGTAGTTAATGGTGTTCATTATCTATCGATTGTGCGTAACTTTTTGTACATAGAAATTTAATTTTTAGAATCAAGAATAATCGGTAGATATCGATCAATTTACCTACCGATTATGGTTGATGTTCTTAAGAAACGAAGAACATCAACCATAATCGGTAGGTAAAGTAGATTATTATCTACCGATTATGTTTCTGCTAGTGTAAATCCAAGAACATCAACCATACTCGGTAGGTAAAATAGATAGTTATCTACCGATTATGTTTCTGCTACTGTAAATCCAAGAAAATTTTCGAATCAAAATTTTGATTTCAAGTAATCAAATCCTAATTTTGAATCACAACTACTATCATCTATTCGTTTTGTTTGTTGAACTCCTTTTTTTTTATGTTCTAAGTTTCAACTTTAAGGTTAATGAATTTTGGGTTTTAATTTTAAACAATCAATCATAACATTTGTTTGATCGATGATCTTTGTTTTCAATCAAAATTAAAATGATGGAAAAAAATTTCAATGGGTGGGAAAGAGAAGAAGAAGTGGAATGATATGATTATGAAAATAAAGGATATAGGTTTAGATTTAGTATAAAGGTGAAGGACAATATAGACAATGTTTTATTTTTAAGACATCCCTTAACCTCCTTCAATGGATGGGAATAAAAAGGTGTCCTCTAATTCCTTTTGAATGGCCCCTAAAAACGCCAGGATATTTTAATGTAGGAGACATAATAATTAAAGATTCGAAGTAAGCATCCCATCCACCTACAACAACTGTTCGGTGCTAGCAGTAATGTGTCAGGTTTCTAAGACAATTTTGCCTAATAGTACTAATGAGTGTTCTTGCCTATATGACAAACAAAAAAGAAATGACAGAGAGTCAGGAGGGCTAGCTCTGATGCTTTCTGATCGTACAGGAAAAATCTCGGAGGCAAGATGGAGATGCTTTGAAGCAAGGAATGAGGAAGAACTAGAGGATGCAGCCGCTTCCATGACAATCCAGTGGGCACAACAACTAAACCATCCCCGAGTTGAAGTTGAGAGTGACAATGTGAAAGTCCTTGAAGCTGTTAGATGTCAATTACAGACGGTGAAAAGAGATAAAACAAGGTTGTATGCAGGCAACAAAAGGAACTTCTTATTATGTACTAGGAATTTAACGGAACTCAGTCATGTTCCGAAGTCCGAAAACTATTTGGCAGTACTTCTAGCCACGATGTGTGTGGAACAAAATGTGTGTAAGCAGTGGAAGGAACCACTTATCAACTCTTTCTTGGTTCGTTTTCTTCAGGAAGGTGATAACTCAAGCTGTATTTTGTAACCCCAGGGATGGCCCTGGTTTATTTATTAAAAAAAAAAAAGAAACAAAAAAGAAAGAACATTCGAAACTGAAACATTTTACATTTCTTGAAGCAAACTAGAAGGGAAGATTCTGTAAAGAGCAAATTTTATCCTAGAAAGCTTATTTGGCAATGACACAGTTCTAAACAAGTTATGACTTGGACTCATTCTTGATCAGGGACTAATCAGAAGAAGAAACATTATATCAATTCCACCAAGTCAGCTGCATAAATTACTGGAGTTTACCTGCTATGAACTAGACACTTTTTCTAGGAGGACATGAAAATGTTTAAGACAGGATATACAGTTAAAGCAAAATAGTAGTTTCAACTAATAAGCAAATTTAGCATATAGAGAGACAAGTCACAAATCCATCTAAAACCCAGAGTGGATATTTTACAACATGCCGCAGGCTCTCAAAACCAAAAATCTACAATTTACCTGCCAAGTATCTAATACTAACAAGAATGATATTACAAAAGCACTACAAACTCTACCTTGCTACTTTACAGTTTGCTTCCTCTTTCATTCGCCAGAGCTCTCACATGAACTTCCCAGGTTGGCAATCATGTCATGAACAAGCAATCTTATCATGTGCTTTCCTGATGATCTTGAGATTTCTAAACATTCTTGCAAGTCAGCATCACAAGCTAATACAACCCACTCTTGATCATCATCCAAATACTTGATCTCGAATGTGCCCACCTCCAATTTCAACCTCTTCGCTACTTCCTCCTTTAATTCGATCAAACTAGACGTTAACAAGAGACGAAATCTAATAATATCGTCTCTATAAGTAGCCTTAATAGTTATTGTTCGCACGTCCTGGGTAGCTGTTACATGGGGCATCGTGCGCGGAGGAGCCATTTCTTGGTATGTGGTTTGGTCAAGAACTGGAGGGTTTATCCAAGAAGAATCAGGAACTTGATCATCTAAACCACTCTCCACCTCAACAGCTAAACTACAGAGATTACTCAAATCTTTTGAGCTTCCTGCATCTTCGACCAACATTCCTCCCAATGGTTGTGGTAATTGTTGTTGTGTTGCAATTAGAGCATCCGGTATCGAAAAGGCAGCAGTTAGATTTAGCTCCCCATTCTGAGGGAAAACAACATTCAGGGAATTGCCGATATTTAGACCTTGCTCTTGGTTGGAATGGACTACGAAATCGTTCAGTGGAGGGATTTCATTTGCAGGACTACTTTGGCTTGAACCATGAGAAGCAGGGTTTCCTGTGCTGCCATCTGCCGAACCACTTCTTGATTTCGACCCATTTGGGCCCTTACGGAACTTTGAATGGGATCCATTTTGTTCACGATTAATTTCTTGGTGAGATAACAATACTCCTTGGTTCCCTGTCTCACCACGGAAAGTACTTTGAAGTGTCATTTGTGTTGGTGATTGATTCTCTTTCGATCCTTGGAATTCTGATTGTTGTTCTTTAGGTCCCTCTAAGCTGACAGGCCAAGAAATTGAACCAACTGCAACAGAAAGAGGAGTACTTGTTGAAAGAGATGTCAGGTTAAATGTTCCTTCACCACCTTCAACAGATTCAATCACACGCTTCAGCTTAGAGAGAGAGCGATTAACTTTGTTGATTTTGCGTGATGGCCACCTCGATATTCCATGCTGCCTACATATGCGTTTCATCGTTGTTGGGCAAACTACAATAATCATGAGTCTTGTTAAGAAAATATTACTTATATCATTCCATGCAAGGTCTAACCATAAGATAGAATAAATTTACAAGCTTACCTCCAAGGCTCTTCGCAGCATCTTTGAGACTCCCAGCAAAGTATTGTTGCAGAACTTCTAAACTAATAGACTTCTCAGTTTTTCCGCGCCTTCTCTCTGTTGGTTTCTTTGTTCCTTTGTTTCCGGGGACAGACACACTAGCATTGCTACCATCAACACCAGCGCAATTCTCCCCATTACTTAGACCATCATACGGAGCCATGAGCTTCCTCTTGGACAAACCATTTGGTAAGCTATCAGAGCCTCGGGGAGATATTCCACACAAGACTTCAGAGTTTAGAACACCTTTCTCTCCCATTACAGGTTCAACGATTTCAATAAATCTTTTCTCGTCTTCCACATCATGTTCAGTAGCAACCCTCAGACTCCTAAAATGTTCCTTCATAGAGGTCATGATGGAAGACAACAAATCCTGTTGTTCACCATCATCTGTGATGCTAGGTGGAAGAAAGAACTCTAAAATATAATCATCACTACCAGTGTGACTACTACGTAAGCAAATAGCATAACAGCTCATTAACCCAAACATTAGAGAATAATGTACCAAAGGGTATTCAGTTTTACTAAACTGAGTAATATCACGAGAGAAACATGAACTATGGGATGCAAACGCTCTTCCAGCCACCCCTTGCCCTTTCTGCAAGTGATGCTCGGCACAAGCATCTCTAAAACCCCACATATGAGCATCCACAACATAAAACGCTACATCAGTTGTCGACATGCAGACTTGCCCTACACAGCTTCCATCAAAGCTTGAACAACTCTTCTTCACACCACCACCATCTGCTAGAACACTGCGATGTCTACAAGGGACCCAAGTCTGAGCCAAAGGCAACTTATGTGCTTCACATACCACATTTAATATCTCTAAAATTTCAGCAAGTGCAAGCTGCCGACCTTCATTGCATATCTGGTTATGACAAGGAAAAGATAGTAAATATGAGATGGAATAACAATAACTTGAAGATAAATTTCGACTGACCTCTTTGGTTGATAAGTAAAAACGAAAATGCAACTTAAACGGAGAAGAATTCACAACAAAGAATAGAAATAGAGTGAAAATAGACATCAAAGGCTAATGATTACACTTAATTTTTCATTAAATCGTAACTCACCTGCAAATTAGGATTGTCCAGAATGTCAGAACTTTTCAGGTTTACTGCCTGCACGTAAACTGAAAGTACGTTAAGTGACAAGTAGTAAAAATAATTATCAATATAAAAATTCAGGTAGCACCATGACGACAACTTAAAAACCAACATACCATGGATCATTTCCTATTGACAAGACCACTATTTCTCTTTTCGTTACTATTCTTTTCATAATTTCAAGTGATGTTTCTTTTCAAAAAAGAATCCTAACATGGTGACAACTACTAACTACTAACAACTAACAATCATGAAGAAATAAATGGTCATTTACTGACTGGTCTGAAATAAACAACAGAACCAGAACTCCAAAGAGAAGTTGATGCAAAATCAAAGACCACGAATTCACCAACCTGAAGAGCTTTACAGACTTTATCAACCTCAGGAGCATAATTAACCTTCTGAGATGTCAGTATGAGTTCAATCACAGCAACACAAGACTGGCCAGAAGGTTCAAAAACTGGCAGAGCTAGTGTCCCCCGGACATTATAATTCAAAGCATGAATAAGCCGTGGATACTCATTCTTGCTGTAATATTGCACATTTGGAGTCCATTCAGGCAATTTTTGCCGGAAAACACGGCCAGGAAGACCCATGTTACCGTCATTCTCTTCATCCACGGAAAACATATACATGAGAGAAACTGTTCTGTAATTAAGAAGACCATTGCTGTGTGGATCAAGAACAAAAGGTTGACCAGAAGTTGTAAGTACGTATCGGTCCCCATTTTTTATGGGTGCCCAAACTTGAGCCAGAACAGTTTGCTCTGTTGATTCCTTGAAGTATCGAAGTGCTTGTGTTATCCTCTCTTTGATCACACAAGATAAATCTTGACTCTCTGCTGGCACCACTCTAGTTGGTGGAAGACACACTTTTTCATCCTCAGTTCTGACAGTCATAGATTCAGGAATACCTGGATATCATGAGAATTCTTAGGTATGAGCAAGTAAAATGAATTGAGATACCAAAAAGGCCAGAGCTGAATGGGTTTCCACTGAGATTTGGTGATACAAAGTGATAAAAAACTAAAACAAAACTACTACCACCAAAGTAAAGGTCAATAAATCACATAAAAATGGATGTGAAAACATTCTGAGTGATTGAACTGTTAATAGTACCACATTAATAGATCAACCATTAACAGTTAACAATTCAGTTGGTGAGATTATAAAATTGGCAAACATATCCACAGCTTCATCCACACCTATGACACACTTAGAAAATGCATTGTTGTTGATGTTTGGTGCTTTACAGCAACGGTTTTAATAGGATAATTTGAGTATTTATGCTGTTTTTGGGAAATGCTATGACTGTTTCTATATCAGCCATCAGAACATATAAACACAGAAGATCGTCACAGAAATATAAAATGTTGATTATTCCAAAACCTCGTCCATTATTTTGTGTTACGAAAAAGCTGACCAAAAAACGTCACTACGGCTGAATAGTGTTTTAAATGATGAGTTCTGTGATCAATATAATCAACCGAAAGCCAATTTTTTTGCAAACTGTTGCAAAAATACTAGAAGTCCAACCAAACCATGAGAAGTGTTGACTACTGTATGGTGCAACTTGAAGCCATATATGAAAAACCTTAAAAAAACCTGTCCATGTTTTGTAGGGAAAATCAAAAGCAAAGCAGCCTATTTCAGTCATTTCTCCTTACTATTCAGATTTGTATGTTTTAATCTCTTTCTTTCTTTCTTAATTATGCTCAATTACTCTACTCTTCCATCCCAACCAAATCTTCAATTCTTAGCATCAAAAAATGAACAGAAGGCTGAAAATCATGGGGACACTAAGCAAACTAGTTCTAGAAACAGCAACCAAATTACCTATTAAGAAATAGAGAGACTAAATAGAACAGTAACAGTAATTAAAGTCTGAACCAAAAAGAGAATCCAACTCAAAAGAAGCATACTCCACTAGCATCCACCGAATAAAGATCAACTTTTGGATAAAAAGAAAATTACCAAAAACACCCAAAGACCTTGAGTCGCTAGGTCAGTAATCAAAGACCCTTTTTTTTCCAGTAATATCAATTTCAAAAGAAAAGAAGAACAAATTCAGAGAAACTAAATTAAGTAAATGAAACAAAAATCAACGATAAAACAGTAATAGTAGCTCAAACTTCCCTCGAGCACAAAAAAACAGCAATCAACTTGTACCCAAATGCGAATTTATGATAGTAATACACCAATTCTAGAAACCAAAAAGAGCTGAAATTGGAGTTGGATCAAACTTACGGGAAATAAGTTTAGGATAATCAGAGATACGAATACTAGCACCAGAAGTCGCAAGAGACGAAAATCCATTTAAAGCACTACCAAATTTATCATCATCACCATCAGAGAAAACCCATAGGGGAGAAGAAGGTTGTTGTTGCTGTTGTTCTAAAGAAGGAACATTCACAAGCTGCTGCTGCTGCTGCTGTTGATTTTGATTTTGTGAAGAAGTAGAAGAGAAAATAGAAAGAAAAAAAGGAGAAGAAGGACGAGGACAAAATGAGGTTTGATCAAAAGGCCACGAAGATGAATCAAAATCAAGATCAAGATCCATTAATGAATCTTTATCGACTGATGATTTGTCGGTAGATGATTTTGGTATGAAACTCGTCTGGTTTTCTTCTTCTTCTGGTTCAGACATTTTCTTATTTTAGTTTTCTGTGTTGTTTGTTTGAGAGTCAAGAGAGAGAGATAGGAAACAAGTTAATGGAAGTGAAGTCTGTCTCCGATTCCATAGAGAGAGAATCTATTTTTTTCTTTTTTTTGTTGTTGTCGTCAGACTTTACAAGTTGCAGGTAAAAGTAGGGGTGCACGTAACCTACCATACCCGCCAACCCTACCCTACCCGCCAGTTTTTTAACCGTATCCTATCCTATCCACTATTTGGCGGGTAGGGTGGCGGGTAAAGATTTTCTTAACCGCCAGTAAACGGGTAGGGTGGCGGGTATAGGCCATATCCTACCCACTCTACCTAGGGGTGCACATATCCTACTCCTACCCGCCAACCCTATCTTACCCGCCAGTGTTTTAACCGTATCCTACCCTATCCATTATTTGGTGGATAGGGTGGCGGGTAAAGATTTTCTTAACCGCCAGTAAACGGGTAGGGTGGCGGGTATAGGCCATATCCTACCCACCCTACCCGTTGTGCAGCCCTAGGTAAAAGTGATTTTTTTTTTGCTAAGTGACCCCAAGTACGCTAAGAACAACACATCAGCCGTCCGGAAGTAAAGTAAGAATAAGGAGGGTTGGGCCAGATTTGACTGCTAGATTAGCCAAAACAAAGTTGTAAATCTTTCTCAAAGTGTTTTCTATTCTTTAACACTACTTCTCTTTAGATATATCTCGCATGTGAATCAGTAGCGAGATAATTTCATTGAATGGTTTCGCGCAGTCAAAATCACCTTTTTGCGGAATGGTTCAGTACATGATAGAATATTTCAAGGTATCTGCGCTGAATGGAAATGTGAAACACCTCTGCGCTGAACCATTCAACGATAACATAGTTTGACCTTTTTTTTCTCTTACACCTAGTTTACACCATCAGTAATTAAATGTTTATTAATCATGTTTTCTCACACTCCTGTTACACCACCAACGGCTGTGTTTTCAAATTTTGAATTTTTAAGTGTTTGACAATTTGTTCCAACGGTTGTTTGTTTCAAAATTTGAAAATTTACCAAACTAAGGAATTCTTTTATTACATTGTAAAACAAGGTTACAATGTTTTCTGAAGAAATTAAAAAGTACATTAAAATTAAAAAGTTCATTGAAATTAAAATTCTACTTCTAAATTAACTTTTAAAAATTAAAAAGTATATTGAAATTAAAATTCTGCTTATAAATAACTTAAATGATTACTAATAAATCATTTTAATTTAGGGGATAGGATCAAGGTCATTACGGATCAAAATCTCGTTCTTCCATTTTTTGTAGAGAGGTTTCTCCCAATTCTCAACTTCACTCATATTTTGGCATAGGATCTTCAAGTCAGCTTCTCTTTGTTGGGTTTGTGACAATATTGTAGAGTTTTTGTGTGCTTCTTAAGGTACTCTTCCTCTGTTTCATACTTGGAAACCCTTTGTGCTTGCGATTTTTCAAGAAGTTCGATGAGCTTATCCATTTTGTCATCTGCTCTCTGCGATGCTTTAGCCTCATGAGCCCTTCGTTTGGAAGAATCTCTCCATGCACCTCTAACATCATCTGTTTGATCGAAAGAATGTCTTCTACGTGATATGTCCGAGGTTTCAGAACCAGGGGTTGATGGTGAGCTCCAAAACATTTATGTATCCTCCAAATCTCCATCCACACTTACTGGAGCGGAAGTACCATCTTCAGTGTCTTGAGTAGGTTGAGTGTTTTGAGTAAGTCCATCATCATTATTCACCTCCGGATTGTAGTCTGGTTGATAGATCTTCAGGAGCTGGAAAACCGATTCATGACTCCAAGGTTCCTTAACTTCTGCTTCATAATTCTGTTTTCCTTCGCGGTATTGCAATGACTTTTTGTACCTGTTTCCACCACTAGGTCATCTTTTATCAAACTCCTTCATAATTCTCTTCCAAAATTCTTTACTTTTTTGATCTTTTCCTTTAGTCGGATCGTTGCTTACTATAATCCAAGCGGTAATTAGTGCATCATCCTCTTTTGGTTGAAAGTGCGATATGTTTTGTATGAACAAAATTGTATTAGGTGCAGAACAACAACAACAACAACAACAAAATCAATGAAGAAGAGAATCAATTGATTTTGGTGTGAGAGATGAAGGAGAAGTAGTTCTCTATTTATAGGGTTGCCTGAAAATATAGTTGTTGATATTTCAAACGGCTAGTAAATCAGACTCGTTGAGATTAACTGTCATTTTTGATCTGACGGCCTAAATTAGCAGACGCGGAATGGCATAGCGCATTTGCGCTGTTTGGTTACGCGCCGCATGTCCAGTGGTTGAGAATAACGGTTATATTCTGATCTGACGGCTAGTAGAGATATGTGTTGAATGGTTCAGCGCAGCCCAAAGGGCCAGTAAACTCACTGGATTCCGTTTAGTTCTCCTCCCTTTATTTAAACTCAACATACCCACCCCAAACTTGTGAAATTTCATCATTTTCTTCTTCATCTACATTCTCAATTCAAGCATGGATGGATTTGTTGGATACTCAATTGCCAAAGACAACGACTTGGTGAGAAGTTTTTGCAAAATTCGCGCCACAAATCTTTTAGAGACGTCTCAAATACGCAACAATTTTTGGGAACAAGTTCTTGAAGAATTTGTGAGAATCAATGGTAATGCTAATGAAAGAAGCCGAGGAAGCCTTAAGAGTGGTTACATTCATCAAGTGTTATTGCAAGGTGTTTGTAACTTTATTGAGGGCGTCAAATGGTAATTGTGAAGATGCATTGGTTATATACTAAGCGGATCAAGGAATGTCATTTATTCATGCCACCGCTTTGGAGATATTTGGTGGAGCTCAAAGTTGAGTTCAATGAAGTATATGCATGAAGAAGTATTATGAAGTTCTAGTTAAATATGTAATGTAATTGTAAACGTACTTAAATGAAAAAAAGAATATTGTCGAGTTATTACAAGAACTAATTAAAATTTCTAGGTAATGAAAACGTGTTTGAATGAAAAACAAGTATTATAGTTAAATAAAGTACTGAATATGAAATTTACTCTGCACTCTCATAAAATGGTCTATCTCCTTTATATTCATAGTGATCTTCATCTATCCATGTCGGTTGTACCCTCATGAACTTCCGGTAACGCATCATCCATCACAATGTTCGGAATATCATCATCTCTCAAACCATCTCCTTGTCGTTGCCAAATGTGTGTAGTGAATTCTTGGCGAAGTTCCGCACAACACGCAGGGTTGTACAATACATGAGGAGTTAGCCTTGTGTTTCATTGAGTTGGCGGTTAAGGTTCTCGTCCCGTGATCCTCCCCCATTCCTCATCCCAATATTCCATCTCAACAAACATATTGTGCATTATCAAGCACCCCCTCATAATTGCCTTCATGTTCGATTTTTTATAATAACAACATGTGTTAGAGCATTGCTCGGTCGAACTCACAAGTTTTTCTATATCAAGCTTGTTATCAAATTTGGTTGTCAAAACTATATCTTGATTTATAGTCTACAATTAGTTAAGTCTCGGTCTAGGATAGTGGAGTTGAGAGATGAGCCAGTCATCATTTGCTTTACCGTCTGAAGGCGAAGATCAACCGAAGCTTTTGGAGAACTTCATCGGCAAAAGGTAAGTGAAGACTTAACCACATATTTCTCAAGTTATATTCACTTTTCTATCCTTGAGATGATTGTCGCATAACTAATTAGACTAGCTTGCATTGACAAGAATTTCGAGTCGAGAACTAATTATTTTGTTTACGAATTTCTCGAAATATAATGACTAAGCTTAATGAACATTTATTCATACTTGACTAATTTCAATGGAGAACAATTTATTGTTCGGAACTAAATCAAGATTCAAGTTTATCGTTCAAAAATAGCCTGGAACATTGATATGTATCATTGCTGTTATTCAGGAATGTTTTCAATTGATTTAGATAAATATATAACTACTGTAATCGGAATACAAGACAACGTTATCAGTCTTACAAATTGAGAAACTGTTATATGTCTGAAGACGTAATACATGTATTCGTACACGTAACAGAGTGGTTATATATCGACTTTCAGATTTGTGTGATAAGCATACTCGTATGCATATCATGAGAAAATCTAATTGTTTCGTGATCCGGTTAGGTATGTATATTCGTATACAAACCATTTTGGAACTGTGGTGAGGGAACCAGATTTAAAGACCAGACCGGTATGCGAGCCGATACATGTCTACGTTCTAGAACCAGTTTAGTACCCAAATCGGTATGCAAACTGAAATGTTATGTGAACTCCGGAACCGGTAAAAGTCTTTAGTTTGAAAACCGCTACGTGAACTGAAAAGTTGTGCAGACTACGGAACTTTGAGTTGATTTAAAGTTTGCAAACCGGTACGTGAACTGAGAAGTTCCGTAGACTCCGGAATTCGGTAATTGTTATAAGTTTATGAAAAAGTGGGGGTCTAACAACCACACCTAATATTTCGATGAGAAATTTGTATGGACTAACTCCAATATACTTTCTAGAGAATCAACTAGACAGTCTGACTCAATCTAGGTAAAAATATATCGAGGAGTTAATATCTCTTCTCTTGATTTGATTTTTACTCAAGCAAATAGAAATTTGCGAGTCTTTATCAAATACAAGGATTAAACTTGGATGGTACCAAAGACCAATATCCAAGGATCAATCAATATCCAATCAACAACTAAAGGTTGGATTTCACTGTTGATCGATAAACGCACAACCTGTGATATTTCAATTATATAACAAAATATAATGCGGAATAGAAATAACACAGACACCAGAAATTTTGTTAACGAGGAAACCGCAAATGCAGAAAAACCCCGGGACCTATTCCAAATTGAACACCACACTGTATTAAGCCGCTACAGACACTAGCCTACTACAAACTAACTTCGGTCTGGACTGTAGTTGAACCCTAATCAATATCACACTGATTGAAGGTACAGTTGCGCTCCTTACGTCTCTGATCCCACCAGGATACTGCGCACTTAATTCCCTTAGCTGATCTCACCCACAACCAAGAGTTGCTACGACCCAAAATCGAAGACTTTAATAAACAAATTTGTATCACACAGAAAAGTGTACGATAATAGATAAATCTGTCCCTCACAGATAAACATACAAGTTTTGTTCCATCTTTTGATAAAATCAAGGTGAACATGAACTAATTGATAAACCAGACTTATATTCCCGAAGAACAGCCTAGTATCATCAATCACCTCACAATAATCTAAATCGCATGGTAGTGAAACTAGATATTGTGGAATCATAAACGATGAGACGAAGATGTTTGTGATTTCTTTTTATCTTGCCCTATCGGAGATATAATCTCAAGCCAATCCTACAACTGAACTCGTACGATAGAAAATGGCAAGATCAGATCGCTCAATTACAAGAGAAGTAGTTTTGTCTGGCTTCACAATCCCAATGAAGTCCTTAAGTCGTTAACCGACAGGGTCTCGAGAAGAAACCTACGGTTAAAGGAGAATTGACTCTAGCAAATCCAACTAGTATCACACAGGAGGTGTGGGGATTAGTTTTCTAGTTGCTAGACGTCTCCCTTATATAGTTTTCAAATCAGGGTTTGCAATCCAAGTTACCTTGGTAACAAAGCATTCAATATTCACCGTTAGATGAAAAACCTGATTTATCCAAGCTAATATCTTTCAACCGTTAGATCGAAACTTAGCTTGCAACGCACACAAATGAAATGTATTCATTTAGGTTTGAGTAACCGTACCTAAATGTGTACACTTAGTTGGTTCACAAATAGTGAACCAATGGTTAGCCATATGAGCACTTTCATATTAACCGTATTCATCTTTCTCATAACTAGTTCAAATGACTCATAAGAACTAGTTCAAGAGTTTTTCAATTGCTTAAATTTTTATACATAGACACAATTGAAACAAAATCGTTTGATTTACTTGAATCAATTCATGAACAATATATCTACGGTTTGCAAAGATTTCATTCCTTATTGATTTATTGTTTAAGTTCATGAAACTACCGATTGGAGAAATATAACCAGCTTGGGTACGCGTACCCTTAGCTACCGGATTTGAGTTGGTTTTGGTTTCCAAACTCAACAGAACTTTTTGGGTAGAAAAGTTTCTCCAGTACGCGTATTGGTACGCGTACCTAAGGTGACTGGTTTTTGAGTTCGTAAACTCCAAACTCAGCAGAATTTTCCGAGAGGAAAAGTTCCACCAGTACGCGTATGGGTACGCGTACCCAACCCGTCTCCTTCACCAATACCGCATGCACACATATGCACGCACTTGGTTTCCGGCACATGGATTTATACACTAATGTGCGAACACACTATATGTGCTTATATCCATAGTTGGTTACGTAATCTCAACTCTACATTTAAATCATTGAAACATTCTTCTATAATGTTATAATAGTCGCTAGACATAAAGAATCGATTATCGTCATCAAAGCTATTTTCAAGATTGAAACGTCATCATGACTTCCGTAACGGGTAAAGATGAAAATGGTTAAAGCAAAAGCTTACCAATACATATTTCGAGAAAAAGATAGGCAAGTAAACTCGGCTCGAAATAGCAAATGTGTATGTATGAAAACGATCATACTTATACGACTTTTATCTCAAGAGTAGGAGATAGAGTAGATATACTTTTGAGTGATAGATGAGTTCAAGTCTCCGCATACCTTTTGGTCGGATGAAGTTCCACTGGTTCCTTGAGTAGTTCTTCATCTTCGTAAGATAATCTCCATGGAGTCTGGAGCTCAACTATTCCTAACTATCCTAGACCGAGACTTAGTCATAAGTAAATTAGAAATCAAGACATATAGTTTTGATCACTAACATTGAAAAACATGCTTGAGATAGCAACGCATGCGAGTTCGACCGAGCAATGCTCTAATAATATTCCCCTTTGTTAATTTTAGTGACAAAACTATCAATACATATGGATTAC
Source organism: Papaver somniferum (assembly GCF_003573695.1). Classification (NCBI taxonomy): domain Eukaryota; kingdom Viridiplantae; phylum Streptophyta; class Magnoliopsida; order Ranunculales; family Papaveraceae; genus Papaver; species Papaver somniferum. Next base: position 169,297,161 of record NC_039364.1, on the reverse strand, counting down.
AAAGTAGATAAAACTTTGTAGCTTTTCGTCCACATGCTTGATCTCCTTGGTGCTTCAACATTACTGAAAAACTTCGTCTTTTCCAAGTACTCCCATGATTCCATAGATGTTCAATTCAGCATCATAGTTGTTGAAGTTCCGTAGCCATAACAATGAGAAAACAAAATTTATCGATCATAGTATTATTACACAGCATCAAAGTTCTTATATCACAACTTCGACAATAATACTATGGTGACATGTATCACTAGTCAATACTTTCGTCTCAACATGAAAACCACTCCCCCTTACATAATGACCCGTAAAACACGTAAATCATATGTATTCGTAGTGTGAACTACATATTAATTCTCCCCCTTTTTGTCAATAAAATTGGCAAAGGTACGAAAACGGGATCCTAATGAAATTTACACGAAGACACTTCAAGTCCAAAGAAAAGTACATATCAACTTATTTAGATGCAATCATAAAGCCGAAGATAAATGCATTCATCAAGGAGTTTATAAAGATACAAGATAACCCCTAAATAATTCCACATCCGCACTCCCCACAAAGATATGGAAATTAAGCGCAAGTTCAAAAGAACTCTCCCCCATTTGATGTCATTCCCGAAAGAACAACAAGAGCGACCTTACTTTTACAAGAAAAGAAGGATTTTATTGGACACCAAAAACCATAATGAAATGATTTTCTATATCCAAAATTCTCAATTAAACTAATCACAAGTAAACCCATGATCAATTTAATCGGAATACACCATCAAATTAAACACAAAAGTGATCAATTTAATTGAACATGCTCGACATAAGAGAATTTACGGAGCTACGACTATATTAACCATAAAGGAATGATTAACTCAATCGTTTTTATGCTCAACACAAGAAAAGCTTATGGAGCTTTGCAGTATACACATAAAATATGGATCAGGGAAAGATCAATACTGCGGCATATACAAAGATTCATTTTATTTTCATCACTATTTGCATAACGACATATAATAGACATAAACTTTGTTAACAAAAGATTTTAACCTATCTTCCATCAAAAATTGACATAATAGGCTTAACCTTTGTTTGTCAAAAGTTCATCGATCTTGTATCAATACTTGCATATCGACATATAAAAGAGATGACTTTTGACATTGTATGCGATAATAATAGTTCACGGATACAAAAACACATATCCCATAACATATTGCAATATATAAAACCATAAAGATTAATACTGCAAAAATCAATCTCTGTCCTTAGAAGGTAGAATCAATCTTTTTCGCACGGGTTTACACCAAGAGTGGTTACCAAAAGCGTATACAAGATTTTCTTAACAAAGAAGAACATACAAAGTCATTAAAGACCATGCATCATAATTCACATAAGATGATTGTGAACATTCAAGAATCCCATAGCAATGTGTACTAATGCCCATTCTTGAACTTCCTTCTTTGTTATTCACCAACATCATTCTGGTAAAAGCTACAAATGAGCTTAGAAGAGAATTACTCTAAGAATCCAAGTGCCCAAGTCCAGTAGAACAAGTGCGACGAAATGGAGCAAAACACTCAAAAACAAGATACGGGACAAAGACCAACCTCAACTCATTCACATTTAGTATTTCTGATCACCATTTTGAAGACAATTCAAATAGGAAGAGAATGCAAAAAGAATGAGGTCATTCCGAGTTTAGACGAAGAAGTTACGGCCAAAACAACTTTACCGAATATCGACGTCAAGTATGCATACGGGTTTGCAAACGAATTTTCACATCCTGGAGCAGTATGCAAACGGGTGTGCGTACCTAAACCCCTGGATTTTGATTTTAAATGATTTTATGCATACCTAGTATGTGTACCATGTATTCCAAACATCCCGAACTATTATTTTCAAACCTAAACATTTAAGAACCTTAAACACATATCAAGTTAGGTAGAAAAGAACGATAAGAAAGGTATGTGAATCGTTATAAGTTCTCTAAGCAAATAAAAGCACAAATCTTGCTCAAGTTTATAGACATACCTTTTTAGATGAATCCAATTGAATTCTACAGCCTTACCAAACATAATTTGTGCACCCCAATTTTCATGCTTCCCTCACCGTATACATAACAGGGCATTCCTTGGTGAGGATGCACTTAAAACACACTCAAGTTGTGTTGAGGTGAACAATGTCTTGCTCACAACAAGTGACTTTTGGATTATCATGAAAGATATCACTTTTAGAACCTTTCACATCCAAATCCATCTTTCCAAAGAACTCTTTAAGTTCCAACATCATGGATACTTCCTTCTCCATAGTCATGGAATTTTCTGGGAGATCATTCCTTTTAACACTCAAAGTGTCATTGACTTTCTTTGGAACCCACTTATGAGTGCGTTTAGAAACAAACAGAACCTTCTTCCCGTTACTCTCTTCAAGATTTCTCGAAAGAGGATTGGATTGACTATTCTTTTACAAGTTAGTCTTTCTCCAACTGGGAATATCGGATCTTATCTTCGTCTTTACGAAGTTATCCTTTTGATAACCATTACGATTGTGAAAAGGATTCGTATGATGTTTATAAGCAAAATAGGTTTATCACAACACTGATTCCTTTGCCTAAAAGTTGGACAGTTACAACCTGTAGCATTAAGGGGATTAGCCTTAACATATGATCTTGGTTTCATAACTTCTTTTGATGCCAAAACAAGACCATCATGAAGTTTCTCATTCCTTATACGGAAACGACATCTCCTTTCTAGGTGACCTTTATTTCCGCAATAATGGCAAACATAAGGAATGTTCTTACTCGATCCGTATGTGTTGACTTTGTAGGTTGATATACTTTGCTCTTTCGAACCTTAACTGTCGGTGAAGGTATTTCACTTTTGCCATAAGTGGAAACCTTTTGTTGAGAAGAATCACTAGTTTTGACAAATTTTACCTCTTTGCTAATACTTGGAGCATCTATTCCCTTATAGCCCAATCCTCGTGTATCACGATGATTTTTACTTGCTCCTAGCATAATGGTTAATTTGCTTGAACTAGTATTGAACTTTTTGAAGTCATCTTCCAACATCTTGATTTTATCAAGAGCAGCAACTAAATCAGCCTCAAGGCGTTTTTCTCGAGCGAGACAAGCACTTTCTCTATCATCAAAACTAATTTGTTGAGAGTTAAACCTTGCTTCAAATTCTGCAAGTTTCTCTTCCAACAAAAAGTAATTTTAATAAAGATTATCACATTTAAGTGACTTGATACGTAGGTTTTCCTCAGAATCCTTGAGGATCGACTCGTTAGAATGATTCGAAAAATAAACACCTGCGTAACATCTTCTCAATTTCTTATTTTCTCAACAGAGAGGAGTCATAAGAGGTGATACATGAGAAGTTGTAATCTTCTTCATATTCCACGAATCCAAAAACTTAACATACTCTGAGACTTCCTCATCAACATCTCTATCAATATCTGAATCACCTTCATCAGACAGTTCATCCAACTGTTCTTCTATGAGAGTTTCCCAATCAACAGTTTTTACATCAAGAGAATGTTTAGATATTGACTTAGATGTGACAGTTCTCTCAGGTGAATCCAAGCTTTTAGAATCATCTGGTAATTTCTGAACTGGTACGTTATTTGAGATAGACTCGTCCATAATCAGATCGCTACAAACACATACTTATAAGGTCTTTAACGTGTTTGCCTGCTCTGATACCAATTGAAAAAGTGGGGGTCTAACAACCACACACAATATTTCGATGATCAATCTGTATGGACTAACTCCAATATACTTTCTAGAGAATCAACTAGACAGTCAGACTCAATCTAGGTAAAAGTATATCGAGGAGTTACTATCTCTTCTCTTGATTTGATATTTACTCAAGCAAATAGAAATCTGCGAGTCTTTATCAAATACAAGGATTAAATTTGGATGATACCAAAGACCAATATCCAAGAATCAATTAATATCCAATAAACAACCAAAGGTTGGGTTTCACTATTGATCGATACAACGCACGACCTGTGATATTTCAATTATATAACAAAATATAATGCGGAATAGAAATAAAACAGACACCGGAAATTTTGTTAACGAGGAAAACGCAAATGCAGAAAAAGCCCGGGACCTAGTCCAGATTGAACACCACACTGTATTAAGTCGCTACAAACACTAGCCTACTACAAACTAACTTCGGTCTGGACTGTAGTTGAACCCTAATCAATATCACACTGATTCAAGGTACAGTTGCGCTCCTTACGTCTCTGATCCCAACAGGATACTACGCACTTGATTCCCTTATCTGATCTCACCCACAACCAAGAGTTTCTACGAACCAAAGTCGAAGACTTTAATAAACGAATCTGTATCACACATAAAAGTCTACGATAATAGATAAATCTGTCTCCCACAGATAAACCTACAAGTTTTGTTCCGTCTTTTGATAAAGTCAAGGTGAACAGGAACCAATTGATAAACCGGACTTATATTCCCGAAGAACAGCCTATTATTATCAATCACCTCACAATAATCTAAATCGTATGGTAGCGAAACTAGATATTGCGGAATCACAAACGATGAGATGAAGATGTTTGTGATTTCTTTTTATCTTGCCCTATCGGAGATATAATCTCAAGACAATCTTACAATTGACCTCGTACGATAGAAAATGGCCAGATCAGATCGCTCAACTACAAGAGAAGTAGTTTAGTCTGGCTTCACAATCCCAATAAAGTCTTTAAGTCGTTAACCGACAGGGTCTCGAGAAGAAACCTACGGCTAAAGGAGAATCGACTCTAGCAAAACCAACTAGTATCACACAGGAGGTGTGGGGATTAGTTTTTCTAGTTGCTAGACGTCTTCCGTATAAAGTTTTCAAATCAGGGTTTGCCATCCAAGTTACCTTGGTAACAAAGCATTGAATAATCATCGTTAGATGAAAAACCTGATTTATCCAATCTAATATCTTTCAACCGTTAGATCGAAACTTAGCTTGTCACACACACAAATGAAATGTATTCATTTAGGTTTGAGTAACCGTACCTAAACGTGTACTCTTAGTTGGTTCACAAATAGTTAACCAATGGTTAGCCATATGAGCACTGTTATATTAACCGTATTCATGTTTCTCATAACTAGTTCAAATGACTCATAAAAAACTAGTTCAAGAGTTGTTCAATTTCTTATATCTTTATACATAGACACAAGTAAAACAAAATTGGTTTGATTCACTTGAATCAATTCATGAACAATATAGCCACGGTTTGCAAAGATTTATTCCTAATTTATTTATTGTTTAAGCTCATGAAACTACCGATTGGATAAATATAACCAGCTTGGGTACGCGTATGGGTATGCGTACCTTAGCTACCGGATTTGAGTTGGTTTTGGTTTCCAAACTCAGCAGAACGTTTCGGGTAGAAAATTTTTGCCAGTATGCGTACGGGTACGCGTACCTAAGGTGACTGGTTTATGAGTTCGTAAACTCCAAACTCAGCAGAATTTTCCGGGAGGAAAAGTTCCGCCAGTACGCATATGGGTACGCGTACCCAACCCGTCTCCTTCACCAATACCACATGCACACATATGCACGCACTTGGTTTCCGGCACATGGATTTATACACTAATGTGCGAACACACTATATGTGCTTATATCCATAGTTGGTTACGTAATATCAACTCTACATTTAAATCATTGAAACATTCCTATATATTGTTATAATAGTCGTTAGACATAAAGAATCGATTATCGTCATCAAAGCTATTTTCAAGATTGAAACGTCATCATGACTTTCATCACGGGTAAAGATGAAAATGGTTAAAGCAAAAGCTTACCAACACATATTTCGAGAAAAAGATAGGCGAGTAAACTCGGCTCGAAATAGCAAATGTGTATGTAAGAAAACTATCTTACTTATACGACTTTTATCTCAAGAGTAGGAGATAGAGTAGATAGACTTTTGAGTGATATATGAGTTCAAGTCTCCACATACCTTTTGGTCGGATGAAGTTCCACTGGCTCCTTGAGTAGTTCTTCGTCTTCGTAAGATAATCACCATGGAATCTGGAGCTCAACTATTCCTAACTATCTGATCGCTGTCGTATGCGTCAAAAATAAATTACTTTCTCACTACTCAAAATATATAATATAGCAAGAGCAAGAAAGGATCGTTACCAAAGAGAGGACTAGGTTGTCAATATATTTTCGATTTCCTATAAATAACAAGGGGGAATTTTTTTGAAATTAGAAAAATATAAAAGCAAATAAAAAAATAAACAAACAAATTAAGTATGCGAAAGTATTGGTTAAGGATTTCGTTTTCATTCACTAACATGCTCTTGTCATAATAACTAGAATTGATATTTAATCTCTTATTATCAAAGGCCCTAGAATACCTTGTAGTTTGTTGAGCTAAATCATTCCTCCTGAACCAGCAACAATCTCCATTCCCTGTATCAATAGCAACAGCAACGGCTTAACCTGCAGATGCAAAACCCATCCTCAGATAACAACAACCACTGCCTGCATTCCATCTTGGTCTCCATCGTCAACTCAATGGCAGCATCACTTGTAACTGCACTTCCTTCCCATGGCAGCAAGCACCAACTCCATTCTGCTCTAATACAAATCCATACTTGTAATCTTCCGTGGCCTCACTACAACTTCACAATATAACAGTAGCTTCAGTACAACCAGCTACTCACACCCATGACAGTCACTACCATTTGAGTTCTCAACCATTTTTATTCTTTCTTTAGTGAAACCAACCCAGTTCTTCTGATTTCTTCTTGAATTCACTACCACAGTCATCTCCTTCTCAGTACCACCACACAAATTCATACCAGACCCCATCTGCATCTCAAATTCTCAGAACCCTTCATCTCGGCAGACAATCACAACCACAAACTCATGGCATAAGACTCAAAACCCTTGTAATCTTCTCAAAGCTCAGAAGCAGCATCTCAGTCTGTTGTATCTTTACAAACCCTCAACAGAAATTCCTACATGGCACACCACCGAGATCTTCTTTTCTTGTTGCATGCAACAGCTACATATCCTACCAACACGGCATTATCTCAGTTCACTCATACCATGGTAATTTTTCACCTGAGTCTCCACCGTTGAGCAGCATCAGATATTCTCAATTCATCCCAGATTCGAACCCAACATCACATGAGCCCAACCAATTCTGCATTCATCTGATTTCCTGGATTTCAATCTCAAGATTTCACATCTCAAGCCCTAACTTCAGTTTCTTCACTGTCAACCAGTTGACCTAAATCCATGGAAACAAACTCCATTCCTTCCAATTCTTCATTGATTCGAATCTAGAACAAACCCATCTCTCCAATTCCTTGCTCAATTTCTTCGAAATCAAACAGTGCTGAATCTGACTTCAACCTAACCACAGACTCCATTTATCTTCCAAAGCAATGACCACAACTCCTTTTCATGCTATGAATCATCATTTTCATCAAACCCTTGTTGTTCTCAGCCTTATTAACCCTGTAATACCCCCATCTCAACCACTCAATGACGCAGCCATTTTTCACCTTTCCTTTTCTCTAAAACTCAGGTGTCTGGTAATGAAAGGAGAAATTCTCGATTTAGAATCATGTACTGAAACCGAGACAGCTACAGACACCCAATGGCTGGATAAGGGCCCTCTGAACAATCTGATTTCAAATGCATAACTCATTTTGTACTGTCAGTTCTAGGGAACTGACAAGCTTCATTGATGATTTTGCTCATAACTTCTTCATATGACGTCGTGGTGATATCATTCTTACGCCGGTGTCTTCGTATTTTCGTTCTCTTCAACATGATGAAAAGAAATCCAAGATTTGAGCGCGTTCCACTTCTTTTTGCTCCAAATGACTCCAAAGTACCTAAATAACTCAAAAGCACACATAAGATACATAATTTACATGAAAACTCGCAAAGAAAGCATAAACAATAGATAATAATTAAGGTGTTTACAACACCTATCACTATCCTAGACCGAGACTTAGTCATAAGTAAACTAGAAATCAAGACATATAGTTTTGAACACTAACATAAACAAACATGCTTGAGATAGCAACGCATACGAGTTCGACCGAGAAATGCTCTATCAGTTTGCAAGTCGGTCCATGTACTGTGACTCAGCCGATCACGAACGGTTCAAGTATTTGTACCTTGTACATTTACAAACTATGTCGATTTTGATTCAATTGCGATTTAATTATTTCTATGAGATGATTTGTATTTGATCAATTCTCTAATTAACACTAGACTTATTTGATCACATAATTGTGACTCAAGATTAATGTCGTTGTGAAGATGAAAATGAGTGTTAAGCTTTTGAGTTCAAATCGGCTAGTTTCGGCTAACCATGTTGAACATAGTCTTTATGCACGGTTCGGTTATGGTTTACCTAACCATAGTGTATATCTTGTATATGTGAATAAGATTCAATGCTTTCATCTAACGGTGAATATTGTTTTCTTGGTTCCAAACCTATCTTAGATTAAACCTAAAACAACCTAGGCTTTGAAGTCTATATAAGGGGAACTCTTGGCAACTGGGATCTTTGAATCCTGACACTACTTTTTGGTGTGTCCTAGTTGTATCTAGAGTCGTCCGGCCAGAAACCCTTTTAGGGTTTAGCGACTACAAATACTTCATTCGGATTCGTGAAGCCAGGTCCAGTTGTCTTTCATCTTGATAACTCGAGTATCCTGATCTTGATTTTTTGTAGAGCCTTGATCCATCAATCAATATAGATAGTAATCACAAAGTTCTCTTGTCTCAAACTTTGTGATTCCGCAAGTTTTATACTTATGAGGTGAATAATAATCTAGGCTACACTTCGGGTTGCATAAGTCCGGATTTTGAGGACAGCCAGACTTTTGTCTGAGTTGCTATCGATTTCCATCACCTGGATTTTTCGTTTGATCTGATCATCTGTTTAGATCGTAAATCAGGAAATCAATTATAAGCTTAATCTGTGGGAGGAAGATTTGGTTTAAAGTCTTCAATTGAGTTGAAGCAACTCTTAGTTGGTGGGACTCCTTTTAAGGGAATCAATTGCGTGGAGTCTTGCTTGGATTCAAAAGGCGTAAGTAGCGCGACTGTACCTGAATCAGTGGGAGACTGAGTTCGATCTCAACTACATTCCAGATCGAAGTTAATTGGTAGTAGGCTAGTGTCTTTAGGGTCTTAATACAGTTTGGCATTCAATCTGGACTAGGTCCCGGGGTTTTCTGCATTTGCGGTTTCCTCGTTAACAATTTTTTTAGTGTCAGTGTTATTTATTTTTCCGCATTATGTTGTTTATATTTATAATTGAAATATCACAGGTTGTGCATTGATCAATCACAGTAGAGAGGTCCGACCTTGTTTGTTGGATAAGACTTGATTGATCCTAGGACATTGGTCTTTGGTACCATCCAAGAACCCCCTTTGTAGTTAGGTTCACGGATTCAATTCTGTAAACGTTCTAACAATAAGACAGAGAGATATAACTCTAGGCACTTTCCTTGATTGAGTTTTTACTCTCGGAGTTGTGTTGAGTTTTTCCATACAGATTTCCTACGAAAAAGTTGGTGGTGTATTTTGGTACCCCCAGTGTTTTCAAGATGATTTCAATATAATGCCAAACTTACCCTTTAGACCACCAAATGTACGTTTTATGTCCTTCCTTTTGGCTTCTTGGTATTGATTGAAAAGAGATTCTCTATTATTCACAGCGGGTTTGTATGTTTGCACAATGCAACCATACATAGGATATTCTCCATCTCCTAGGTAGTATCTCTTGTCGTAGTTTCTGCCATTGATATGAAAATGATAAGGAGGAGCTACAAAATTAAGTTGTCTATCTAACAAACCCGAAGCATGCAAGACATTAAGGCCATTGTTCTACCCACCCAACCCAAAATAGGAATGCCAGATCCATCTATCATATGAAGCTACCGTCTGCAGAACTACTGTGGGATTTGACTTATAGCCCACGTGGCTAGACATGCTCTCCATGCCCAGTGAAAACAATCGATACTACCAAGCATCCCAGGAAATCCACGATCTTCATTTTCTGCCAAAATCCATTCAGTATCTTGAGCGGTAGGCTGACGCATGTATTGACCATTATAAATACAAATAATTGCATCCTTTAACTTCATAGCATAAAAGTATATAGTGGTTGCTCTCATTTGTGTGTAATCATCTAAGAAATCTGGTGCAATACCTTTGGCAAAATATTTCATGATGGCAACCATTTTCATATATAGAGTATGGCCAGGAGTACCGCAAGCATCCGTTTTTTGGCGAAAGTCATGGTCATAATCACAAACTTGCTCTAAAATTTTAAGAAAAAAGGGACGAGGAAAAGCAAACCGGCCTTTGAAATTCTTTGTCCCATACGTGCAATTGAAGTTGAAGTATTGTTGCATCATACGTGCATCGACATATACACGTTTTCTGTGCACCCTTTGACGGTTCTTGACTTCATTTGGGACGGGTTGGTGTATTGCTTGCCTCCTCTGTGACTCCAAAATCGCATCCACTGCTAGAACATTCTGCTCAGTATCATCTTCATCATCCGGAATATCGAACAAAATTCTTCTCAAATCTCCCTGCATAATGTACCTAATATAAAGAAAACAAAAAGCTTTTATAAAATTAAGACACTCCATAAAAAAAACACTTAAAACACGCCATAATAAATAACACCATGTTAGAGTACTGCTCGATCGAACTCGCATGCGTTGCTATCTCAAGCATGTTTGTCAAGTTTAGGTGTCAAAACTATATGTCTTGATTTCTAGACTACTTATAGATAAGTCTCGGTTTAGGACAGATTAGTGCAGTTGAGCTCCAGACTCCATGGCGATCATCTTACGAAGACGAAGAACTACTCAAGGAACTAGTGGAACTTCATCCGACTAAAAGGTACGTGGAGACTTGAACTTATCTATCACTCAAAAGTATATCTCTCTATCTCCTACTCTTGAGACAAAGTCGTATAAGTATGATAGTTTTCATACATACACATTTGCTATTTCGAGCCGAGTTTACTCGCCTATCTTTTTCTCGAAATACGTGTTGGTAAGCTTTCTCTTTAACCACTTTTCATCTTTATCCGTGACGAAAGTCATGATGACGTTTCAATCTTGAAAATAGCTTTGATGAGGATAGTCGTGAATAACGATTGTTATAACATTATAGAAGAATGTTTCAATGATTGAGATGTAGAGTTGAGATTATGTAACCAACTATGGTTATAAGAATATATAGTTTGTTCGCACATTAGTGTATAAATCCATGTGTCGGAAACCAATTGTGTGCACTTGTGCATGCGACATTGATAAAGGAGACAGGTTGGGTACGCGTACCCGTACCCAACCTGGCGGAAGTTTTCGACCGAAAACATCTGCTGGGGTTTGTAGTTTACGAATTGGAAAACCAGTCACCTTAGGTACACGTACTCACAAAAGTTTTCGAACCGGAAACTTCAGATGAGTTTCCAAACTCAAATCCGGTAGCTAAGGTACGCATACCCGTACGCGTACCCAAACAATGGAGAAGATTCTTCCTCTAACTGTCTCTTGTCTGTTTGTCATTATGATAATGATTTTAGAGGCATGGAGAAAGAATTCATCAACAAGAGAAATGATTTAAAATCTCAAATCGTTTCCTCTTTGGAAAAGATAACTCACTATGAACAAATGTTTTCTCTAACCAAGAACACCTTGTGTGAACTAAAAAGAGAACTTAGTGAGTTAACTGACATTTCTGAAGACCTAGAGGAATTGAATGATCCCATAATCAATACTTTTTTCAATAATGAGAAGGAATTATCAGTAAATGCTCTGAGAAAGCTCTATAATGTCTAGGAAACTTCTTAAGAGAATTTTATTCTTATTTTTGAATAAGAATAATAACTAGGGTTTGGAATAGCCATTATTGTGAGTACCCATAGCTATGTCCAACGTTTTCATCTTCATGTTTTTAAATTTATTTGGTTAAATATTAAAGTTGGTTTGGAAGATGATTTTTGCAGTATTAATCTGTATGGTCTTATATATTGCAATGTGTTATGGGATATGTGTGTTTGCGTCCCTGAACTATTATTGTCCCATATATTGTCAAAAGTTATCTCGTTTATATGTCGATATGCATGTATTGATACAAGATCGATGAACTTTTTGACAAACAAAAGTTAAGCCTATTATGTCAATTCATTGATGGAAGATAGGTTAAAATCTTTTGTTTACGAGGATTATGTATATTGTATGTCGTTATGCAAATAGTGATAAAGATAGAAAGAATCCTTGTATATTCCGCAGTATTGATCTTTCCCTGATCCATATTTTATGTGTATACTGTGCGGCTCCATAAGTCTTCTTGTGTGAGCATTTTCAAATAAACAAATCATAAATTCGTTTGTGATTAATTTGGTTGTGTATTCCGATTAAATTAATCATGGGTTCTCTTGTGGTTAGTTTAATTGAGAATTTTTTGGATACAAAATCATTTTGTGGTTTTTGGTGTCCAAAGAAATCCTTATTTTCTTGTAAAAGTAAGGTCGCTCTTGTTGTTCTTTAGGGAATGACATTAAATGGGGGAGAGTTCTTTTAAACTTGCGCTTAATTTCCATATCTTGTGGGGAGTGCGGCTATGGAATTTTGATGAGTTATCTTGTATCTTTATAAACTCCGTGATGAATGCATCTAGCTTCAGCTATATGATTGCATCAAAACAAGTTGATATGTGCTTTTCTTTGGTCTTGAAGTGTCTTCATGAAAATTTCATTAGGATCCCATTTTTGTACCTTTGCCAATTTTATTGACAAAAAGGGGGAGAATTAATATGTAGTTCACACTACAAATACATATGGTTTTCGGATCATTATGTAAGGGGGAGTGGTTTTCGTGTTGAGACGAAGTATTGACTAAGGGGGAGTGATACATATCACCATAGTATTGTTGTCGAAGTTGTGATATAAGAACTTTGATACTGTGTAATAATACTATGACACTGTATAACAATGATCGAGAGCTTTTGTTTTCTCATTGTTATGGCTACGGAACTTCAACAAACATGATGCTGAATTGAACATCTATGGAATCATGGGAGTACTTGGAAAAGACGAAGTTTTCCAGTAATGTTGAAGCACCAAGGAGATCAAGCATGTGGACGAGAAGCTACAAAGTTTTATTTATTTTGTAATCCATATGTATTGATAGTTTTTCCACTAAAATTGGCAAAGGGGGAGTTTGTTAAAGCACTGCTCGGTCGAACTCGCATGCGTTGCTATCTCAAGCATGTTTGTCAAGTTTAGGTGTCAAACCTATATGTCTTGATTTCTATACTACTTATAGCTAAGTCTCGGTTTAGGACAGATTAGTGTAGCTGAGCTCCAGACTCCATGGCGATCATCTTACGAAGATGAAGAACTACTCAAGGAACTAGTGGAACTTCATCCGACTAAACAGTATGTGGAGACTTGAACTTGTCTATCACTCAAAAGTCTCTCTATCTCCTACTCTTGATACAAAGTCGTATAAGTATGATACTTTTCATACATACACATTTGCTATTTCGAGCTGAGTTTACTCGCCTATCTTTTTCTCGAAATACGTGTTGTTAAACTTTCTCTTTAACCACTTAACATCTTTATCCGTGACGAAAGTCATGATGACGTTTCAATCTTGAAAATAGCGTTGATGGGGATAGTCGTGAATAACGATTGTTATAACATTATAGAAGAATGTTCCAATGATTGAAATGTAGAATTGAGATTATGTAACCAACTATGGATACAAGCATATATAGTGTGTTCGCACATTAGTGTATAAATCCATGTGTCGGAAACCAATTGTGTGCACTTGTGCATGTGACATTGGTAAAGGAGACAGGTTGGGTACGCGTGCCCGTATGCGTACTGGCGGAAGTTTTCGACCAAAAACTTCTGCTGGAGTTTGTAGTTTACAAACTGGAAAACCTGTCACCTTAGGTACGCCTACTCACGGTAGTTTTCGAACCGAAAATTTCTGCTGAGTTTCCAAACTCAAATCCGGTATCTAAGGTACGCATACCCGTACGCGTACCCAAGCTGGTTATTTCTCAAATAGGAAGTTCATCAACTTAAAAAAATAAATCAATAAGGAATGCAATCTTGAAAACCATGGCTATATTGTTCATGAATTGATTCAAGTGAATCAAACCGATTTTGTTTCAACTGTGTCTACGAATAAAGACCTAAGCAATTGAACAACTCTATCAACTAGTTCTTATGAGTCATCTGAACTAGTTATGAGAAAGATGAATATGGTTGATATGAAAGTACTCATTTGGCTAGCCTCGGTTAACTATTTGTGAACCAACCAAGTGTACACGTTTAGGTATTTTTACTCAAACCTAAATGAAACACATTTCATTTTTGTATGACTAGTTAAGTTTTGATCTAACGGTTGAAAGATATTAGCTTGGAGAAATCAGGTTTTTCATCTAACGATGAATATTGAATGCTTTGTTACCAAGGTAACTTGGATTGCAAACCCCGATTTGAAAACTATATAAAGGAGACATCTAGCAATTGGAAAAACTAATCCCCACACCTCATGTGTGATACTAGTTAGTTTGCTAGAGTCGATTATCCTTTAACCTTAGGTTTCTTCCCGAGACCCTGTAGGTTAACGACTGAAAGACTTCATTGGGATTGTGAAGCCAGACGAAACTACTTCTCTTGTAGTTGAGCGATCTGATCTTGCCATTTTCTATCGTACGAGTTCAATTGAATAATTGACTTGATATTATATCTTCGATAGGGCAAGATAAAAAGAAATCACAAACATCTTCATCTTATTGTTTGTGATTCCGCAACATCTTGTTTCACTACCATACGATTAAGATTGTTGTGAGGTGATTGATAATACTAGGTTGTTCTTCGGGAATATAAGTCCGGATTATCAATTAGTTCCTGTTCACCTTGATTTATCATAAGACGGAACAAAACTCATAGGTTTATCTGTGGGAGACAGATTTATCTATTATCATAGACTTTTCTGTGTGATACAAATTTGTTTATTAAAGTCTTCGACTTTGGGTCGTAGCAACTCTTGGTTGTGGGTGAGATAATCTAAGGGAATCAAGTGCGTAGTATCCTGCTGGGATCAGAGACGTAAGGAGCGTAATTGTACCTTGAATCAGTGTGATATTGATTAGGGTTCAACTACAGTCCAAAACGAAGTTAGTTTTTAGTAGTCTAGTGTCTGTCGCGGCTTAATACAGCGGGTGTTCAATCTGGACTAGGTCTCGGGATTTTTCTGCATTTTCGGTTTCCTCATTAACAAAATTTCTGGTGACTGTGTTATTTCTATTCCGCATTATATTTTGTTATATAATAGAAATATCATAGGTTGTGTGGTAAAGATCAATCAATTAGAATATCCAACCTTTGGTTGTCTATTTAAATTGATTTACACTTGGATATTGGTCTTTGGTACCATCCAAGTTATTATCCTTGTATTTGATAAAAACTCGCAGATTTCTATTTGCTTGAGTAAAGATCAAATCAAGTGAGAGAGATATTAACTCCTCGATATACTTTTCTCTAGATTGAGTCTGACTGTCTAGTTGATTCTCTAGAAAGTATGTTGGAGTTAGTACATACAGATTGCTAATCAAAATATTGGGTGTGCTTGTTATACCCCCGCTTTTTCACACCCCATTAAAAAAAAACACTTAAAACACTCCTTAAAAAACACTCCATAAAAAACAAATAACACTCCATATGTTTTCATAAAAACTACAAGTAATCACGGGTTGGTTGGGAGTATTGAGCATAAAAAACAACGTTACAAACGCTTTCATCCATCAACGCATCGGTAAATTCATTGCTTTGATGATGTTTTTGTTGATTTTGTGATGTAGTATCTTCATCTTCACGCCTAGGAAGGTAAATTTTTTGATTTGTAGGCCATTGTGAATATGTAACATCCAAGGAGAGATCTTCTGGATTGTTTGGTTGTTGGGAAAAGACATATGGTATTGAAGAAGAAGAAGATCTGCCAGATGAGGAACATGAAGTTGCATCTCGACATAGTGACTCCATCCATACGACTTCACGAGCTCCAAGATGGAATGAATATTGTCGTTGCATATAACTATAGCAATCCTCCTACAAGTATAAAGTAGAGAGATTTAGTTAAATATTCAAGAAACTTTAAAAAAAAATGCAAACAAATGTAAATGTACTTACCAATGTCAAACCCATTGTAGAAAAGTCATACGGACAATGATGCCTTCGAACTTGTACTGGCTCTTCTTCGCCGGCTGCATTGGAAAATGGTAAAGTGAAATCTATCTCCGACAACTGTGACGGGGGATCATTCTGTGTATATTAATTATAGGTCTATGTGTTAGAGCATAGCTCGGTCGACCTCGCATGCGTTGCTATATCAAGCATGTTTGTCAATGTTAGTGATCAAAACTATGAGTCTTGATTTCTAGTCTACATAGCTAAGTCTCGGACTAGGATAGAAAAGTGTAGTTGAGCTCAAGGACTTCATGGCGATTCATCATACAATGACGAAGATCTACTCAAGGAACCGTGGAACTTCATCAACAAAAAGGTATGTGGAGACTTGAACTTATCTATCACTCAAAAGTCTATGTCTTTTATCTCCTACTTCTTATGAGACAAAAGTCGTATGCTATATAGACTGGATCATACACATTTGATATTTTGAGCCGAGTATATCTCGCCTATCTATGTCTCGAAATCATGTGCTGGTAAAGCGTTTCGCTTTGATCGGGTTTATCTTCACCTAATGACGAAAGTCATAATGTTTCAATCACTTTGAAACTCGCTTTGACGAGAAATAGTGTAACAACTATATAACGTCCTCTAAGAATGTTTAAATGGTTGGAATGAGAGTTTAGGTCAATATAACCAATGATGGATATAAGCATTGTGTGGAAACACATATGTGCATAAGTCATATTCCTTAATCCGAAGTTTGCGAACTTTGTTGATTGAGAGAAATCGGAGGAATTGGCTTTGCCAAGTCCGCGAACTCAGTTTGCGAACTAATGGAAGTTATTGTTACGATAATTTCTGCTGGGATTCCAAATTTGTTCATGTAGTACAAGTCCGCGAACCTAGTCCGCGAACTGGCAGAAGTCTCCTTGCCGAGATTTTCTGCTGAGTTTGGAAAACTCAGCCGGTTGCCTTAAGTCCGCGAACTTGTTTGCGTACTTGAGTGGGTTATGATCTAAAGATGTGCTCTAAACATGAAACTTAAATTACTAAGGAATGCAGTATGCAAACCGTGGATATAAAGTTCATGAGATGATTCAAATCGAATAGAATCATCTTTGTTTCAATTGTGTCTTGTGTAGTTACATAAGATCTCATAGCAATTGAACAACTCTCTAACTAGTTCATTTGAGTCAATTGAACTAGTTGTGGTGAAGAAGAACAAGGTTAATATGAAATGATCATATGGTTAACCTTTTGGGTTACTATGT
The DNA here is from genome assembly GCF_003573695.1 of Papaver somniferum. Lineage (NCBI taxonomy): Eukaryota > Viridiplantae > Streptophyta > Magnoliopsida > Ranunculales > Papaveraceae > Papaver > Papaver somniferum. The sequence goes on along the minus strand of NC_039364.1, from coordinate 169,279,676 downwards.
TGAACCAACATACACGTACACGTTTGGGCACGGTTTTCACAAACCCAGTAAACGTATATCTCAAGTGTGTGTGACAAGCTAAGTTTTCGATCTAACGGTTGAGAAATATTAGCTTGAGTCTAAATCAGGTTTTCATCTAACAGTGAATATTGATTGCTTTGTACCTAAGGAAAAACCATGATTTGAAGACTATATAAAGGAGACATCTAGCATTGGGAAAAACTAATCCCCACACGTCTGTGTGATACTAGTGCGCTCGCTTGATTCAATTCTCCTCTAACCTTTGGGTTTCTTCTCTAAAACCAGGTTAACGACTTAAAGACTTCATTGGGATTGTGAAGCCAGACTGATACTACTTTTATCGTAGTTGTGTGATCTGATCTTGCATCTTCTATCGTATGAGTACAATCTTATTGATTGGCTTGAGATCGTGAGAGTTCTCCGATAGGAAAGATAAAGAAGTCACAAACATCTTCGTCTCACTGTTTATGATTCCTCGTCGTCCTCTTGTTTATAAGTAAGACTGTTGTGAGGTGATTGATTAATCTAGGCTGTTCTTCAGGAATATAAGACCGGATTATCAATTGGTTCCTGTTCACCTTGATTTCATATCATAAGACGGAACAAAAACCTAGGGTCCTTCTGCGGGAGACAGATTTATCTTTTGATAGACTTTTTTGTGTGAGACAAATTTGTTTATTATCAAGTCTGCGATTTTGGGTTGCAGCAACTCTTGGTTGTGGGTGAGATCAGCTAAGGGAATCAAGTGCACAGTATCTTGCTGGGATCAGAGGCGTAGGAGTACAATTGTACCTTGAATTAGTGGGAGACTGATTGGGGTTCAACTATAGTCCAGTCCGAAGTTAGCTTGGAGTAGGCTAGTGTCTGTAGCGGCTTAATACAGTGTGTATTCAATCTGGACTAGGTCCCGGGGTTTTTCTGCATTTTCGGTTTCCTCATTAACAAAACTTCTGGTGTCTGTGTTATTTCTATTTCCGCACTATATTTGTTATATAATTGAAATAATACATGTTGTGCGTTTGTGATCATCAATTGGAAATCCGACCTTTGGTTGTTGATTGATATTGATTGATCCTTGGACATTGGTCTTTGGTACCGTCCAAGTATTCCTTGTGTTTGATTAGGACTCGCTGATTTCTATTAGCTTGAGTAATATAAAAAAAAAGAGATATTAACTCCTTGAGATACTTTTATCTAGATTGAGTCTGATTGTCTAGTTGATTCTCTAGCAAAGTATTTCGGAGTTAGTCCATACAGATTTCTAAGCAAAACATTAGGTGGTGTTGTTAGACCCCCGCTTTTTCACTATGACATCAGGTTAGGAGGCATATGATTACGAAACAAATGGCAAGGAAGAGCTGTGCTACCCACTGCTATCTCATCGACGTTCTGTGAATGGTATGACTCAGTGAGATAGGGTCCAACACTCTTCTTCTTCCACCAATTGTTATATTGATCCCCGGTGACTGCAAAATAGTGATCGCCGCCTACATTTACATTTCCCTGTCCACAACTGATTTCAAATTTGGAAGATTTGCTGGGACTACAATCTCATATGCTATGTGCCTATGGAATCTCCCATCCAAGTAACAACTAGCTCTTGTGTTTGTTTTTTCTAGGTCAAGAAACAACTCTCATTTTGGATAACTCTAGTGCATGGTCATAATGCACTCCCACGGAATACTCACTGTCTACCCATGGTTTCCAAATACATGATGAAATTGTTCTAGAGTCAATATGTCATCTTGCGCAGGAGACTGAGTGTTTCTTCGTATCCCTTTAGCCTCCTCCTTGTCCTCTCTTATTTGATTGCTTAATGTTTTCCTTCTTAAAGAGACAAATCTCACACTGTCCTCCCGATGTATGACAAATCAAGGGTTGATTGTTCTCTCTCACTTTTTCTCCAAATGAAAAAAAACAAGCTTTCATCTGCCTCTTGCTCAGATTTGTCCATTTTGGACCAGATCTGAGTAAAATTTATTTTCTTTTTTAAGTTTTAGTCATTAGTTAATCAAATAAAACATGTTCCCTATTGTTTTGATGTCTTTCGGTATATTTTTCGCCATTTGAGGCGATTTTTTACGTCATTTTGGGCGATTGTATCTTCGCTTTGCGGGCAATTTTTTCAAATATTCATGGCTGGATCTTGGCTTGCTATTCTTGATTCAAAAACATGAATCATCCAACACGGTACCACTTTGAATATATTTTTAATACAAGAGATTTAAGGCATCTGGGTTCATTTGGGTGTACCAGATTACGGGCAAAGTACTCCTCTCTTTTAGGAGCATCTCTTATCAAAGAAGAAAAAATCAGATTCAATTGTCGGAATTGATTCCGGATAATATCATCATTTTTCCCTACTATATAAACAAAAATTAGGTATCTTTACGGTTTACGGCTCTTTCTCTTCGCGATATACTTGTAATTGGTATCTTTAATTGTATTAGGGGTTTAATCATCATCTTGTATTTTGATGTTTTTGTTATTCTTGTAAGCGATCATGTAATCAGTATTTTGATTTGAATGAATTGAAATATGTTGATTGATCAAAAAAATAAAATAATACTCAATTACCATAACCATGTCAGATAAATCCTTACCTTTGGTTGACCATTCGTCAAGAAATTTATAGGTATTACCCAAGGAAGCTATACCCCAATCATCCCCAACTCTATCTAAATCATTTAACAATAGAATCCAACGTTTGTCTACTCTGAAAAGACGAGGGTACCCAAATACACCACAATCTTTAAAATATCAACCTGTAAGTCCGGTTTCTTAAGTGACTGTCCATGGATAGAGTCGAGACAATACAACTTAAGTCCTATGCCTTGTGTCATTATTTATGGACGAAGTCAAAACAATATGACAACAAGATATTTACCTGACAATAGTTACGATAATAACCGATGGAACATTAGGATCAAAGTCAAGTAATTCGTATTAACGTACATGTGTAATTTACTTAATTATAATAACAATTATAATGCGGAAAACAAAGTAAATGATACAACAAGATTTTTTTAACGAGGAAACCGCAAATGCATAAAAACCCCGGGACCTTGTCCAGTTTTTAATACTCTCAGAATTAAGCCGCTATACAAAATCTAATACCAAGTTCGTACAGTTGTGACCAAGTAGACTACCCCTAGCCACTTAGTTTCCTCAGTATCCCTGCGCCTTTGACTTATAGACTGACGCACTTAAATCACCAATCCTTTTGATCGTATTCCAAACAGTAAAGGATTAATCTTTTTGGTAACCACTCTATTCAATCTTGGTAACAAGGTATTAATGAGTCGTTGAAAAAGGGTCTTTTGTTTAATCTAATAAACTCATTTGTACGGTTAGATCAATCTAAACTTTGACTACCAAAATAATCAAAGATTTGCAATCAGTCAATATAGATCTCAAAGAAAAACTATAAGGTGATGCCGATCTCATGCAACTATCCAATCAAGTCTATCAAAGATAAACACGATTCTAGTTGGATCCCAGACGATCAAGGTTTGTGCACACAATTCACAAGATCCGAAAACTAATAAGAAAAACTTCATCATCTTCGGATCTTCGTTTGTCTTCAATAATAACCTGCACAACACTACTTGAATCCTCTTGTGATCAATCACCCACAGAACGGAGTCTGTTAACAATGGATTATCACAAGATGTCTTCAGATCCGAAAATGGTTCTAAAAATCCCGTCAATACTTTGGTCTAGTTTGAGTGAGCCTTATATCAGAAGAGAAGGTTCTCAAGAATAAACAAACTAGGTGCAATCAAAGTTTCAACAACCGTTAGTCAATCAAATCAATAATCGAAAACTACAATAACAATGCAATTATCTAGTTTCCCACCCACGGTACTCGTAGAGCTTCTTAATCCCACAGAAGTCTTTAAATGAGTGGTCGTAAGAGATTTCGTCTAATTAGGGTACTTTCCTCTCCAGATAGACGGCTCCACCAGAAATAACAAGAATGAAGTTTGCATGGCTCTTAGGATAGTTTGCAAGAAATGCAAACTCAAGTATTTATACACCAAGGTTGTTTGGAAAACAAGGAAATTCCAAAACCGAAAATATTCTCAAGATATTCACATTAAAGTACCTAATTTCGGTTTTCCTATTTCCAATTAATTACCATACCATATTTACGAAAACTCTCATAGAAAACTTCTATTATTGATCTAGCACATTAACTAATAATATTTTCCAGAGGATATGCTTTAATTGCTGCTAATTAAAATATATATTATGAAAATCATAATTAAATGTTTTTCATTTTTCGGACCTGGGATCACCTTGAGTATTAAGGAATATCTTTGAACAATTAATGATAAGAGTTATATACATGTTCAAATATGTCGACATCTAGAAGTTTCTCAATAAACCTAATTCCAAGCTTCACACAAAACATAAAGAGATATGTGAATATTGGAAACTCGGTTTTGCTCCTTGGGATCGGTTGTACCAACCTCACGATGTAAGTTGTGATCGGTTATATCATGTTTCCCAAACCAAGTTGTGACCGGTTACTCCTTGCTTTCCATAGGTAGCTTGTGAACGGTTACACCTTACTTCCCAAGTTAGCTTGTGATCGGTTACACCTTGGTTCCCAGAGAAACTTGTGACCGATTACAACTAACTTCTCAAATTATCTTGTGACCGGTTACACCATGCTTCACAAAGTAGCTTGTGACCGATTACAACATGCTATATCATATAGGCTATGACCGGTTATACCCCAAATCTCAACAAGTTAAGATAGGTTTTATCTTGTCATCTTCTATTGGTCATTCAAAAGATATTCAATAAAGAACCTGACCAATCATGATTTCCTTTCGATTATGAAACAAGTTCATATATGTACTTCCTTTAAACAAATGTTATAAAACATTGTTTCCTAGGGTGAAATCATACCTATATCTTACACATAATCAAGAGACTATATATAAAAATTATGTTGATGTCGTATTTATGAAGTTCAAAAGATAAGCGTTTATACTTCGTAATTCAATAAATTCCTTGAAACTTTGATCATAATGTTATGACCAAGTCTAACCACTAAGAGTATTATTTATATACAGCTTCGCATGTAAGTACGTTTAAAGTGGAAACAAGATCAAGTAAATATTACTAACCTCAAGTGGAAGGATGATGTCCTCGTTGTAATCGTTACTTCTTCACATTCTTCAGGTCTTCGGAGTAATACTTGTACGTCTCAACATTCCTAGACTTTCTATTTTAACCTATATAAAGTTGACTCTAGTATTTAATCAAGCGACTCTAGATAAGTTTTGATACTAAAATATGACAACCAAACTTGACATACCAACGCTTGGTGGGTTCAACCTAGTTATGCTCTAACATAATCTTCCACTAGAATCCACAAGAACAAAATGACCAAAACACAAAAGAAAGAATGATCGTGTCAATAGCTCTGCACATCCACTATTGTCCTGGTTTTCTTTACTTTTAATGTAGTTTCTCAAGGTAGCCAGGGATATGGAATTAGTCTTAGAGTTCCATGTACCATGACTTTTAAAATCTGGGAAATAAATATCATCCATAGGACCATAGCAGCATATGTTAGCTCACCTCCAACTGCGGCATAGCTACTTGACGTTTACTAGGGTCACCAGTGGGAATTCCCGTTAACATGTACCAATCTAAAGGAAGGATTCCAAGCTCAAACTCCTTAAAATGAAAGCTCTTGGTTTTTCCCCACCATCTCTCAGCTATTGGTTCAACTAAGCCTCTATCCGCATTGGCGAAATCAAACGCAAAAACAGAAGAAAATCCACAACTATCACAGTATCGTTGTGCTGGCGGATTATTTTTCACTACAATTTTATATAACACTTCAACCTCATTCAAGCTACTTCTAAAGTTTACACTCTGAGGATCACCCATAACATCATTACATACATGGCTATCTATATTCTTTGTTGATACTATTTTCAAACCGTCTAGAAAAACGTCCATACTCATACTACAATCAATAACGAAAGGAATAAAAATTAATCACAAGACTAACTAAATTCCATACAAATTTACCTACAAATTTCATTCATTTTCATCACTAGTAACCATACAAATTTTATACAAATTTTCATCACGGATAATCATACAAATCATACAAATTTCATAAAATTTTACCTACAAACTAATCATACAAATTTTCATTCATTTTCATCACAAATAATCAAAATTTCAATTTTTTTCATAACAAATAATCAAATTAAACTGCAAAAATTCCAAAAATCAATTGCAATCGTCGATTCTGACACATATCATCTAAATCATCTAAGTCATCTAATATTAATCATCAATTTCATCAAAATATCATCATAATCAAAAATCAAAAATCAAAAAAAAAAAAAAAACTAAGATTTTAAAATCTTACCCCAATTGATTTTGTGGACGTAATCGAACCAAACATCCCTCAAACGATTTCAATCATGATGATGATCATACCCACGTAGCGAATTGATGAAAACTCAGAATTGAATCAAACATGCAGTTCTTGGCGGAGAAAGAAATGAAGAAGAAGTCGGGTTCTATTGATGAAATGGGGATTTTGGCTGTGCTGTTTGGTTCTGCGCAGTCAACCAGTTTGATTGGTCATGCACTGTTCTATTCAGAAAAAAGTGCAAAAAATTTTTGCGCTAAATGATTCAACGCGGCCTTGCTCTTTGGTTCTACAAGCATACTATATTAGCACTGTCATAGGACTTAGGAGATTGTCCTAGCTGTCAATCTAGATGCTAGATTAGAAGACCATATGACTTAGCCTTAACTACCCTATAATGGTAGTAGTTATACTAAGTCCTACATGCTAGATTTTGCAGATTACACAAAAAGCGTTGCATATTCTTTAACACGACTTCTCTTTCCAGATATATCTTGCATTCCAACTAGTAGCGAGATAGTTTCGCTGAATGGTTCAGCACAGAGACAATCAACTTTTTGCTGAATGGTTCAACGTAGATTGATTTATTTTTTATCCGACAGCTGAAATGTTTGCGTTGTTTCATTCAGCACAACACTATTCTACTTTTCGTTGTTCCATTCAGCGCGTCTACTTTTCGTTGTTCCATCCAGCGCATCTAGATGCTAGATTAGCACTACCATATGACTCAGGAGGTTGTCCTAGCTGCCAATCTAGATGCTAGATTAGAAGACCATAGGACTTAGCGTTAGTTTAAGTCCTATGGGCTAGATTAGACAAAAATCGTTGCAGATTACACAAAAAGCATTGTCTATTCTTTAACACTACTTCTCTTTTTAAGATATATCTCGCATTCCAACTAGTAAAGAGATAGTTTCGCTGAATGGTTCAGCGCAGAGAAAATCAACTTTTCGCTGTTTGGTTCAGCGCAAATTGTTTTATTTTTTTGATCCGGCAGCTGAGATGGTTGCGTTGTTCCATTCAACGCAACCTAATTCTACTTTTCGATGTTCCATTCAGCGCATCTACATGCTAGATTAGAATTACCATTAGCCTTAGGAGGTTATTTAACTTCTAATCTAGATACTAGATTAGAAGACCATAGGACATGACACCAGTAAAATAAAGAAAACCAGATCAAACCAAATTTTTTATGGCTAAAAATAGAGCTGAACTATTAATTTAGCGGTAATCATCGAGTTTAGGTTATAAAAACTGACATATCTCAGTTCGCTTCTGGTTTATCCTTAAAATCAAATCGAATTAAACCGATTCATATAAGTCATTAGATTTTAGTAGATTATAGTCGTGGATGTTAGAAATTTATAGCTCTAATACTCCATTTCCTCCAGCTATTCTCGAATTAGTCGAATCAGTTTATGGTCTTTCAAATTATTTCCGTAAAGTAATCTCATATTCATTTTATTATAGTCTTCTAAAAAAAAAATCACTATAAACTTTATCTTTCTGATCAATAAGTGTATTTCTTTCTCCTAATAAACTCGAAGTTTAATATTTTGGGGTGGTGCTCCCATCAGATGTCTGAATGAGTGTGTCTCTGCTTTAGATATATCAGTGACTTACATACATATGTCAAGCACAATTTTAGTTTATATATTTACTTATAATATTTGAATTTTCGGTATATAGATTATTACACTAGTTTATACAATTGTTGTTGGAGGTTTCGGTTCCTCGAAAATCATATTGGTACGATAAACATAAAAATTATACAATAGAGAGTAAGAAAATTTATTGAATTGTTTGATTGAGGCGAGGTCAGTTAAGACTAACTAGTCCTAGCATATGGTGCTTACGGATTTATGGACATCGTCTCCCAAGATACAACGACCAAACCTAATAGTAGAAAGTCGAATTATAATTTTACTTGGCCAACGAATTAATGGATTATCGTGTTCTTAGACACAACCCATACTCTATGAAGAATCTCGACACACTTTGTATTTTCAAAACTTGTAAAATCCATGTAAATCTGGATTAACATATTGGTATTTATAGAGTCGATAGTGATTCTTCGAATTGTCTCTTCACTAATAGGTGACTCACCATGTCCAACGGTGATTCATTATAACAATTATTCGCTAAGTATCTCGTGGGTGAAAAAGTATGACCTAAAATATACCTCTTAGAGTTTAACTTTTGGAAGACAAGAGTGTTAGGCACGTGCATACGCACGTGCATGTATCAATGGCTGATATTTCATCAGCACGTGAGCTGTTCTTATATCACGCCACGTCTATTTTGTATTGGTAGTCCATACAAAATTGAATGAGAAGTGTTGAATCGAAACTCCAGCACTTATTCATTTTCATAATTTATTTGTTTCTCAACCATTTATTTGTTGGAATATTCACGTGTTTGTGCCCATGTTACGTGTGTCTACGGTATTGCTTCTTGGGGTATCATTACTCAGTGATATACTTATATGAAACAACAATATCGGTGATACTAGTTGCTAGTAACTAAATCTAAGTGTTTCTGTCTAATTTTGAATTATCGTTTTTTATCATATCAAATTTTCACAAAATAGATGTTTTAATACACTTTTCACGTATAGTGGTAGATAAGTATAATAAAACTCGTTGAACTAACTAAGCATTAATCTTTCATTTTTATCATAAATATACTTATCACTAAAGAAGAAAAATGAATTAATAGGATAATAAATATAGAATAAGTTACGAAAAATGGGTCATTTGTCCAAATATTTTTAAAACATGGTTCAAATGGACGAGTAAAAATTTGTATGGGTGAAATGGACACCAAAAAAATAGCAAGGATGAAACTGGATTCATCCTGATTTAAACTTAAAAAATAGAAAGGATGAAACTGGATGCATCCTGATGTAGATTAAAAATAAGAAAAAGTATTTGAAAATGGGTAGGATGAAACTGTTTACATCATGGCTAATTTTTGTCCATTTAAACAATATCAAAATCTAAATGTCTTTTTCACCCAGGAATTGTTGATTCTGGTCTTTTTAACCAATTTTGTGACATTTATATGGATTTTATATTTTGAAACAGTTTGTGACATTCTGATATGGAGTAATTGGGGGTCTATATATCAACATTGTTATAGCATTGCTTGGTTGAATCCACTGGCATTGGTAGGTAAGGTCATTTGTCAAATTTAGATACAAAAACACATTATTGATTTAGTTACTAAAGTCATTTTCAAGCTAGATTAGGTTTGAGCAGTAGAGTATATAATCAAAGCTATCCTTGAACATTGGAGATTGAAGATTACACAAAGACATCTTGGATAACTTCATTAAATGTTAGTAACAAACACTTGATTTTTTTTGTTTACTCTATCTCTTTATCTATCGAAACAAGTGCTCACTCTACGAAATAATTCTTATGAAGGTAAATATACATTTATATATACACTCGAGGATATTTAAGCCCAAGACTTTTGTGAGAATGACCTTTGTCCTTACAAAGGCCCTCATGTTGTAGTGAATGAAAACTTGAAACTAATGGGCCAAAAATCACCTAATTTCCGACTTATAACGAGGAAGTTATGAGTGTAACATCATAGCAACACTTATATTCGTGGCTAAGGTTGGTTTCGTGAATGGGAAATTGTACACGAACTTTTGACAACAGTTCGCTAACCAAAAACCGTGAATACGTGACTAAAGACCTATTTTGTTCAAGTTACTTGTTTTTTCCTTTCGTAGACAAGGTAGCTTTGCTTCCAAGCAACTTAGTCGTGATCATTCAATATAAATAGAGGTTTCATATAACTGCACATATTATCCCTTGGAAAATTGTGTGTGTGTTGCATAAGGTTGTTTTCCATATCTTTGTTCTTCACGAACAAGAGTGATATTCCAAAAGACTTTACATGGGGACCGTAAAGGACATGCAAGCTATCTTCTTGACAGTTACAAAACTTGTTTCTAGTTTTTTTTCACAAACCCTAGATTTGGTGGATCAAGATATCTCTATATTATTTATGGGCGATCTTGTGAAGAATAATCAATTAGGTCACGAAACGTGTAAACCTTAATTATTGAGAAGCGTCAGCTAAATGGAGTTAACGTTATGCCAGAAGATTTTCACGAGCATCTTCTAAAGAGAATTGGCATTCTGCTAGAAGACTTACAAGAGTAATTCCTAAAGATAATAGGTATTCTGTCAGGAATTCTACAGATGCACGAAGACAACTAAAGCAGGTATTATATCTAGTTTGAAATCTGGTTGTAGGTTATTAGTGAAACAATTTAAATCAATGTGTGTTCAATATTGACTCGGATCAAAAACTAAACACAGTGCACTAACCTATATGATTGTGATAAGTAGTGTTAAAATGTTCAAAACCGAGCAGCTTCACGTTAGCAATGAGCTTCCTTTGCGCCGCACAAAAACTAAGTAATTGTCAAAAACAGGGTCTATATTGCGCGGGAAATCGCACAACTCGGCGACACAAAAGAGCGAAAAAACAACGGGTCCTCTACTTCAAAACCTGTGTGAACCTGCCCTGATGTAGTAATGATGGCGTCCGCGGTATGTTTAAAGCTACGAAGAACTTCATAACAAATACGAGGAAGGCCAAACATTTCAAAAATAAAGCCAGGTCCACATCGGGACAACCGACGTGACATCGCAATAATGAAATGTGGAACATACCTTGGGAGCGGGGATGTCCTCCGAATGACGGGACATTTTTTTTGGGAAGACCGCCTCTCTCCATCCACACAGGTAGAATCCCTGTCCATCTTATCTGCAAAAAGCATATCACCATGATAAAAAAAATGGTTGTTCTTTCCAAAAAAAAAAAAAAAAAAAAGAGGAATAAGCAAAAGACAGTCGAAAGGCACGAAAACCAAAAAAATACCACAAGAACAGAGATTAAAATACTTTTGACATCTATCAAAGTAAAAACTGCTTAGGTCGGAACCGGAAAGCAATGACTGATCATGCAAGAAATAATTGAGGATGACTTCAGAAGGCTCGAAAGAAGAAAAATAAATCAAACAGGTACATCTTCATTATTTAAAGAGAAGAAAAAAGACAAAATTACCCCTACAAAAGCTATCCAGAATCAACGCAACGATTGGCAAAGACCATTGAAGAGCCAAGACTAAGAAATGAAGACTAATAAAACCTTAAAAAGAGGAAAACTCAAAAGCAAGACGTCAACATCGAAGACCCCTTCCCTCTAAAATTGCTAAAATGGTTAAATTGAAAAAATAAAATAAAATAAAATAAAATAAATAGATAAACAATTGGAAAAATGTGGGTACGAAATACCTAGCTTTGGCATTTAATCATCCGATGCCGCAAGACTAAGCACCTCAGTCCCCATTTTTGAAGACTCCGATTTTAAATAGTCGTCCCCTTGTAAGGCTCTGATGAGCGTAGCACTAGATGAATACCCTTTGTGACTGACTATGTCGCCTGGCTCTGTAACACTACATCAACTGAAGGGTTTTTCTTCAAGAAGTCTATAAATAAAACACTTAATCTTCAAATTAAGGGTCCCCAAGGACTTCTGTCAAATCTTAACTTCTGTAATGTGTCTTTTACTTATGTTCATAGCGCGATAGTGTGTTTCTCTGCTTGGATGTGGTAGTTAGCTTTTAAGCATCTGCAGAAATTTTACAAAACCGATAAATGTTCCTTAAAAATTCTTACAAGCTCAAAAATTGTATTGGTTATACGGGGATTTCCTTGCATAACTTGTATCAACTCTTTTTGATTATTGTGTTTTATAGTAGTTTAATCATTCAACATTGATTTTGGCTAGAATTGTTCTAAAAAATTGTTATGATTTTTAGATATGAAATGAAGAACGAGTAAAGATTCAGTTTTTATAGCTCGTTACAAAAGAGAGATAAAATACACATGTTTAAATATTTTTGAGTTTATTATTTTGTTAGAAGGTATCTTAGTAATGATGCAATTTTATAAGTAGGCTTATTTTTATATGGGTGAAAAGGGTATTATGGATTGTTTTAAAAGATGTATATGTTATTGAAGGGTAATATAGCAACCCTACCGATCAAATAACTTACGCCCAACAATGTAAAAAAGTATACTCGTCGTACTCCGAAACAATTCGAAGGATTTTAACGACTCCACATTGATATTTTTACCCATCCAACATACAAACCCGCCAGCTAGTACTTCACATACATTATTTTGCTCCTCTGTAACTTGTTTCGAAAAAGTAATTACATTTTACAAAGAAAATCAACGATGTGTTTCTCAATAATCCACAAGAATCTCATATGAATGAGGAAAAAAAATAAAAATACCAAATTCTTTTTAAACAAGTTAACAAGTAAACAATCACTTACCTGAAGTTATGCAGAATGCATAGGGTTTATTCTTTAAAAAGTATTATAACATCAAGTATTTCTTCAAGTAGATCTCTGATTTTAAGCATGTCGTCCTACCATCACACTGAACACTTTAAATATACACACACTCATTAATACGTAATTCAAAGAGATTGACTTGAGTATTCTTTCAATGAGGATTGGAAACGACATTTTAAATTCTAAAACATATTCAAAATTCAAACAACAAAACCTGATTATAACATGGGTGTATTTATATCTTGTGAAAAAGCGGGGGTCTAACAAACACAACCAATATTTCGCTTAACAATCTCTATGGACAAACTACAATATACTTTCGAGATAATCAACTAAACAGACAGACTCAATCTCAAGAAAAATATATCCAGGAGTTGTATCTCAATTTCTCAATTCAATCTGCAATCAATAAATAGGAATTTGCGAGCCTGATTGAATATAAGAGAAATAACTTGAACGGTACCAAAGACCAATGTTCAAGGATCAATCAATTTCAATCAACAACCAAAGGTTGGATTTACCAATTGATCGATTCAACCACAACCTGTGATATTTCAATTATATAACAAAATATAATGCGGGAAAGAAATAACACAGACACCAGAAGTTTTGTTAACGAGGAAACCGCAAATGCATAAAAATCGCGGGACCTAGTCCAGATTTGAACACCATACTGTATTAAGCCGCTACATACACTAGCCTACTACCAAGCTAACTTCGGACTGGAATGTAGTTGAGTCCTAATCAATCTCACACTGATCAAGGTACAGTTGTGTTCCTTACGCCTCTTGAAACACGCCGGATTCTGCGCACTTGATTCCCTTAGCTGATCTCACCCACAACTAAGAGTTGCTACGAGCCAAAGTCAAAGACTTGATAAACAAATCTGTGTCACTCAGAAAAGTCTATTGTATAGATAAATCTGTCTCCCACAGATATACCTATGAGTTTTGTTATGTCTTTTGATAAATCAAGGTGAACAAGAACCAATTGAGGAACCAGTCTTATATTCCCGAAGAACATCCTAGTATTATCAATCACCTCACAATAATCTTAATCAATTAACGAAACAATATATTATGGAATCACAAACGATGAGACGAAGATGTTTGTGACTACTTTTCAATCTTTCCTATCGGAGAATAAATCTCGAGCAAATCTTAAGGAAGATAGTACTCAATCATGATATAAAACAACAAGATCAGAACACGCAACTGCAGAGAAAATAGTTAGGTCTGGAATCACAATACCAATGAAGTCTTTAAGTCGTTAACCTACAGGGTTTCATGAAAAACCTAAGGTTAAAGGAGAATCGACTCTAGTCGCAACTAGTATCACACAGTAGGTGTGGGGATTAGGTTTCCCAATTGCTAGAGTTCTCCTTTATATAGTCTTCAAATCAGGGTTTGCAATCAATGTTACCTTGGTAACAAAGCATTCAATATTCACTGTTAGATGAAAACCTGATTAGATTCAAGCTAATATCTTCCAACCATTAGATCGAACTTAGCTTGTTATACACACATGAAATGTACCGTCATTTAGATAAAGGTAACCGTACCTAAACGTGTACACTTAGTTGGATTAACAATAGTTAACCAAAGGTTATCCATATGAGCACTTTCATATCAACCTTATTCATCTTTATCATAACTAGTTCAAATGACTCAAATGAAACCAGTTAGAGAGTTGTTCAACTGTTTATACTCATAGAAGTATACAAGACACAATTGAAGCAAAATCGATTTTGATTCACTCGAATCATTTCATGAATATTATAGCCAAGGTTTTCAAAAGATTGCATTCCTTATTATATAAATGTATTAGTTCATGAACAAACCGATTTTAGAACATAACCTACTTAAGTATGCAAACAGGTACGCATACCTAAGTAGCCTGACCGAGTTTGGTTACGCCAGTACACGTACTGGTACGCATACCACTTTACTCTTCCAAACTCCAGTAGAAATTCATGGAACTTGAACTTCCGCCGGTTCGCATGCGGGTACGTATACTTAGTTTCCGGACTTCCAACAGCCAACCAGTACACATACGGGTACGCATACCATGGTTCCCGGTTTTGGAATTTACACAAATGTGAATACACACTATGTTTATATCCAATCATGGTTACATGTTCTAAACCCTCATTTTAATCATTGAAACATTCTTGGAAGACGACAATAGATGTCTTACACAAACTATTAGCTTCAAAGCAATTTTCAAGTGATCGAATGATCAATACAAAACATTTCGAGTCTACATCTGTTAGAGCACTGCTCGGTCGAACTCGCAAACGTTGCTATCTCAAGAATGTTTGTCAAGTTTAGTTGCCAAAACTATAAGTATTGATTTCTAGTCTACTTATAGCTAAGTCTCGGATTAGGATAGTAAGTGTAGTTGAGATTTAGACTCCACGGCGTTCATCGAATGAAGACGAAGTAATACTAAAGGGAACTTGTGGAACTTCATCAACAAAAGGTATGTGGAGACTTGAACTTATCTATCACTAAAAAGTCTATCTATTCTATCTCCTATTTGATACAAAAGTCATATTGCTATATAGACTTCAATTATACACATTTGGTATTTCGAGCCGAGTTTAACTCGCTTATCTATTTCTCGAAATATGTGTTGGTAAGCTTTTGCTTTAGCCAAGTTCATCTTTACTCTTGACGAAAGTCATATTGATTATTTCAATAACTTGAAAATCGCTTTGATGCTAATAGTTTGTGGATAACAACTATTGTCATCCTCTAATAAAGTTTCAATGATTGAAATGAGAGTGTAGAACAAGTAACCATGTTTGGATATAAACATAGTGTGTATTCACATTTGTGTAAAATCCAAAACCGGGAACCTAAGTATGTGTACCCGTACGCGTACTGGTTGGTTGTTGGAAGTCCGGAACCTTGGTATGCGTACTCGTACGCGTACTGGCGGAAGTTTGGGTTCCGTGAATTTCTGCTGGAGTTTGGAAGTGTGAATTGGTATTTGTACCCGTACGCGTACTGGTGTAACCAAACTCGGTCCGGCTACTTAGGTATGCGTACCCGTTTGCATACCTAAGTAGGTTACTTTCTAAAATCGGTTTGTTCATGAACTAAAACATTTATATAATAAGGAATGCAATCTTTTGCAAACCGTGGCTATGATGTTCATGAATTGATTCGAGTGAATCAAAATCGATTTTGCTTCAATTGTGTCTTGTATACGTCCATGAGATCTAAGCAATTGAACAACTCTCTAACTAGTTTCATTTGAGTCATTTGAACTAGTTATGTTAAAGATGAATAAGTTTGATATGAAAGTGCTAATATGGCTAACCATTGGTTAACTATTGTTGAACCGATTAAGTGCACACGTTTAGGTACGGTTACTCAAACCTAAATGAAGGTACATTTCATTTGTGTATAACAAGCTAAGTTCGATCTAACGGTTGAAAGATATTAACTTGAATCTAATCAGGTTTTCATCTAACGGTGAATATTGAATGCTTTGTTACCAAGGTAACTTGGATTGCAAACCCTGATTTGAAATATATATAAAGGAGAACTCTATCAACTAGGAAACCTAATCCCCACACCTCCTGTGTGATACTAGTTGCGACTAGAGTCGATTCTCCTTTAACCTTAGGTTTTTCACAAAACCATGTAGGTTAACGACTTAAAGACTTCATTGGGATTGTGAATCCAGACCCAACTATTTTCTCTGTAGTTGCGTGTTCTGATCTCGCTGTTTTCTATTGTGATTGAGTACTATCTTCTTTAAGATTTGCTCGAGATTTTATCTCCGATAGGCAAGATTGAAAAGTAGTCACAAACACCTTCGTCTCTTCGTTTATGATTCCACAATATCTTGTTTCGTTAATCGATTAAGATTATTGTGAGGTGATTGATAATATAGGTTGTTCTTCGGGAATATAAGTCCGGTTTATCAATTGGTTCCTGTTCACCTTGATTTATCAAAAGACGGAACAAAAACTCGTAGGTATTTCAGTGGGAGACAGATTTATATATTTAATAGACTTTTCCGTGTGATACAAATTTGTTTATCAAGTCTTCGACTTTGGGTCGTAGCAACTCTTAGTTGTGGGTGAGATCAGCTAAGGGAATCAAGTGCGTAGTATCCTGCCGGGATAAGAAACGTAAGGAACGCAACTGTACCTTGAATCAGTGTGAGATTGATTAGGGTTCAAGTACAGTCCAGTCCGAAGTTAATTGGTAGTAGGCTAGAGTCTATAGCGGCTTAATACAGTGTGGTGTTCAAACTGGACTAGGTCCCGGGGTTTTTCTGCATTTGCGGTTTTCCTCGTTAACAAAATTATGGTGTCTGTGTTATTTATTTTCCGCATTATATTTTGTTATATAATTGAATATCACAGGTTGTGCGTTAAGATTAATCAATTAGAATATCCAACCTTTGGTTGTTGATTTAAATTGATTGACACTTGAACATTGGTCTTTGGTACCGTTCAAGTTGTTTCACATAATAATCAGGCTCGCGGATTTCCTTCTATTTGATTTGCTGATTACATTGTGAAACAGAGATATTAAACTCTTTGATATACTTTACTCTAGATTAAGTCTGACTGTCTTGATGATTCTCTAGAAAGTATATTGGAGTAAGTCCTCTCAAATTTCCAAACAAATTGTTGGGTGTGGTTGTTAGACCCCCACATTTTTAATTGGTATCATAGAAGGAAAACACATTAAAGACCCCATAAGTCTATATTTGTAGCAATCTGATATGGACAGAAGTGCTATCTCTGTAAACGTACCACCAGTCTTCGATGGCTCAAATTACTTGTGGTGGAAAATTGATATGCGTGCCTTTATTCAAGCGCGTGATTTTCAATCATGGGTTTATGTAGTTAATGGCTATGATGCTCCCGTTGAGGCAGTAAAAAATGTGACCGTTCCAAAGGATATTGGTGCATATGACGCTGCTGAGATTCTTGCTGCAAAGCAAAATCCGACGGCTTGAATGCCATCATACATGCCATTACCCCAGATCTTCAGCACCATGAGACTACGTGCACTCAGTCTTAAGATGTTTGGGATATCTTAGAAACCGTATTCGAAGGGAATACCAATGAGAAGGAAGCTAGGCTTCAAAACCTAAATTCCGATTGGGAAAACCTTCGTATGGCAGATGAAGATTCATTTGATGAGTTTAATCACAAAGTGTCTGAAATTGTTAATGCATCATTTGCATTGGGTAAGACTATTCCTGAAAAGGACATTGTGATGAAAATTCTCAGATCGCTGCCATCTAGATACGATTCTAAGAAGCATGCCATCGTTGAGGGAAATAACCTTGATGCTCTTTCCAAAAATACGTTGGTTGGAAAGCTAAAGATATTTGATCATGAGCATACATCCAAAATCGGAAAGGATGTTGCCTTCAAGGCACAAAAGAACACTAAATTACTTGACAAGAGTAAAAGTATTTACGTCTCTGAGGATGATTTTTCTGAGGTTGACTTATCATATGAAGATCTTGACAAGTCAGTCTCTTTGATCACAAGACAGTTTAGAGATCTTCTATTGAAGAGAAGTAAATGTTCTCTAAAGACAAACCCAGATCATCATTTAAACCTCACAATCTCATTCCTCCTAAAAACAGGGATGCTGACGAGGATATGCCACAGTGATTTAAGTGTAAATATTTTGGTCATTTTGCAAATGAGTGTCTGAACCGTAGAAACTACACTGGGAACAAAGGTCTTGCTGCAACTCTTGATGAAATGTCTGATTACTATGATTCCAATGAAGACGAGAAATCAAGTGTTGCACTTCTTTGTGAAGATATTGATTTTAATAATTATAGCAATACATACATCAATCTTGATATTCTTTCAGAAGAAAACTCAACCAATCTGGAAGAAAAAATTGACCTTTCTGTTGGAAACTCTCTGTCTGATTTTTCAGGGTCCACTATGTGTCTAGCAGCTTGCACATCTCAGACGTCTGAATCGTCGTATTTATTGACATGCTCTTATTGTTCACTCAAATGTCATGAACTTTCAAAGAGTTTCAATTACAAACACAAGATGAGATATGTCAATAAACTTCAACGAAGAGCAAATCGGCTAGCAAACAAGCTCAAACTTGTTCGAAAAACCGCTGAGGTATGTAAGATTTTATCCTCTTCAAAGAAGTTAGTTTCCAAAGATAAGTCAAGACCAATTGAGAAAATAGTATGGTCTAAACATTTTGATAGACAGGGTTCTATGAATTCCTTTCAAAAAGGTTATGGTGGACAGATTGTTGTTCACCTCAGCACAACTTGATTGTGTTGTTTTGGTGCATCTTATCTCATGTGCCTGATCAAAAGAGACAAGATTGTGCACACCTCAGGCTTTAAGAAAAGAAAAATATTTTGTTATTTTCTTAGGTTTGCTGTGTTTTGCAAATTTGGAATTCTTTCATATCTAATTGATATTGAAGGGGACTTCCCTGTTTAATCAATAAAAGAGAGTTATTCTCGACAATTCTACTCTCTCTAGGGTTGTGAATTGTGCGTGCGTGAACCTGTGTGGTTAAAGGTTCCGTAACCCTACATTCCTTTTCCTTCTCTGAGACTCTTTTTATCTTAAGACTGCTTGTTGAGCTTAAATTGTGATTTCCTCTCACAAACCCATACACGTATGGATACTCCAAGCATCATGTCTTCTGGTGGAAAAGATTCTAATATGATTGTTAAGCCATCAATCATGAAGGAAAAAGAGAAATCTCCGTTACCTCCAACTTTGAAAAGAAGGAATGTGAGGAATCCAAGAGTTGTTCCTGTTAGAGCACTGCTCGGTCGAACTTGCATATGTTACTATCTCAAGCATGTTTGTCAATATTAGTGATCAAAACTATAAATCTTGATTTCTACTCTACTATTAGCTAAGTCTCAGACTAGGATAGAAAGTGTAGTTGAGCTCTAGACTCCATGGAGATCATCATACAAAGACGAAGAACTACTCAAGGAACTTGTGGAACTTCATCGACTAAAAGGTATGCGGAGACTTGAATTTATCTATCACTCAGAAGTCTATCTACTTTATCTCCTATCTTGAGACAAAAGTCGTATTGCTATATAGACTATGATTATACACATTTGCTATTTCGAGCCGAGTTTATCTTGCTTATCTATTTCTCGAAATATGTGTTGGTAAGCTTTCGCTTTGGCCAAGATCATCTTTACTAGTGACGAAAGTCATATTAGATTCAATTACTTGAAAATCACCTTGATGAAAAATAGCTTGTGAACAACAACTATATAACGTCCTCTAAGAATGTTTCAATGATTGAAATGAGAGTTTAGAATATAACCTTGAAAGTATATAAACATTGTGCGATAACTCATACGTGTGTAAGTCCTTATTCCTTGAACCAAAGTATGCGTACTATGCTGCTCAGGAAAACCGGAACTAAAGTCCGCGTTCCAGTACGCGCACTGTCGGAAGTTCACATCCCGTGAATTTCTGCCGGAGTTTGTGAACTGAAAACAAACTTATTCCGGGCCGTGTACCAATATGCGTACTTAAGTGGGTTAGTTTCTAAAAACGATTATTCGTGAACTTAAACTTATATAAACTAAAGAATGCATATTTGCAAACCGTGGCTATAAAGTTCATGAATTGATTCGAGTGAATCAAACCGTTTTTGCTTCGATTGTGTCTTATATACTTCTATGAGATCTAAGCAATTGAACAACTCTCTAACTAGTTCTCTTGAGTCATTTGAACTAGTTATGGTTAAGATGAATATGGTTGATATGAAAGTGCTCTTATGGCTAACCATTTGGTAAACTACTTTTGAACCAACTACATGTACATGTTTGGGTACGGTTACACAAACCTAAATAAACGTGCATTTCATTTGTGTGTAACAAGCTAAGTTCGATCTAACGGTTGAAAGATATTAACTTGAATCTAATCAGGTTTTCATATAACGGTGAATATTGAATGCTTTGTTACTAAGCTACTATTGATTGCAAACCCTGATTTGAAAGACTATATAAAGGAGAACTCTAGCAACTGGGAAACCTAATCCCACACCTCCTGTGTGATACTAGTTGTATTAGCTAGAGTCGATTCTCCTTTAACCTTAGGTTTCTATCGAGACCCTGTAGGTTAACGACTTAAAGACTTCATTAGGATTGTGAAGCCAGACCCAACTATTTTCTCTGTAGTTACGTGATCTGATCTTGCTGTTTCTGTCGTATTTGAGTACAATCGTAAGATTGGTATGAGATTAATTTTTCCGATAGGCAAGATAGAAAAGTATTCACAAACACCTTCTCATCGTTTGTGATTCCACAATAACTTGTTTCGCTAGTCGATTAAGTTTATTGTGAGGTGATTGATAATACTAGGCTGTTCTTCGAGAATATAATTCCGGTTTATCAATTGGTTCCTGTTCACCTTGATTTATCAAAAGACGGAACAAAAAGTTGTAGATATTTCTGTGGGAGACAGATTTATCTATTACCGTATACTTTTCTGTGTGATACATATTTGTTTATTAAATATTCGACTTTGGGTCGTAACAACTCTTGGTTGTGGGTGAGATCAGCTAAGGGAATCAAGTGCATAGTATCCTGCTGGGATCAGAGATGTAAGGAGCGCAATTGTACCTTGGATCAGTGTGAGATTGATTATGGTTCAACTATAATCCAGACCGAAGTTAGCTTGTAGTAGGCTAGTGTATGTAGCGGCTTAATACAATGTGTGTTCAATCTGGACTAGGTCCCGGGGTATTTCTGCATTTGCGGTTTCCTCGTTAACAAAACTTCTGGTGTCTCTGTTATTTCTTTTCCGCATTATATTTTGTTATATAATTGAAATATCACAGGTTGTGCATTGAATCGATCAATTGGGAAATCCAACCTTCAGTGGTTGATTGAAATTGATTGATCCTTGAACATTGGTCTTTGGTACTGTTCAAGTGATTCTCTTGTATTCAATTAGACTCGCAGTTTTCTATTTGCTTGAGTAAGTATTGAATCGAGAAAGAGAGATATAACTCTTTGATATACTTTTATTAAGATTGAGTCTGACTGACTAGTTGATTCTCTTAAAAGTATATTGGAGTTTGTCCATACAGATTGCTAAGAGAAATATTGGGTGTGGTTCTTAGACCCCCGCTTTTTCAGTTCCTTCAAACTCTCCGAAGTTTTATAGTGTTCTTGAAGAGTTGAAGGAAACAAGGAAGTAGATTCAGCAAATAAAGGCTTTTATTATGAGAACTCTCGAAATTCAGAAGGCCCTGGTTCAACATCATCATCCTAGAAGGTTTGTTGGAATTGACTCCTTTCTTCACGAACCCTATGTACCTATGGATGTTGACGACAAGGAGTTCGGGGACAATAAAGAATTCTTCAGAGGTCTCAGTGTCTAGGAAACTTCTTATGAGAATTTATTTCTTGTATTTTTAGAAGGATTACTAGGGTTTGGAATAGCCATTATTGTGAGTACGCTATGTCCAACTTTTTCATCTTCATGTTTTTAGATTTATTTAAATTCAAATTTATTTGGAAGATGATTTTTGCAATTTTAATCTTTATGATTTTATATATTGCAAAATTGTTATGGGATATGTTGTTTACGTCCGTGAACCTGTGACTTTCCCATACCTGTACAAAAGTTATCTCTATTATTTCGGTATAAAAGCATTGATAAAAGATAGAATGAACTTTTGACAAACAAAAGTTAAAGCCTTTTATGTCATTATTTTGATGGAAGAAAGGATAAAACATTTTGAAAAGACTATGGTACCCAAATACACCACAATCTTTTTATTTGATCATAACCTATTCAATTTCTACCGCGTATAAACCTCTTGAAGATACAATCACTCAAGGAATATTTCAACACAGTGTCCACTTGAAATAGGGTTATTCTGGACTGGCCTAACTCGTGAATAAATATCAAAGTCAAGTGGAGAAATCCAACACACTTTGTGTGATAGTCTATGGATATGAAATCGAGACAATACTACAACAAAGTTTTCACTTGATAATTGTATGGTATAACCGAAACCTTATAAGATAAATATCAAGTGCTTAGTTAACGTACAAGTGTATTTACTTTAATTATAATATAAACACAATTATAATGCGAAAATAAAGTAAAGCACACACCAAAATTTTGTTAATGAGGAAAACTACAATCTTGTAGAAAACCCCCGGGACCTAGTCTAGATTTGAATACTCAATGAATTAAGACGCTACAAAAAAGGTAAACTTGCAACTTCATTTAGACAATACTAAGTAAACAAAAATCCTAGTTACTTAGCTTCAACAGTATTCTTGTTTTGATAATATCTAGCAGAACCAAAGTTCTCAATAGATATTTGACACTAGATATCCTAACAGAACAATGTTCTCTTTAGGACTAAATATAGTATATCTTCTTAATGGTTCACAACAACTTCTTCTTCAAATTTTCAAATTGTTCAATCTTCGATTTAATATTCAAAGTAACAACCTGCTAAAACAAACTGGATTCCTTATTGATTTTTCGCACAGGACGGAGTCTGTTAACAACGGCAAATCAACGAATCTGTCTTACGGTTCTAGAAAAACTTAGATCCGTAGAAACGTTAAATCTTTGAACTAGTTTGAGTGAGCATTATATCAGAAGAGAAGGTTCTCAAGAATAAACAAACTAGATGCAACCAAAGAAGCAACAACCGTTAGTCAATCAAATCAATAATCGAAAACTAAAATAACAATGCAATCATCTAGTTTCCCACCAACGGTACTTGTAGAGCTTCTTGATCCCACAGAAGTCTTCAAACGAGCGGTCGCAAGAGATTTCACCTAATTAGGGTACTTTCCTCTCCGGATAGATGGCTCCACCAGTATCAACACAACAAGGTAATTTTACTGGCTCTTCGGACAGTTTGCTTGAAATGCAAACTTGGGTATTTATACATCAAGGTAGTTTGAATATTAAGTAATTACCAATTTTACAATTACTATTCAATTAATATTACCGAAATCTTGATAACCAAATATTAGATAGCATATAAAATACTAATATAAATCAAGAGATATGCTTATTAATATCAAATGTGTTAAAGACACATTAATATTTAATTCCGAATTTTCATAATAAATGTGTTAAAAACACATTTCCGAAAATTTCCATATTAATATAATATATTATCATATTAATTCCGAATGTGTTAAAAACACATTTATGAAATTATCATAATAATATATTTTCGAATATGAATATATTAAAAGCATATTTCCAAATATCAAAAGATATTAGGAATATTCCGGTTTGAGTATCCAGGAATATCTTTGAACAATTACTAAATAAGATTTATGCACATGTTCAAGTATGTCGACATCTTTACTTTTCATGTTTACAATCTTGGAACCGATTTGCCACACTTCTAAACGAGTTTAGAATTGGTTCATCTGACTTCCAAGAGCTATGTGATTGATTATCCTATGAAATCACCATTCATGGGTTTCACGGTTCTATCAAATCACAAGTTCGGTTATACCTCCATGTGGGTACTAGGATCTGTCACACTAGCTTTCCAAAAATTGGTTGACTAGGTACTAGGATCGGTTACCACATAATTATGGAATTTAACTTATGAGTACTATAATTTGTTGCACAAGTTATAGGATCGGTTACACCAATTACTAAAACTTGTTAACCTACAACAAGGATCGATTATACATCTTGTGATTAGTCCCACCAAGTTCTAGGATCGGTTACCCAATGACTAGGAATGGTCACACCAATTACAAATATCGATCATACCATCTCAAGTGATTGCTTAAGATCGGTTTCACTAATAAAAGTCATACCAATACAAAAATCAAGCATTATTAATAGTTTTACCAAGATACTTAAACAAGTTATGAGCGGTTATACTAAACACACATATTGGTAATCCAAATATTTGCAATGAATAACAATACCAATAAGCCTAGCGATTTCCCTTTCGATTCATAAAACAAGTTTATGAATTGTACTTCCTTTAAATGAATGTAAAGCATTGTTTCCTAGGACGAAATCTTCACCCATACCCATACACATACTCACAATAACATTCATACGATTATGTCGATGTCTTATATACGAATTTCAAAAGATAGGCGTTATACTTCGTATTATAATTCCTTAACACTTTGATCATAATAATATAGCTTCGCATGTTATGTTTTCAATCTAAAAGATTTGAAAGACACAAGATATAAATGGAACAAGTCAAGTCGTAATTACTAAGCTTAAGCTGAAGGATAATGCCTTTGTTGTCTTTAATCCATCTTCAGATCTTTGTGAGTAACTGGAGCACAATAATTCTAGCATTTCTAGTCTACCCTATCGAAGTTGACTCTAGTTTACTTATTAAGCGACTCGAGTTTTGGAACTAAATATGACAACCAAACTTGACATACCAACGCTTGGTGGGTTCAACCGAGCAGTGCTCTAACACTTTTGTTTACAAGGATTAAGTCTATGTCATTGTGAAAATAGTGATGAAAAATAGAATGAATCCTTGTGTATTCCACAGTACTGGTCGATCTCCGATCCACATTTTTTTGTACATATACTGTGTTGCTCCGTAAGTTCTCTTATGTCGAGAATGGCCAATTGAATTGATCATTCTTGTGGTTGATTCAATTGAGATTTTTGGATTCAACTCTGTTTTCTAAATCATTCTTATACACTAATTCATAGTCATAACCAAGTAACTTAGATAACCATTTTTTCTGTATCATAGAGTGTAATCGTTCCATAAAAAATTTGATGCTTTGATGATCTGGGTAGTACCCAACAGATAAGATATCCATTAAGTAACATCCATGATTATGGCTAACAACTCTTTCACATGAGTAGAGTAAGGTAGAAATCTTACACCCATACCCTTGCTAAAGTATGCAATTGGTTGTTTCTCCTGCATGAGAACTTCTCCTACTCCCAAATCATAAGCATCAGTTTCTATCTCAAATGGCTTGGAGAAGTCAGGAAGTACTAAGACTGGAGTTATTTCCATAGCTTCCTTGAGTTTTTCAAATGTTGCTTTAGCTGTTGGACCCCATTTAAATTGCTTTTCTTGAGCAATCCAGCGAGTGGCTTACTAATCAACCCATAATGATGTACATCTATAATACCCAGTCAACCCAACAAATCCTATTAATTCTTTTTGATTGCTAGGAGTTGGCCACTTGAGCATACATTTTATCTTAGATAGATCAACTACCACTCCCTCAGTATTAATAATGTGACCCAAATACTCAACCTGTGGTTTCCCAATGATCACTTGCTAATCTTGGTAAAGATAGAATGCTCTTGTAGCATGGATAAGGTGGTCTTGAGATGTTGTAAATGAGTTTCCATGTCAGGGCTATAGATGAGAATGTCATCAAAGAATACTAGGATGAATTTTCTGAGAAAATGTTTAAATACATCATTCATGAGAGCTTGGAAAGAAGCATGAGCATTAGTTAAGCCAATGGGCATTACCAAAAATTTAAAGTGACATTTGTGAGTTCTAAAGGAAGTCTTGTGCACATCTGTAAGTAAGACTTTGATCTGGTGGTAACCTGCCCTGAGATCGATTTTGTTAAACAACTTATCCCCCTTTAGTTCATCTAACAACTCTTTTATATGGGTAGTGGGTACTTGTCTTTGACAGTAAGTTTATTAATTTTTCTGTAGTCTACATACAACCTCCATCTTCCATCATTTTTCTTGACTAATAGTATTGGATATGAGAATGGACTATGGCTAGGTTGGATAACCCCTGCAGCAAGCATTTCTTGCACCAATTTCTCTACCACTTCTTTTGTATATAAGGAATGTGATATGGCATTTGGTTTGATGGAGTGGATAGTGGTTTAATAGGAATGCGGTGATCATGAGTTCTAGGTGGAGGTAATGTTGTTGGCTCTTGAAAACTTTGAGAGTAGGTGTTGTGTAAACTAGTGATAGGAGCTGGGATTGCTGGTTCTTCTAAGGAAGCTGTAATAGAAAAAAGGTGACCAACCAGACCATGCTTATTCTTATTGTGAAACTTATGTAAAACTTGACCAGAAATTTGAGTCACCTTAGTTTTCTCTGTTGCACCTTGTAGTATTACCTTCTGACATTCTCTGGTGAAAGAAACTGATAACTTGTTGAAGTCAAAAACTACTGGACTCACTCCTCTCATCCAATCAACACCCAATACCATATCATATCCACCAAGTCTCAGTAACCTCATATCAAACCAAAAATGCATTTTCCACTTGAATGTAGGACACCTAGCATCACTTACTAGTTTAGTACCATTAGCTACTTCCACTTGTAAGGCTGCAGTTGGCTCAATAATGGCACCATACGACTTGGCAGCCTCAGGATCTAAAAAAATGTGTGTTCTACAACTATCAATAAGTATTGTTAACTTTCTTTCCTTAATGATCCCTTGAATATTAATTGTGTTGTGTAATATGTTACTCGATATGAAGAGCATGCACATATATCTCCACATATTCTTATGAATCTCAAGCTAAAGATGTGTCATATGGAGAGCCTTCAGATGAAATTTGTATGTCATCTTCTTCTGCAGCTAGCATAAATATTTGTTGCTTCACACACCTATGGCCATCTTTAAATACATCATCGTAATGATAGCAAAGTCCTTTCTCTCTTCTAGCTTTCATGTCAGCATATGATAATATCCTAATTAGAGGAGTTGATGTGTGACAGTTGGATGTACTAGCATTAGTATCCTTTTGTAGCCTTGTGATAGTGACTGGAGAAGTGATACTCTTGTTGGTATTGTAATTAGGAGTATAGATGGGTGAGGGTATTTTATAGTTCTTACTCTTTCTTGCTGCTACATCAAGTAATGCTTCCTGCATTCGTGCTATGTTGATAAGTGCATACTTAACTATACTATTTTTTTATCAATTCCATGCTTGTATTTGCTATATTTCGTGCAATATACCTTGTATTACTATTAGTTTCTTTTGTTTATATTATTTAGGTAGAATCATCCAAAATGAGTGAAAAGAGTGCCAAAGCGTACATAAAACGTAAGCATGGACTAAGAAACAGGAGGAACTCGACCAAATTCAGTAGTTTTCAACTCTATTTTGTAGAGAATGAAGAAACGAAAAGAACGCAAAAAGAATGAGGCCATTCCGAGTGCGTACGCAAAAGTTATGGGAAAAATAATTAGGGATCAAGTAGGGACCAATCCCTACCTATGTCCGGATCCAGGGTGTGACCGGTCACACCCTCAAAGAAATGACGAAAATACTTGCCAAAATTGGTTTTCTTAGTTCCAAAGTATTTCCAAAGCCTAAGATTCTTAGAGATATTTAAGGAGACTTCAAATACTTTTCAAGAGAGTACCAAGTACCTAACGGAGATTTTATCAAGGTACGAAAGTGGAGACAAGAAGACAAGGAGCGAAAGCTTGGGTTTTGGGTTCTTCCATTACCGAAACTATTATCTTTGATTTTATCATATGTATATCATGGGTTTCACTAAATCCATGAGTAGCTAAACTCTTATTTTATTGAGGATGAATTCTAAGTTCTAAACATGATTTGATTTAATATATGAATATATTTTGATGTCTTCATATGATTATCATTTGTTTCTACTATGATGAATATTTATGATTGATTGATTTATTGATTTAGGAGATATACTAAACTGATATCTTAATTGATCTATTGCTAGTAACGAGTTAGGATATCCGTAATTGTTAAATAACCCTTACACAAGTAGAAAACGTGAGACCTTGCAGAGGGATTCTGTGGAGCAATCGCATGTAAGAACAATACTAGTAAATGAACCGATCGTACTGAGTTTAACTACTAGGACCTAACCTAGATTCATAAACCCTAAAGCATTCGATTGCGTTACATCTTGTAAGCGTACCTCAAGGTGGCTCAGACGGATATAATCTGATAGCTAATCATACATGTTATTCGGTGATATTAATAGTCTTGGGGGTAGTTAAGCGTACCTGTTATCCTACAGTTGGTGATAGTTTATGATGAATGATGAATAGATAATTATATTACTTTGATGAATGTTTAGTAATGAAGAAGGATTCTCGATCATACTCCTCATCCCTGATTACGTATTATTTTATTTGCTTTATTATTTACTTCGTTGTATTTGCAACTTACAAACGAAACCCCCCATTTGTGACATCTGGCAACTGAAAACTCCCTGCTCTTCGTGAATGATCCTTGCTTCCATTATATTACCAGTTAATTGTGTGGAAATAAGTAATTTAATTTGTTGCACTCACGACACACA
Organism: Papaver somniferum; assembly: GCF_003573695.1. NCBI lineage: Eukaryota > Viridiplantae > Streptophyta > Magnoliopsida > Ranunculales > Papaveraceae > Papaver > Papaver somniferum. Next base: position 169,250,564 of record NC_039364.1, on the reverse strand, counting down.
TTAAATTTTGGTGCCGCTTACGGGGAGAAGTTGGTAGCTTTTAGTTGTTATTTATTTATTTGTTTTTTTTAAGACGTTACTTATTTTTTGGTTAGTTTTATTTTAGTTATTATTTATTTTCATTTTTACTCTTGTTTTTAAGTTTTATTGTTAGTGTTTTATATTGCTTTCTAGATTTTTTGTTTCAGGTGCTTGATCTTTGGCTCCCAGTTATCGCGGTGGTTATAAACTGTGCGGTATTACTACTCGAAGCGGAACAATTCTACAAGATCCGTTGTTAGAAGAAATGGTGAACGGAAATCCTCCACCTCCTCCACCTTCGGAAAGAAGTTGAGATAATTGATATCTCCATGCTTATATTCGCAACAATTGTGTATTACCCTGACTGACACAGTGGAACTAAAGTCGAATTTGCTTCACCATCTACCAAAGTTCAAGGGACTTCTAGGCGAAGATCTGAATCGACATCTTACAGTATTTGAGAATGTGATGACAAGTCTACGGCAGGGTACCGAAGACAAGGGAGCAGCTATGTTGCAAGCTTTTCCATTATCATTGTTAGACCAAGAAGATTCGTGGTTATATTATCTTCCTTCTGGAAGTATTACAACCCAGTCTGACATAAAGAAACTATTCTTAGTGAAGTATTTTCCTGCTTCTAAAGCTGCAGCAATCCGTCCGAAGATCAGTGGTATTATGCATATTACAAGAGAAACTCTTTATGAATATTTGGAAAGGTACAAAAGGTTGTTGGCAAGCTGTCCACACCACAACATCACTCCAACACTCACCATTCAATATTTCTATGAAGGGTTACTTCCAGAACGTAGGTGTTTGTTTGATGCAGCATCAGGTGGTGCACTTAGTAATAAGACTTTCTCACAAGCAACCAGTCTGATTGAGAGTATGACTTCAAATGCACAACAGTTTTATACCAGAAACGACTCGAATATCAGAAGAGTTAGTGAGATATGAGGGTTTTCACAAACAGAACAACGGTTGAATAGTATAGAAAAGATGATGCAGCGTAAAACTTCCGCAGTTATTCCTACATATGAGGAAGATCCGGTAGAGGTAAATTCTGTGTTCCCTAATCATAGGCCAAGGTATGATCCTTACTCTAATACTTATAACCCTGGTTGGAAAGATCATCTGAATTTCAGTTATGCAAACAAGCAGGCTGCTGCTCCTAACCCATATGTGAGACATAGTGGTTTTCAACAACCACGGTTACAACCTCAACCTAAGCCTCAGAGTGAAGATTCCAAGATTGACACTCTCATTTCCATGTTCCAGCAGAATCAGTTGAAAATTGATAATGCGATAAGATAGATGCAAAATAGATAGGGCAGATGGCTACATCAATGAATTTATTGAAGGCTCAGGTATTCTCTAAACTTCCATCTCAACCTCTTGTTAATCCAATTGAGCATGTTAATGCGGTTATGTTGAGAAGTGGGAAGTAGTTAGAGCCAAATCAGCAGAGACAGATTGTTGATGACCTAGATCAGGAGGAAGAGACGCAAACAGAGCCCGAAGAAAACTTAATTTCATCTGGCCAACCTAAGGTTTCGGTTACTACACATATTAAACCACCTCTTTTTCCGAGTAGTTTTGCCATGTCCAAAAAGAAGGATCAACACAAAGAGATTTTGGACATCTTCAACAAGTTGGAAATCATTATCCCACTTATTGAGGCTATCAGAATGGTCCCAAGGTGGGCCAAAGCTTTGAAGGAGTTGTGCACTAAAAAGAAAAATCTGATTGGTAATGAGGTAATGAGTGTGGGGGAGAATGCTTCGGTATTTCTTCAAAAGAAACTCCCACCTAAATTAAAAGATCCTGGTAGCTTTACTATACCATGCACAATTGGTAAAACCAGGTTTACACGAGATTTGCTAGACTTAGGAGCATCTGTTAATGTTGTGCCTGCTTCAATTTATGATTCTCTTAATTTTGGTCATCTCAAGGAGACTCGTGTAGTTCTTCAAATTGCTGACTGATCTAATGTTTACCCTAGAGGTTGTTGAGAATGTCTTGGTGCAGGTGAATGAGTTAATATTTCCAGTGGACTTCTATGTTCTATACATGAGTGATGCTAACTCATCAAAGTATACACCCTTGTTGTTGGAAAGACCATTTATGAGAACCGTTGGAATGAATATTGATGTCCAATAAGGTACCTTGACCATGGAGTTCGATGGAAAAATCTACTGTGCCACATGGCACAATATTAAAAGTGGAGCAACTTATTATGTTACAACAACACACACTACGCATCTCTTCTTAGGATGCTTAGTTGTGAGGTTATCTCCAACAACGTGTGGCGCACTATTAAATGTGGGAGTAGCAAAGTACGCTGCAACAGAGTACACCAAATCGCTACCAAGATTGCTTAATTTTTAAGCAATAGGCTATAGTATAGGCACATGGATGTGTCTGTCTGTCTGTCAAAGGTAGCTGAGGAGTCTGCACAAAATTTAGAGCGAAGGCGCGGCCGTCAACCACGTGGGCTCAGAGTACGTGGCATCCTTTGACTAGGAAAGGTACGCGGCCAACAAAGGTACAACTTGTACGGAGGTTTCACAGTTTACGTTGGCATGTGGAGGAAGCTAAGGTGGCATTCTCTGACTGGCGAAGGCACGCGACCAATGAAGGTACAGCTTGTACGGAGGTTTTACAATTCACGATGGCACGTGGAGGAAGCTAAGATGACATTTGTCTGATTGGAGGCGGGGAGCGGCCAACGAAGGTACCAGATTGACCAAGGACCATCACATCTCGATGGAACAGAAGACATCAAAGGTATCCATGATGCATGTGGATCTATAAATACCCATCCTTATCTCAAGAGAAGGGGGATAATGAGGTTGGCTAGGAATTAGGGAAAAAACTCACTCTCTCTATCTATTCTTCTTCACTTTAATTTATGAGCTTCATACTCTCTTTAATGGAGTTCTTCCACCCATTTGTACCAAGATCATCAATAAACTTATCATCTTTACCCGTGGACATAGGTTAGAATTAACCAAACCACGTAATCTCTTATGTGTTGATAATGTAGATGCACTTACATTATCTTCTCTCTTGGAGATTTACCTACTGAGTTATCTCTGTTTTCTGAGCTATCTGTTCATCTGGGATATCTCTTTATTTAGATTATTTGCTTACTAGCCTCTATATTACAGACATAACTTTGTTTTCTTAGCATCTGCTCTTGCAAAGTATCTGTACTTACTTAGTATACGATCTTATGAAAAAATCTCATTTCGAACGTACCTTTTATAAACTCAACAGTCAGTTCAACTGAGGTATCCATACCACTTAGTATTGGATTCACTGAGTTGTTCATATTACGTAGGTTACCAGAAAATTAGTAATCACAGTTTGGTGCTAGAAACGGGATGGACCGAAAAGCTCTCGATTTTCGTTATTTATGTTATTTCATCATCTTTTTTGTTTAGATCTTCGTTAGAATATCAATTCTAAGTTTAAGAAAGGTGGATCCCACTTTCTAGTGATGATTTATCTCTTCTGTGGAAAAGTTTTTAGAGTAATAAATCTCAAAAAGCTTGAAATCTTACGGATCTTCAAAAAGTGGTTAAGAAACACCTTTAAAAAGAAAAACGCTTTTCAAAGCTTAAAAAAGCTATTATTTTATTGTTATTTGCTTGCTCATGAGCAAACCTTCTCTGGATCTGAATACCTTAGATTTCGAAGGAATCTCAGTAAAAGTTTTGGAGTAAAATCCCTAAGATTATTTATGAACTGAGGGTCATTTTATTTAATGGACGCCTTCTTTTACTCAGCTTGCAGTACTCTCTGTCGTTTTTGAATATCTGAGGAACCTTCTTTACCTCAGCTTGCCGTATTCTTTACCGTTTTCGAATCTGAGGTTCATTTAGGAACTATGTCCCAAACATTGGACAGTTCTATTAAACAAGAGATCAACAAATGTATCTATGTTAAGTTCTATACTTACTCTTCATGGTTTTTCCTAACATGGCTACCAAGAACGTACCCTACCCCTTTTTCTCTTTACTTTCAGGACAAAAATACAAAGGTCAAAATTACGAAGCCTTGGAGAAAAAATAAGGCTTATCTTTGGCTCGAGTGTATTCATATACCTTTTCAATAGCCAAAGACCAAAACAAAGACTATCATTGGTTCTTACATACCTAAGTACGAACTGCCAGGGGAAAAGACGAAGGTTATCTTTGGATCGAACGTGTCCATATACGTTCTCAACATCCAAAGAAAAATGCGAAGGTTGTCCTTGACTCAAACGTATCCATATACTTTCTCAACAGTCAAAGACAATGATAAAGACGAAGGTTATCTTTGGCTTTTCTCAGCAGTCAAAGATAAAAACGAAGACTGTCCTTGGTTCGTACGTACCTAAGTACGAATTGCTAGGGCCAAAGACGAAGGTTATGTTTGGATAAAACGTGTCCATATACGTTGTCAACAACCAAAGAAAAAGCGAAGGCTATCCTTGTGTTGATGGTGGTTTTTAGTTCAGGGCTAAAAATGTAAAACCCTATATTTAATGCGCCCTCTGCAAAAGGACTGAGTCATATTAAAGTAATGAGTGCTCGGGCCTCTCTACTCACACATGTACTGAGAAATTCAGTATATTTATTCAGAATAGTGCATGTAGAAACAATCCCAAACATTCTGTAAACTCTCGCCTATATTATTCATTAGTGTATGGTTTATTTAGTATTTTCCTATGCTATGTTCCCAAACTGAACCCTTGGTATTGGTATGACATGACAATTAGTGTTCACTCGCAACTGAGTAACACGAATTTCCCGAAGTATCAAAATTAAGGTCTGCATGAAAATGCTCAATCAGAAGATGCATTAACTGCTCTCTGAAAATAAAAGGATTTTGTGTCAACACACAAAATTTGTTATTTTTGTTCAATTTTGTGATAACTCACAAAATTCAAGTTTTGACCTAATTAATTTGCAAAAATTAGGCCTTTTTTGCGCCTGTGCAAATATCTCGAACCCTATTGGTAGAGTCCAAACCTAGGCAAGTTAGGAAACTAATCCGCCATGGAGCTAGTAGGAGCAAAGTCCTACCAGAAAAAAGAAATAAAAGAGGAGCCGCAGAAAATAGGAGCAGCAACAAAAGGAGGCGTGGCCATGTCACATGGACGACCAGTTTAGGCGCCACCCGCACACAGCCACGCCCCATGCTGCTTGACCGGCCCCCCTCTTTTATATCGACCAATCAGGTCGCTCTAAAGCCGCCACACGCACTAGAGATGTGGCCACGCCCCCATGATTCTTGTCGGCCCTCCTCTTTCCCATCAACCAATCATGTCGCTCTAAATCCGCCACATGCACATGGAATGTGGCCGGGCCCATACTTGCCGGCTGATAGGATCCGGAGATACCTATATGTAGGATAACCGCAATCGCACGGTGTCTAACTAGTAGACAGAGGAAATTACGGGTTGTTCCCACGAGGAGCGGTGAAAATATTTAACTAATATTCTCAATTCACAAACCAGAAATAATGTTTTTGGGAGTTTTAGAATGAGAAATGTAAAAACGAAATAATAAAATTAAATCAACGGGAAAAATGGTAACCAGGGTTTATAGTATCCACCACTATTTCTATTCAGTTACTGAAATGAAACATAATTATGAATATGTGTTTATTGTTCGTTCTATTGACATCACCTGTTATATGTATCAGAATCGCAAATATCACTGGTATACCCTAAGCATGGCACATCAAAAGACTAAATCTAAGCATGAACCATCAAATTGCATCAACGAGAAAGTTATACGAAACTAAATATAGGTTCACAAATTCTACATGGTTTTTCTAAGCATAACCCATCAAAGTTTTTAACGAAGATGGATCATCAAATAATAAGACACACATATTTGTAAAACTAATTCATTAAGCACATAAGTTTTTAAAACCGGTGAAGCAACAACTAATTTTCAATCAATCAATAAACAATATTCAAGAATTAATTTATTCAAATCATAACGGTCTATTGCTATATAACCAAATCAAAGTAGCCTAATACCCCAAGTGGTTTCAATCCATAAACCCTAGTTACAATAATCTAGCAAGACATGACTTTCTCAAAATCCATAAACATATTAAAAGAATCACAAACAAATCAAATCGGAATCGAAACAACGAAACTTCAAACCGTAGCCGCGCCTCCCTTTGTTCTTTGCTCCACTCTGTAGCTGCGGCTCTCTGGCCGATCCTCCCTTTCTTTCCTACTCGGTGTTCCTTATGTCTCATTGTTGCGAGAAAACATGACCTAGAAAATATTTGCAGGGCCCGGTCCAATACCACCAAAACTGGTTTCTGAATCCAGACCCATTCAAAGTCAGACCACCAGCTGCATTTTCTTCTCGGACACAGCTCCTTCCTTCGACAACTGCAACAGCTCGACCAAGTTCAGTTCCATCCAACAGACTGGCATCTTTACTTCTTCGCAATTTCTTTTCTCCATTTACGTCTCAGCTTCCGAGTTCATCTCCAGAGTACTCCATCTAAGCAACTGCTCATTTCCTTTCACCACTGGTTCTTGTTAAACCAGACCCAAGCACCGTTCTTTTCTCCCTTGCATTCAGTTCACGTTCAACTCTCGACTAGCTTGGACTGAGACTAAATTCAGTTTTCGGAATCAACAGACCACCCATGGGAGCGACTTATCTATCTCAAGCTTGGCCACGTCAAAAACTCCCATCTAAGAACCTTCTTCCACTAAATGCTACCAACTATAACACCACTTCCTGTTCCGATACAACATCTTTTCGAACCAACCAAACTGAGCCAGCCGTCGACCACCATCAGTCACTGCCTTCCTTCCCTGGGTTCCCTCGCTTAAATCAATAGTCAGCTCCATCCTTGAATCAGAAACACCATATGAATCTCGAGTCAGCAGTGAACCCTCAGCAGAACACAACATCACCGTCTTCACTTCGTATTCTCTGATGTACGTCTTCAATTATATCAACCATCACCAACTGCATCTCCCCAATTATCTTCTTCAACCTCAGATCGATCCAAACAACCATCATCGATCCTGCACTTACTTCAGACAACAAGAACACATTCATAATCCAACTCTAGCCGTTTGCAACAGCTCGACCATTATCTTCAGTTGGCCTGCCTTCATTCCCGTCCATCGTTTCCAGCATCACCTCCATCACTGAACAGCTTTCTAAACGTCCAAACACCTTCCTCTGTTCTTCATCCCAAGATTGCTGCTCAAGGACTTCAGCTATCTTTCTTCGTCACCATGGGTTGTTACTGGAAGCAACCATTTTCTTCCGTAATTCATCTCTAAAGCAGCCATCCAGAACTACTTATCTATCGAATAAAGGTAACGGTCTGGGTTTCTCCATAAGAACTTCATCTGCATGTTAAGAAAATGAGAATTTCTTTCTTGTTTTTATTTTACTGGCATAAGGATGCCTTTGGCATGCATGCAGAAATGTGTAGAGGAAATGGTGCCATGTCATCATCCTTTAAGCCCTAGAGGGCCATGTGCTTGAATACTCAATAACAATTTTGTTCAGCTGCACCATCCTCTGGCCGGGTAATGGCCATGTGTTGATCGGGTAATTCTCACTGTCTCCCACGCCATGGACAGCAGCATCAGTGCCTTTCATCGCAAATGGCACTATAAATCCCAATTTAGCTAGTTGTTTGTCGGGTAATCGGGTTTACCTGTACTTTCTACAAAAGCACTAAAACAATGTTATTAGTCAAAATGTCGAGTCCTAGCTTATATAAATATGAGTATAAAATGTAGCACATACGTGCTTATAACCGGCCCTCTTTCCTATCGGCCAATCAGGTCACTTTAAATGCGCTACGCGCTAGAGATGTGGCCACACCCTATGTTTGGCTGGCCTCTTTTCTATCGACCAACCAGATCGCTCTAAACCCGCCACATGCATTAAAAGGCCGAACTATGCCAAACTGCCACCATGTTAATTGGTTAAACAATTCGCCAAACTGCGCCAACATGCTAATCGGCATGCCAACATGCTAATCGGCATGCCAACATGCCATGCTGTGGAAGCAACATGCCAACACGCCACTCCGCCGCAGCAACATGCCAACGTGCCACATACAGCGCAGCTACGTGTTAACCCACTTTTGTTCGTGGCCAACGCCATAACAGATTCCATTTAGGGTATTCCGATCAGAACACGATTCTTTCTTTAGTGGCATTAGTCGAAACCATAATTTTTTTTCGTGGCCCAAATTACACCACTCTGGCCCCAGAACATGCCACAAGCCATGCGGGACCCATAAAACCTTAAAAAAGGCGCCATGCCATGGCCACCCATGGCTATCCTTGCGCCTATGGTCGTTCCCACATTATGGCCCTGCCATAATTCCTTTGACGCGACCATGGCACCATCTGCACAAAAAACGTCACCGTGCCGCGACCATATGCCACACACGCTAATTAGGGTTGCGGCATGCCAAACCCTAATTTAGGCAGGGCCGCTACGCCACATGCCACACGCGCTAGTTAGGGTTGCGGCATGCCAAACACTAATTTAGGTAGGGCCGCTACGACACATGCCACACACACTAATTAGGCTTGCGGCATGCCAACCCCTAATTTAGGCAGGCGCCACTGCACCACTATGCCAGTGACAGGCACCATTACGCCATTATGCCACTACTGGCGCCAACAATATGTGGCCATAATCAACGGCCACCTTCTCTCATAAATTGCAATCTCAGCTGTCCAACTTCGCCACAGAGTTAACCTGCCTATAATCAGGTGACCAACCAAGACTAACCTAATAGCGTCACACGCCATTTTTCCTACTACAAGTCTCATGACTTAACTTGCCACACATTATTATCCGCCACTTAGTTGGCGTACGATTAATCAGAATAGCCAGGTCTTGCACACAAGACCCACTCAGCAATCTGCTGCACATTTTCCACGAAAATACTCGAGACATCAAACGTGTCACAAACTGGGGGATGCTCATCAGGGTATCGGTCTGGCGGTTTACAGTGTGCGGCGTGCACACGCACATTATAAGAAAGTGTCAGGAAAGCGGGAAGTTAGTGGCGGCAAGAAGTAGTGGGTGTAAACTAACCCGTATCCTTCATAGTGGGGACGTGGTTTCTAGCATTTACACATTACCCCACTTCTCCATCACTCAATCACTCCCATTTCCTACGAGATCAGGGTGCGTTCAATTATGATTTGTATAAATAGGTTTTTACCTATTTCGACCAAAAAAAAGTTTTTGGTTAGCAACAACACAAGCATCCAGAAAAACACCAAAAACTGATAGCTTACATTCCGCAAGCCAGTTCCAAATTCTGATACAAGGCATAAAACAGTCACACCCTCAAAATTTAATATTTTGATCTCAACACCTTCTTCGCTTCCCTCCCTAAGATCAACCCTTCTCCTTCACTTTGTGACCGAAGCAAGTCTGGAACGACCATTTCTTGGTTTAAGCCAGGATTGTACAGATTGATCTCTCGAATATAAAGTACTTCCGTGCAGTGCATTTGTTTAGGGTTTAGATTCGTTTCTCGGCGGCTTTACCAAAACCAGCGGAATCAGTTTTTAGCCCAAAACAACTGGCGACCACAGTGAGAGATTAATCTCTCGGTTGCGAAGCCAATTTCTCAATTTTAATTCCAATCTTCCCAAACTCAAGATGGTGGATCTTAGGTCTAAATTCAATCATTAACCAGAATTGACTCCAATCACCAATCCAAACTTTCCGCTTCATGACGTATCCCGGCTATCCCAAACACTTCCAAAGCCGCCAATGCTCGAAATCCAATCACCATGGAAGGTGTGGCAAAATATTAGAAGATGTTGTCGCAAATCAAGCTGATATTGTCAATATGCAAAATGAGACGTTTTGTCTCTTAAAAAGTATGGCGTACCGGCTGCGGCAAGAGCCAACAAAACATTCGCTTGGAGATCGCCACCAATTTCAGAGATGACACAAAAATGTTGAATCCTTGTCTGAGGCATGTGCCTCCACCAACGACGATGCTAACAGAATATGTGGCCGTATTGGATGAGAGAAAAAGGGAATGGCCAACACCAATGTACCGTCCACAAGCGCAGTCAACACGCCCCATGGCGTTACATCCTCTAGCACCAACACCAGAGGCGTATGAAACATTCCCTCCGGCTGACGCCTTCTATCACCAGAGCCAGAGCCGCTGCCACCCTTCCCGATGTTTTTTCGAGCGTAACGCCCCCGATTGCTACCAGAGATACTGCCACTCCTCCATCAGAACGAGAGGCTGGATGAGCCAGAGGAAGCCAACCCCCTATTACCATTGTTGATTTTATGGAAAGACAATAAGTTCTCGCTAAGGCTCAGACATACATGCTTACAAACCAGAAATAGATACTTATTTTCCTCAAGACACTAACGGAGCGGCTACCACAAGAGTCACGTCAACCCCAGATGAATCTGACAAGGAATACTTTTAACACCTCCGGCGTAAGCATTTTAGCAGGATGCACCTTTATAGATGAAGAGGCTCGTGTTGCTCCTGAACGCCCTTTAGAAAGGAATCAGCAATCCAATTTCATCACACGTGAGGATCTGGAATGACTTCTCCATAATTAAGGCAAAGAGAACCCGGCGGACATGCACCAACATCAACCTTCATATCCTCCTGATGTGCAAAGAGTTCCTCTCCCGAGGGGATACTCTTCTCCTCAATTTTCCTTTATGACGGTACCGCCTCCGACTTAACGTTGTAATCGTCAAGACTTCTGAGAGATGCAAAGGAAAATCAAACAGAAGAAGCGTATTCTTTCCCATGAGGAGAAAAAACGACTTGCCGACCAACACTATTTGTGTGCCGTCTTCCCATATGCCATATTGTATCAACTCGTTTTTCGAAGTCAAAGGCTAATGGCGCCCTCACTGGAGTTCGCTCCAGGAGCCGCTTCAACGTTCGCCCCAGCAACCGCTTCAACGTTCTCTCCAGAAGACACTCCGCTTCAACGTTCACCCCAGTATCCACTTCAACGTTCACTCCAGGAGCCGCTTCAACATTCGCTCCAGGAGCCGCTTCAACGTTCCTCCAGGAGCCACTTCAACGTCCTCTCCAGGAGCCGAACCGCTTCAACGCCACTCCTTCCTGCCAAGGATCATGCCGTAGCCGCTACTTTTTCCTGCCAAATATCGTGTCGTAGCCGCCACACTCCTTCCTGTCAAGGATCGTGATCGCAGCCAGCAAAGGTTCGTGGTTGTGGCCACCTTTTATCTCATCCCGCCAAAGCTCGTGGTCGTGGATAGTTTTACTCGCTTACACATCCATCCAATCCCTTTGCTTCCATGGACGCCCATGCAATTCCAGCCGACCTATTTTGTTACCACGACAATGTAGTCTCTTCTGATCATAGCTTCTGCCAAGAAATGTTGATGTTCGTTTGTTGATACCATCCAGAGCTTCACCATAGAAACAACAACCACAAAGGTAATCCGTACTTCTCCATATTTTAATTTCACAAGGAAGAAGTAATAGAGTCACCAGTACAGATGCAAGATGGTGATATCGGTCAACCCACCGACCATACAAGGTAGAAACATGTAAACCACATTGGGGACTGAGGCTCTACACGGAATCCCTTCACTGTCAAAGCTCAAAAGACACGATCAACCAAAAAGTCATAACCACGACAAGGTCATCTACTCTTCAAAGGTGTAGCGTAAGGATATCATCACCTCTCTGTCTGGAAGGCGCCTGCAACACTTTACGAGGCCGCGACGGATCCCAAGCCTACTTAGAAAAAACAACTTCAGTAACTAAAGAGAAGTGCGAATGGGGACTGCTCATCGCAGTCCATCCCCGACAACAATCAAAGATTCATGAGATAACTCCAGATACGCGTCTAAAACAATTTTCTTGAAAAAACAGGGGGAGCCACGATTAACAACATAACTCTCTCACTTCTGCCTCTTCGTTATCCAAAATATTTCGTCCATATGATGTTCCAAGCATCCCATCCAGGGGAGTACAATAATCTTGTATCAAATCCCAGAGGCGTGGATTCAAGGTGATACAATCAAAGTAGGTTATACTTGGGGACTGAAGCCTCCTTGAGGTTTAAAAGTTTAAACGCAGTCACCACCTTACCAGCTAATGCAGTAGAAGCACATCTTCCATGAGAAAATAGGCTCAGGAAAATTACACATGGGGAGCATGGGATGACTTCACTTCCCTCAACCAGGTTATTTCTGATGTCAACATCATCACTGTCGAAGCTTTACGAGCCGCAGGAATTTCTCAACATGAAGCCGTACACGTGCATCAAAGACTCCAAAAGCACGCCGCAAAGATATTCACATATCCGACCACGCCATCGAATCTAAAGTGTAATTGGGGATTGCTCATCGCACCCTATTCCATACAATAGTCCAAGATTCAGAAGATGGTTCAAAGGATGCCGCTTGGAATAAAGTCCTTGAAGACTTGATAGCAGCACGTCGGCAACGGAACGCCTCTCAGCTTGTCTTCTTCATGCAATGGCTCCGGAAGATTTCGACCATACAAGCATCCACATCATATTGCCATCGCAATCAGAAAGGCAAGAATAAGCCTGTAAGCTAAAGAGCCAGAATAAACACAATTTCATTCCGGTCAATGCTCAGGAGTTTAAAGAACATTTTAATTGTGGCTCAGCAGTCTAGACACCGGCTCAGCAGTCCAGGAACCAAATAACTTAAAGTCAAGGACGGATCAACAATGCAGCTACACTCTCCAAGATTATCCCTGACATGATCATTGCCGAACATATATTTCATCCATCCATCCCATGAGTGCAATGCAGTTTGGTAAATTTTGAAATCCACTGGAGAGATTAGATGTTCATTCTTCTGGAGTCAGAACCTTAGTACACATTCTGGAGAAGATCGATGGTACTGTTGGGTGGATACATGCGCAAAATAGAAAAGAACACCTACCTTGAGTTCTCTTTCTCGCCTTGTTGCTGATTATAACTATTGGAGATTGCTTTGTTGTCGTTGATGCCGCTAACAAAGAAAGTCATTCACACTGAGCTAAATGTCCAAGTTTGATCAACTACTCATGGATATTACACTCACAGCTAAAATAAGAAGACAAGATGAACTTACCTTGCCGCCGACGATTGGCACGCCTATGATCGAGCTGCTGCAAACAAATGCAAGAAGCAGACGTGCGAATAATAAAAGGAGAGGAAGTTAGCACTCCCTTTTAAATGCATAGCACTTTTGGAATTCGAGAAAAGGAGATTTTTCCTTTTGGACCATGCACAGAAGAAGGAAGCTGGGCCCGCGACACCAACGCTCCATGGCACCAACCTCCATGAACGAACCAGCAGCGCGCCAACACGAGGAACACCAACCGCTCAACCTACAACGCTCCGTAACCAAACCAACCGCTCAACCTGCAACGCTCCGTGGCCAAGCTAGCAGCGCGCCAGTAAAAAGATCACCAGCCGCTCGTACTTGCTGCCAAAGGTCGGTCAAACTTTTCCTGGTAACCTCTACATGTCTTTCCTTTTCGATTTTTAGCTTTGTTTGTCACCATCTAATGCTTACCCAACAACAATGTCACTGTTACGTACTAAGCAGGGGACTTAATATTGATGGTGGTTTTTAGTTCAGGGATAAAAATGTAAACCCTATATTTAATGCGCCGTCTGCAAAACGACTGAGCCATATTAAAGTAATGAGTGACCGTGCCTCTCTACTCACACATGTACTGATCAATTCAGTATATTATTCAGAATGGTGCATGTAGCAAGAATACCAAACATTCTGTAAACTCTCGCCTACATTATTCATTAGTGTATGGTTAATTATTTTCCTATGCTATGTTCCCCAGCTGAACCCTTATTATTGGTATGACATGAAAATTAGTGTTCACTCGCAGCTGAGTGGCACGAATTTCCCGAAGTATCAAAATTAAGGTCTGCATGAAAATGCTCAATCAAAAGATGCGCTAACTGCTCTCTGAGAATAAAAGGATTTTGTGTCAACACACAAAATTTGTTAAATTTGTTCAATTTTGTGATAACTCACAAAATTCAAGTTTTGACCTAATTAATTTGCAAAAATTAGGCCTTTTTGCGCCTGTGCAAATATCTCGAACCTTATTGGTCGAGGCCAAACCTAGGAAAGATAGGAAACTAATCCGCCATGGATCTAGTAGGAGCAAAGTCCTACAAAAAAAAAGAAATAAAAGAGGAGCCGCAGAAAATAGGAGCAGCAACAAAAGGAGGTGTGGCCATGTCACATGGACGGCCAGTTTAGGCGCCACCCGCAGACGGCCACTCCCCATTCTGCTTGACCAGCCCCCCTCTTGATATAAACCAATAAGGTCACTCTAAAGTCGCCACACGCACTAGAGATGTGGCCACGCCCCCATGCTGTTTGCGGCCCTCCTCTTTCCCATCGACCAATCAGGTCGCTCTAAATCCGCCACATGCACATGGAATGTGGCCGGGCTCATACTTGTCGGCCATCTTTTCTATCGGCCAATCAAGTCACTTTAAATGCGCCACGCGTTAGAGATGTGGCCACACCCTATGTTTGGCTGGCCCCTTTTCTATCGAACAATCAGATCACTCTAAACCCGCCACACGCATTAAAAGGCCGAACTATGCCAAACGGACACCATGTAAATTGGTTAAAAAATTCGCCAAACCGCGCCAACATGTTAATCGGCATGCCAACATGCCATGCTGTGGAAGCAGCATGCCAACACGCCATTCCACCGCAGCAACATGCCAACGTGCCACAAACAGCGCAGCTACGCGTTAACCCACTTTTTGTTCGTGGTCAACGCCATAACAGATTCCAGTTAGGGTATTCCGATCAGAACACGATTCTTGCTTTAGTGGCATTAGTCGAAACCCTAGTTTTTGGTCTTGGCCCAAATTACGCCACTCTGGCCCCAGAACATGCCACGAGCCATGCAGGACCCATAAAACCCCAAAAAAGGTGCCATGCCATGGCCACCCATGGATATCCTTGCACCTGTGGTCGTTCCCACATTATGGCCCTGCCATAATTCCTTTGACGCGACCATGGCGCCATCTGCACAAAAAACGTCAACCTGCCGCGACCACATGCCACACACGCTATTAGGGTTGCAGCATGCCAAACCCTAATTTAGGCAGGGCCGCTACGCCATATGCCACACACGCTAATTATGGTTGCGGCATGCCAAACCCTAATTTAGGCAAGGCCTCTACGACACATGACGCACACACTAATTAGGGTTGCGGCATGCCAAACCCTAATTTAGGCAGGCGGCACTGCACCACTATGCCACTGGCAGGCGCCGTTACGCCATTATGCCACTACTGGCGCCAACAAGATGTGACTATAATCAACGACCACCTTCTCTCATAAATTGCAATCTCAGCCGTCCAACTTCGCCACGGAGTTAACCGGCCTATAACAAGTCTCAGGTGACCAACCAAGACTAATAGTGTCACACGCCATTTTCCTACGGCAAGTCTCCTGACTTAACTTGCCACACATGATTATCCGCCAGTTAGCTGGCGTACGATTAATCAGAATATCCAGGTCTTGCACACAAGTCCCACTCAGCAATCTGCTGCACATTTTCCACGAAAATACTCGAGACATCAAACATGTCACAAACTGGGGGATGCTCATCAGGGTATTGGTCTGGCGGTTTACAACGTGCGGCGTGCAACACGCCCATTATAAGAAAGTGTCAGGAAAGCGAGCAGTTAGTGGCGGCAAGAAGTAGTGGGTGTAAACTAACCCGTTTCCTTCATAGTGGGGACGTGGTTTCTAACATTTACACATTACCCCACTTCTCCATCACTCAATCACTCCCATTTCCTACGAGATCAAGGTGCGTTCAATTATGACTTGTATAAATAGGTTTCTACCTATTTCGACCAAAAAACAGTTTCTGGTTAGCAATAACACAAGTATCCAGAAAAACACCAAGAACTGATAGCTTATATTCCGCAAGCAGTTCTAAATTATGATACAAGTCATAAAAAAGCCACACCCTCAAAATTCAATATTTTGATCTCAACACCTTCTTCGCTTCCCTCCCTAAGATCAACCCTTCTCCTTCACTTTGTGACCGAAGCAAGTCTGGAATGGCCATTTCTTGCTTTAGGCTAGGATTGTACAGATTGATCTCTCGAATATAAAGTACTCCCGTGTAGTGCATTTGTTTAGGGTTTAGATTCATTTCTCGACGGCTTTACCAAAACCAGCAGAATCAGTTTTTACCCTAAAACACCTTGACTCGAACGTATCCATATACTTTCTCAACAGTCAAGGACAATGATAAAGATGAAGGTTATCTCTAGATTGAACATGTCCATATACGTTCTCAACAGCCAAAGAAAAATGCGAAGGCTGTCCTTGAATCGAACATATCCATATACTTTCTCAACAGTCAAGGAAAATGATAAAGACGAAGGTTATCTTTGGCTCTTCTCAACAGTCAAAGATAAAAACGAAGACTGTCCTTGGTTCGTACGT
The DNA here is from genome assembly GCF_003573695.1 of Papaver somniferum. Classification (NCBI taxonomy): domain Eukaryota; kingdom Viridiplantae; phylum Streptophyta; class Magnoliopsida; order Ranunculales; family Papaveraceae; genus Papaver; species Papaver somniferum. Next base: position 169,234,026 of record NC_039364.1, on the reverse strand, counting down.
ACCTAAGTACGAACTGCTAGGGGCAAAGACGAAGGTTATCTTTGGCTAAAACGTGTCCATGTACGTTCTCAATAGCCAATGAAAAATGCGAAGGTTGTCCTTGACTCGAACGTATCCATATACTTTACCAATAGTCAAGGACAATGATAAATACGAAGGTTATCTTTGGCTTATCTCAACAATCAATGATAAAACCGAAAATTTCCTTTGGCTCGTACGCATCTAAGTACGAGCATCCACGGGAAAAAATGGAGCTTATATTTGGCTTGAATAAATTTATACACATTGTCAACAACCAAAGACTATTACGAAGGATTCCCTTGGCTCGTACATATCTAAGTACGATTATACAGGGGCAAAGATGGAGTTTATCTTTGGATCGGCTGTATTCATATACATTCTCAACAACCAAAGACTATTACGAAGATGTTCCTTGGCTCGTACGTATCTAAGTACGAGAAGTCCGGGACAAAAACTGAGCTTATCTTTGGCTGATGACAAGCTCCAACTTGCCCTTCTTCCTCGAAGACTACAAAGTTTAAAACAAGCGCATGCTAAGGATCAAGGGGAAAAATACATATATACACTAAGGTAGGGTAATGATCCTTACCTCCGCTGGTATAGCTTTGGCACCTTCGATTCTTAGGCAAAAAATGAGCTTATCTTTGGCTGAGTGTATTCATATACATTCTCAACAGCCAAAGATAAAAACGATTGGCTCGTACGTATCTAAGTACGAGCATATAGAGGCAAAGATGAAGCTTATCTTTGGTTCGAATGTATTTATACACATTCTCAACAGCCAAAGACAATTACGAAGGATGCCCTTGGCTCATACGTTTCTAAGTACGAGCATCCAGGGGAAAGATGAAGCTTATATTTGGCTTGAATGTATTTATACACATTCTCAACATCCAAAGAAAATTATGAAGGCTGCACTTGGCTCGTACGTATCTAAGTATGAGCAGCCAGGGCTAAGACGGAGCTTATCTTTGGCTCGAATGTATTTATACACATTCTCAACAACCAAAGACAATTATGAAGGCTGTCTTTGGATCGTATGTATCCAAGTACGAGCATCCACGGGAAAAGATGAAGCTTATCTTTGGCTCGAATATATTTATACACATTCTCAACAGCCAAAGACAATTACGAAGGCTGCACTTGGCTCGTACGTATCTAAGTACGAGCATCCAGGGCAAAGACGAAGCTTATCTTTGTCTCGAATGTATTTATACACATTCTCAACAACCAAAGACAATTACGAAGGTTGTCCTTGGATCGTACATTTCTAAGTAAGAGCATCCATGGGAAAAGATGGAGCTTATCTTTGGCTCGAATGTATTTATATACATTCACAACAGCCAAACGAAGGCTTCTCTTGGCTCGTATGTATCTAAGTACGAGCATCCAGGGGAAAAAACAGAGCTTATCTTTGACATGAATGTATTTATACACATTGTCAATAGACAAAGACAAAGGTTGTCCTTGGATCGTACATATCTAAGTACGAGCATCCATGGGAAAAGATAGAGCTTATCTTTGGCTCAAATGTATTTATACACATTATCAACATCCAAATACAATTACGAAGGCTTCCCTTGGCTCGTACGTATCTAAGTACGAGTAGCCAGGGCAAAAATGAAGCTTATCTTTGGCTCAAATGTATTTATACACATTCTCAACAGCCAAAGACAATTACGAAGGTTTTCCTTGGATCGTACGTATCTAAGTACGAGAAGCCAGGGGAAAAGATGGAGCTTATCTTTGTCTTGAGTGTATTCATATACATTCCCAACAACCAAAGACTATTACGTAGACTGTGCTTGACCCAAACGTATTTATATACGAACAGTCAAGGACAAAGACAAGGATGCAGCTTCCAGAGAAAAGGCACGCCGTTATCAGCTCAAGACCATGAGCAGTTACAACCTAAGATGTGGTCGAAGAAAATGAAAAGGCGGTTGTGTTTCACAACTTAAAGATCAATTTCACGTTCGTGAGCGCCGCTCAGCGCGAGGTATTACTCCTTTGTAATGTTGTCGAATATACCTTCGTGCATACAGTCTATCGAAGGAAATGAGGAGAAACTCGTTGCAATGGTCTACTCTTCACATTTCAAGGAATCCGTTGTTTCCATATTTATGCAGGAATGTAGCCGATAAGGGGAAAACATGCTACAAGCAAGTTTTTTCCAAGCAAAGAGAGCAGAGGTAAAAAGAGGTTCAAAATACAACTTGCATGGAAGGGAAAAGCTTCGTTCCTCTACAGCTTATCGTTTTGTGAATTTTCGGGGGCAAAGGAAGGTCATCGGAAGATATTACTTGCTTAAAGTTTATAGATTTGTATACTCTGTAAGGCAGATATTCAACGAGCAACAACTCTATGAGCTACTATAGGTGTGTAACATCAAGATTATCAATTAAATAAGGTCAATCCTCCCAACAAGATCTATAGACGAAGGCATAGGTCACGATAAATGGAGCCAAAAACATCAACAATGGTTTTATTTTACAACTTAAGTCTGAAACCGAAGGTATGTATGAGATCGAAGCCTATTTAGGGCAGACTTGCCTCTTCCATCCATACATGGGTGCGAAGCATACTAAGGGAAGACTCACCACTACCATCTATACATGGGAACAAAGCATGTTAAGGGAAGACTCACCACTGCCTGCCATACATGAGAGCAAAGCCTGTTAAAGGCAGACTCACTACCGCGAAGAAGGGGACATTCAATCCAAAGCTACGAAGATACAAGTAAACAAATCCCATGTCTGTATGTGTATGCATACTCAAAGAGACTACAAGTCATACTCAGCTACGAGGAGTCACACGACAACGCATAAGCAGACGCAATCTCTCAACTACCACTACCGCGATGCTCTGAGCCTAGAAATGCCCGAAGCATGTATACATTTGTATACCTACAGGTGCACAACTCAAACCGCAACGATAAAGGAGCCTCAACACTCCCACTTTAGGAACGTATGAAGTGCAAAAGACTAACACAAGGGGAAGTTCGTCAAAAGAAGAAATCCTTCAAGGCTAAGAAGAAGCAACAAGTTAATCCTAGGGGGTACCCTTCAAATACACAGAGTACCAAAGGAATTTGTCTTTTTATTTTATGCAGGAACGAAGCCTACAAGAGCAACTCACTGCAACCATAACGAAGCTTACAAGGGGCATCTCACTACACGCAAAGTACCTTGTGACACCCATTAACTAAAAGGTGGCTCCCCGGGACTAATATGTAGCTGACACCGACGAGGAGGCAACCTCAAATTACACGGACAAAGGCTCCATAAATGCAAATACTTTTCCTTTCAAAAGCTCCAAGAACCGGCTTTCAAAAGCAAAAGGGGGTAAACATACATCAATCATGGCGCCTATACAACATCAGTTAAAGACAACAAATACATGTTGAAGGTAATACAATTTTAAGGTATGCTATCTTTATAGGATATAATTTTATACGTAATTGCGTTTTATCCCTGGAAAGAGGTATTATAACCCTCAACAATCAATATAAAGCTTGGATTTCAATTATAGATTTTAATGCGTGTGAAATAAAACAAACATGCAAAAATAAAGGGTTAGAACTGACACCCACAGTCAGAATTGATGACAAAAACGAAGGGCTGGAAATGACATCCACCGCCAGAATTGACGATGAGGCAGGGCAAGACATAACTTCGCATATGTCAATCTTGGATCTTTGGGGCGACTGCCTCTTCCATGGGGCATAAGAGAAGATAAGATATCTGCCATAGAGATACCCTGTCGAAGTAAAGCAACCTTTGCGCTGAACGCGGAGGGTTACGGGAAATATTTTACCCACGTAGGGACCCTCACCACCAAGGTACCGTCTGTCCAACGTGTATCTTGGTAGGACGTTGACTATTCCACCAAGGTTAAGCATACCTTAGCACCGAGCGATGACTTGATTGTGCAACAAACTGGACATACTATGTCATAAATACTATGCAACGAAACAAGCGGAATGCTATAACACACATTACCAAAAGGTAAAAAATATCGAATTGTGTATGTACGAATTTTATTTATGCAGGTACAACAATACGGCGAAAAGTTTAACCAAAGATAAACCCTCACGAGACTACAACTCGTCCACTAGGGACACCTAGGGGTTTAAAGGCTTGTTGCACATGCTAAGTGTAACCGTGATTCCATCGAAAGTGAATTAGGATTTAGTTTAGGTTGGGTAGTTTGCTCGAGGACTAGCTGATAAGTGTCTAAAACACCTTAATATTTATCTATTGTTTATGCTTTCTTTGCTAAGTTTTCTTGTAAATTATGTATCTTATGTTTTGTTTTTGAGTATTTAGGTACTTTGGAGTCATTTAGAACAAAAGAAGAAGAAACATGGCAAAAGTATCATTTCATGTGAAACTGCTGTTGGAGGCGAATTATTTCTCATTATTTGCTTTTATTTCTTCATCTCTGTCTGAAAAGCATGTCGGCTTTAGTGATGCGATTTATGTCTGAAAAGCATGGCAACTTTAGTGATGAAGAGACATTGAAGAGAAGAAGTGGATCTGAGAAGTAAGAAACAGATGTTGTTGGTGGAAGAATTCTAGGGAGAAGAAAACGTTCATTTGGAGCAAGGAATCCAGAATCTCCCCTGCACATGCAAGCGTTATCGGGAGCACAATAGAGGATAAAGGGCTATACTTGGTGGCTCATATTCACCCTTGAGGGTGGAAATAATCTGTCCCATACGTTTCGACCTAGTTCAGGTCGAGAGAAGATCATTTGCAAATCATTTCTTCCTTCCCCGGGTCTTGTGGCTACTGTCTGAGAGAGGTGACCCGAAATTCAGAGACAACAAGGGAGATCGGGAAGATGATGTTGCTGGTTCGAAGGATCAAATTGGTTTGGATCTGTTTCTATCAGAAAAAAATGATGAAGAACAAGTGTTGATGTTTCCATGGTTGAATTTGTGGCTGAGTAGAAACCAGAATAAATTGAGTAAGTAAGCTGAACTCTATTTACAAATATAGAGGAAAATTAAGCAGATGGGTATTTGGCAGTATAGTGGATGAGTTCTTGTAGGGGGTTTTGAATGAGATTTGTTGTCATGAAGCTTCGGAAACTAGGGTTTGAGAAGAATTTGGGGATTATTGTTATAAACTGAGATTGTGTTTGATTAATGAAGTTTTGATAGCATATGGAGACATGGGTTATGTGTGATTTCGTCGACAGAGAAGCAACGGGAGATGGGTCTGGTTGTGTAGTTGAGCTGAAGGTGCAATTCAAGGAGTTTCAGGAGAGATTGAGATGGAATTGATTGCAGTGGTTGATGCAGATAACTTCTGTGGATTATCATGGGTCTGAGGCTGCGATGGCTGAATCTGAGAATGTCTCTGAGGTGATGCTGCTGAATAGATGTATGTCTAGATTTGCAGCCGAGAACTGATGATGTTGGTAACTGAATTTGGAGCTAATGATGATGCTAAATGTATGTGAGCTGTAGAAGGGCATTGCAGTGATGTGGTGGTCTGGAATATTGCAGATGGTGAAAGTGGCTTTGTTGGCTTAGAATGAAAGAGAAATTGAAGGGGTTTGAATGAATTTCTGAACCTAAAATGCAATTGTGAAGTAGGAGATTGCAGCTGGTGATGTTAGTAGTTGCCATGAGCAGTAGAAGAAGAATACGAGAAGTCACAGATGGAAAGAATGAGTTGCAGTTGGTTATGAAGTGGCCTGAAGTTGAGAGTGCATAATGGATGCTGTGTTGCAGGCAGGGATGGAGATGTGCAAGTTATGCAGAGACGATACTTAGCCTGAGAAGAAATGTTGCAGTTGGCTTAGCTGTTGATGGTACTGAATTGTGCATGAGAGGTCTGAATGAATGAATGTATAAATGATTGTGAACTGTGCAACATGATGGGTAGATGAATGCTTAGGTGCTGGGGTGCTGAGATTGAGGTGAACATGAGATAGCTGTGGTGTTGCAGATAAATGGCAAAATGAATTGATTTTTAGTTTGTGGCAATGGAGCTGTGTAATGCAGTTTATGGAGGAGTAAGCTACAGTGCAATGCAATTATGTGTTGGCCATGATGCCGCAGCAGAAGCTTAGGCCTACAATGGCGCATGCCAAGCCCATTCAGGCTAGTTACTCGTTTGACCCGACCGAATTGACTAGTTTGACCGGCGAATTTCCAGTCACCTGAGATGTTCCCGGTGGATTTTCGCGGCCAACTTCCGGCACCTCAACCAGTTTTCCGGCGAGCACTTTTGGGGAAGATTTTATACACGGTTTTTTTTCATACACGGGCTTGGAGGACTTCTATCTATTGGATTTTTGAAGACTTGACCTAAGAAGAGCTATGAAAGAGAAGTCTTTCTACAACTTTATCACGTATTCTATTTGGATCTTTTTGGAGATAGCCACAACTAGGGTTTGCTTTCGTATTTATTTTTCATCTTCTTTATACTTCAATATTATGATGATGAAATCCAAAATTATGAGTAACTAAAACTATTTTTGATTGAGGGTGATTTCAAAGACCGAAATATGAACTCATGATTGATATGCAATAGTTCGTTTTCTCGCAAGTTTAGTTTTTATTTGATTTCTACCATGCTAATAATGCTTATGGATTGTTCCTTAATTGTTTAATTTCGAAATTAAATAGTTATGTCACAATCTTATTGCTAGTTTAGATTTTCTTCGACCCTTAATTGTCTAGAGAATTAAACACAAGTAGAAATATGTGGGTATTGATGATGGGGCTTTGTTAAGTATCCACATGTAGAAATTGACACTAGTAGGTAATTCAAGCTTTTGGATTTATCACTAGGAGCAACCTTATCTCACAAAACTTAGAGCATTGTTCAAGTCACACCTAGTAAGCATACCTCTAGGAAACTTGACAAGTAAAATCCGGTAGTCGAGCGTTTCCGTATCCGGTGAGATGAGGAGATAATAACGGGATAGTTGAGCGTACTAATTATCCTAGGGTTGTTAGTAACAAGATAATGCGAAGAACGTGCTATATATCAATTTGGTTTATGTTTTGTGGTCGAGAATGAATCCTTAATCAATCTTATCTCATATTTGAATATAACTTTGTGATTTTCAGAATTTCTAGAACAAAAATCTTCTTTACTAGGAATATTTGCAGAACAGTTTTTGCTTCATACCTCCCTTGGGACGATCCTGCTTTCATTATACTACTTGCTAGTGTAAAGAAAAGTAGAGAAATATTATTTCGAGTTGACACCTCGTCACTATCAAAAGCTAAGTGTGGGGGAATTTGATAAGTGCATAATTTATTATAATTTTTTTTTCAATTACGTGCTTGTATTTGCTATATTCGTGCAATTGTGTTACTATTGTTTTCTTTTGTTTATCTTATTTAGGTAAAATCATCCAAAATGAGCGAAAAGAGTGCTAAAGCGGACATAAAACGTAAGCATGGACTAAGGACCAGGAGGAACTCGACCAAATTCATGAGTATTCAACTCTATTTGTATAGAATGAAGATATGAAAGAACGCAACAAGAATGAGGTCATTCCGAGTGCGTATGCAAAAGTTATGGGAAAAACAATTCGGGATCAAGTAGGGATCGATCCCTACCTATGTCCAGATCCAGGGTGTGACCGGTCACACCCTCAAAGAAGTGACGAAAATACTTGACAAAATTGGTTTTCTTAGTTCCAAAGTATTTCCAAAGCCTAAGATTCTTAGAGCGTCCACAATCATACGACCATACTAAAACCTAAACCAAACCAAAAACTAATTTTTTTTTTGGTTCGGGGGTGTTTGAACACAACGATGGTGGAGCAAATTATAGTCATGCGTAGTTTTAAGTTACGCCAGATGATGGGGAGCATCTTTAAGTTACGCATTATGATGGGGCTCATCTTTAAGTTATGCCTGATGGCTTTATGGAGCGGACATTAAACTTTCGTCACGTATGGAGCGGATTTTTAATGAACGCCTGACCATGGAACGAACATTAAATTTATATTCAACTTACGCCTCGCTTCAAGCGTAGATAGTATTTACGCCTGTCATTAGACTAACTTTTAATGTTCGCCCCACTATATTTGGTTTTACTCCAGCTTCCAGACCAAATATACTCCGAAACCCAGGAAAACTCGACCAAATTTAGTTTTACTCCAGCCCACTGTGATTGAAATTTCGACCAAATAAGGTTTTAGTCCACTTTTTAGTCATCCATTGTGGACGCTCTTAGAGATATTTAAGGAGACTTCCAAATACTTTTCAAGAGAGTACCAAGTTCCGAACGGAAATTTTATCAAGATACGGAAGTGGAGACAAGAAGACAAGGAGCGAAAGCTTGGATTTTGGGTTCTTCCATTACCGAATTTATTATCTTTGATTTTATCATATGTATGTCATGGGTTTCACTAAATCCATGAAGTAGCTAAACTCCTATTTGATTGAGGATGAATTCTAAGTTCTAAACATGATTTGATTTAATATATGAATCTATTTTTATTTCTTCATATGGTTATCGTTTCTACTATGATGAATTTTTGTGATTGATTGATTTAGGAGGCCTACTAAACTGATCTCTTAATTGATCTATTGCTAGTAACGGGTTAGGATATCCGTAATTGTTGAATAACCCTTACACAAGTAGAAAACGTGAAACCTTGCAGAGGATTCTGTGGAGAAATCGCATGTAGGAACAATACTAGCAAGTGAACCGATCGTACCGAGTTTAACTGCTAGGACCGAACCTAGATTCATAAACCCTAAAGAATTCGATTGATTTACATCTTGTAAGCGTACCTCAAGGTGGCTCAGACAGATAGAATCCGATAGCTAAGCGTACCTGTTATTCGGTGATATTAGGAGTCTTGGAGGTAGCTAAGCCTACCTATTATCCTACGGTTGGTGATAATCTATGATTAATGATGAATAGATAATTCTACACTTTGATGAGTGTTTAGAAACGAAGAAGGATTCCTCGATCATACTCCTCATCCGTGATTACATCTTAATTTATTTGCTTTATTATTTACTTTGTTGTATTTGCAACCTACAAACGAAACCCCCCGTTTGTGACATTTGACAACTGAAAACTCCCTGCTCTTCATGGGAACGATCCTTGCTTCCATTATATTACCAGTTAATAGTGTGAAAATAAGTGATTTAATTTTTTTGCACTCACGACACGCACCATATGTATTCATTTGCTAAACTTTTTGGAGAAAACATCAATACATGCATATACGCAGTTCTTTCTTAAGGCCACTTATGAAACCGGAAGTGAAGTAATCTCTGTCAGGTGTCTATTCTTAGCCAGCATAAGAGCTTTGAGTTATTCAAATGACTCTTGATAATCTAACACAGTACCTACTTGAGAAAGTTTTTTTAAATTCTCCCACTACATCATCGTGTCCTAATGCTTGGAACCTGTTACTAACAGCGCTAATAAATTCTTCCCATGTAACTGCTGGTGTCTTCTTGATAGTATTGATACTAAACATCAACTCTACCTTCTAAGTATATGGACCCAAAATGGAACTTTTGTTTATTTTCAACAGTATGTATGAGAAAATACTTCTTACATATTTGAATCCATGATCTGGGATTAGATCCATCAAACTTTGGAAACTCCACTTTAGGTTTTGGTTGTTGAAAGTTGTGGTCATGAGAATTTAAAAGTGATCGATTGTGGTGATGAAAAAAATCTTGAGATTCACCAGATTTTTGTGATTGACCTGAGATGGGGGAAGGACCTAAAACTCCATTTGAACTTTCCGGTGTAGGACCTCTATCAGCAAGAGTTCTACCATGATCTTCATGAAACTCTCGAAACAGATATCGTATAGATTGTAAAAACTTTGATGAGGGTTGTTCGTGGTGCTGATCGACTTTCTGAGTAGATCTGCATGACTAATAACAAGTTAATCTTGTCTATACTCGAGTTATCTCATCCGTCTTTCGGTTTAGTTCATCAATTACAGTTTTTTTAGCGATAGAAGAAGTCATGGAATCGACTGCTCTGATACCACTAGTAGTGAACTCACTACAATGTTCAGAACACTCAATCTACGAGGGTTTACAGAGAGAGTTTCTGGTAAGAAAAAAAAAGGAGAAAATGGGAAGGATGAAGATGAGAATAAGAAGACAATGTGAGAGGAAAATAAGAGAGAAACGAGTGCAAGAGAAATTCAGAGTTTCAATAATAATTCAGCATTCCTTTTCATCCATACAACAGTCTCAATATAAAGCTGACTAAATAATTCACATAATGCATGTGAATAAGGATGAAGGAATCCAATAAATTCATAACGTCTAACTAACTAAAAAGAGAATAATTTGATAAGAGTATCCCATAGGAGGTGCATGACACTTCTATGATAACTATACGGCTATGTTACATTAGAACACTCATGAAAAACTAGCATCGTTCAAGATCGAAACGAACACAACCGAGAACCGAATATGCAAGGAAATAAGTTGTGTGATATCTTACATCGGTTTACATTGTAAAGTTGAGCATTCCAAGACATCGCGGTCACTGAGCAACCAGTAAAACCGATAGGTATTCACTACAGAACATTCAAATCCAAAAGTTATCTATCCCGATGCAGTGATGTTCCGCGCACAAAATTTTTCTAGTGTCTGCATTAAAATTGCATGAATTTTGATTCAATGTGGGGGAATGTTAGAATATTTGAATAGAAATATGATTTAGTGTGTCCACTTACATAAGCATTTTCAACATATAGTGTCTTATCCCAAGGGATGTGACTCTCAATTAAAGGATGTGACTCTTGGTGAAAGGATATCTCCAAGAGCCTCCTTGAACCTATATAAACCCCATATATTGTAGTTTGCATATTGTCTTCAATAGTTAAAGAAGAGTTTGTCCTACATTTATTCACGTTCGATGTTTGGTGATCCTCAAAGTGCTGCGAAGAAATCCAAAGATATTGTTGAATACTGGGGACATATGCCACACACTTTAAGTACATGTCATTAAATGTCTTAAATAAAGAGATTACTCACCTCAATACACCCAAGTAAGTTTGTTTAAGTTTTGTTTAGATTGAGCATCTCTTTCTATATTCTTCGTCTTTTCTTGTTTTAGTTCTGGTAACCAAGTGTATTACAAGAGATGTAATACAAAAGAAAAAAACCGTTGTTACAAAGAGTTGTAACGAATCAGTAGATATAATATACAAGTCGTATTATTGAGAAATCCGTAGTGAAGATATTTATCCAACAACATTATCATTTCTCTCTAAAAAAATCAAATCAACTAAAACTATCTTTTTTTTCTTCTTGAAACAAGGAACCTTTTAAATTCGAGGTTACAATGAGTTTAAGATCGAAAATAAGAGAATATCAAGTAACATGAACATATCGTAAAAGTACAATACCGAGAAATCCGACAAGAAAAAGAGAAGGATTACCGGAGTAAGACAAATACAAGTATAAATAAGGTCCAATTAGATTGGGGGAAGAATGATTTTTCTCGGAATTAAAATCCAACCATTTAATTTGTTTTTCTTCTTTAGAAAGATATGCTCCCAAAATAGGAGTGATTTGCTCAAATCTATTGTAACTAGTGATGAAGCTTCTGTCGTCAAAGAAATCACCGTTGAAGTTTCCGTTGCCGGATAAGTTGATGATGAAGATTTCGTCACCGGAGACAACAAAGATGAAGATTTCGTCGTTGCAGAGCATCATTATTAATCTTAAAACCCAACCAAATAACCAAGAATTGTCATTAAAGCGGAAATAAACCTCAAAAGAGTAGATAAAATCACCATAATGGTGTAGATATATAGAAAATATGATAATAACTAACCCAAAACTACTAACTAACATAGAAAATGGACCAGATCTGAGCTTCGAAAGGTTGTTGATAATGATTTTGTCGAAGAAAAAGGAGTGAGAGAGATGAAAGAGAGAGGAGAGGTAAATTAAGTTATGGATGTTTGTATATCGTCTGATATTATCAAGGGGCTTGCCGCGCCTAAAAAAATAATAAAATATACCCCTAAGGTAAATAAATCCCTGGTTCCGTCCCACAGATTTGTGGACCAGTTATACAAATGTTGTAATTTTCCTTCTTAATTTTTTTCTTTCTACATTCAACAAGATAAATATCTCGTCTCCTATTATTTAACTTATACGGAGTATAAAATAGATAAATGAATGGTTTGGTGATCTTCCGATCAATAGAATAATCGGAAAAAAAAATTCTGCTACGGGTTAATATCATAAGCATACCTTTAAATGGATCTAAAAGAGGCTAAAATAATACTTTAATCGCATTATTGAACTCTTAACTTATTCACAAAATTGGTTAAAAAGATCAAAATCAACAATTTTTGGGTGAAAAAGACATTTAAATTTTGATACTGTTTAAATGGACAAAAATTTAAAAATAGCAAGGATGTAGACAGTTTCATCCTACCCATTTTCAAATTTTTTTTCTTATTTTTAATCTACATCAGGATGCATCCAATTTCATCCTTGCTATTTTTTAAGTTTAAATCAGGATGAATCCAGTTTCATCCTTGCTATTTTTTTGGTGTCCATTTCACCCATACAAATTTTTACTCGTCCATTTGAACCATGTTTTAAAAATATTTGGACAAATGACCCATTTTTCGTAACTTATTCTACATTTATTATCCTATCAATTCATTTTTCTTCTTTATTGATAAGTATATTTATGATAAAAATGGAAGATTAATGCTTAGTTAATCAATTTGATTTTATCTACACTTGGTCTTGTTCTCTTAGTTAATTGCCAGCATAATTGAAAACTAGATGAAGAAAATTTCTACGAGGACGACTAATTATAGTTTATGTAAGTGAAGATTCTTGATCGATTAAAAACAAACATTTAGAAACCAAATAATCCACGACTTAAAGTTTCGTACTCCAAATTTCAAGATCCGAGGATTCACCATTCGAGAACAAAAGCTGACAGTTCTTTTGTTTTGCTTCAAGTGCCAATTATGTTACCAAGTAATTTTCTTTTTTATTATTACTACTAAAGAAAAGATAATGCCACATAATTTCATTAATGTGAAATTTTGATTATATTATTGTGATTACTATTTTTCGGGTGAGTCTACGTTATGTAAATAGCTCATCGAATCGTATACTAAGTAGTACAAATGCTTATATTGAGTTGGTTCGTAAGTAAATAAAAATACATTCGAAATATGAGGTTTGCAATGATATTTAAAGTTACTCTAATAATGAGCAAGATAATAAAATAAGTGCAACTAAATTAACAATCAACACGAGAGATTACGTGGGTCGGTGTTCGCTTACGTCCACGAGATAATGAATAGTGATTGGATTACAGGTTGCGAGTGTAGTTGCAAGATCTTAAATGCTATGAAAGGAAGTAAATCAAGCCTCATAGCAAGCGGTGGAACACAATCTGGTACTTTCATTGATCAATCTGGTACTTCATTGATCAATCTGGTACTTTCCTTTATAGCTCCCTCTGAATCAGGGACATCTTTGCTATCTTTGCTCCATTGAGATCTGATGATCCTTGATCAATCTGGTACTTTTGTTGATCTGTCGGCATCTCCAGCCAAAGAATGCCATGTCATTGAATCCATGTGAGAAAAAAACACGTGCCTGGTCATTTTACCGTTGCATTTAATGTTGAGTAGACCCTTCAGCCGCCTCTGACGTGCAGACACGTCCAGGTGCCTATACTATAGTCTGTTTCTAATCCATCATCGTCGATCTATGCTTACCTTGTGATAAGATAAAGCAACTCAGGGAATGATTCGCTGCATTGCGGGTACCCGATCATTGCTGGGATCATTTTGTTATCTTACACACGACCGTTGAGATGACACCACGTGTACATCGGTTAATTGGTATTCACAATCATGATCAATTATATATGAAAACGAAGAAAAAAACAATTAGCACTAAATTATAAATTTCGAAACTTAAAGAAATGAAAAACGAAATTGTACTAAGATTTTACATTCTGTTAAAGAAATTAACATCCTGATAATGGTTTCAAACCATTTTATTTCTTGATTACTGACATCATATATATGTTAGATGCTTCCATAAAAAACTAGTATGCCCAAATTGATATCATACCAATCAATATCGATTTTATTTGCTGAATTAGATCGCCTTCTTTCAAAAAAATACTTGATAATAATGCAACAACACCCCCAAAAAAATACAATTAAAGTTATCACAAGTTTTGGTAGCATAGATAAGACATCAAACCAATAAAAAAAAGAAGTATATGATACTAATTATTATAAACCCGAATTCACTCGACATATCTGATATGTCAGATCAAATCTGAGCAAATCTAAGCTTGAAGATGAAAAAATTGTGAAAAAGAAATGTTTCGGATAATTATTTGGGAAAACGGTTATTGAATGGAGATGACAAAAGAAAATATGAATATCCAAATAATTCTTTTTGAAAGTAAACATAATAAATTATGTCGTTTTTCATATTTACCCGGCGTAAGCATGGTATTTTCATTGACTTTATAAAATTTAACCTTCTTTTATTTTCCCTCGCAGAATATATGAATTTTAAGAAATCCGAACGTACTCTAATTAAAACTCAAAATCTTTATCTATTATATACTTAGGGAAAAAATCCTGTAGGTATATCTCCCCCCTTTTAATGGCAACAAGGGATTACAAAATTCAAGTAGATATAACTGTTAGATTTTCAAACTTTAAAATTCCACCGTTGGATCTCACAAATAGAATTCCGTCCGAACTATTGCTATTATCCGTTAGATCATTAGAGTTCCTCTTTCTTATCAGCCGTTAGATTTTAAAGAAGTGGTATAAAAAATATTTACAGGGACATAAGAGTAAATGCACTTTTATATATTTAAAAACCTCATATCTTATAAACTACACGTCGTATTTTGTAAATTTTATATATTTGGAAATACCTTTAAATTATCTATGCAATGAGCACAAATAATGATATCAAATTTTTTATTTCAATTTTTTTTTATATTTCTTCAAATTTTATATGTTTTCTCCTTAAAAGTTAGACATAACTTAAAATTAGACATTACTTAAAAGTAAATTGAAAAAATCTACAAAAAAAAAAGAAAAAACAAATGATTGATTCTTAAGCACAAAACACGACTAATTTTCAAATAAAAAATATGGCGTCGAATCACCACCAAATTATTTGCGAAGTAGAAAAATAGCATCGCCGACGTGCAATGCACGTGCTTATTACTTGTTTAGATAATGGCTGTGAAAATGAACAAATACAGGTGCATGATTTTTACAACCAACACGAATAAATGTTCCAATAAAAAATGACATAAGAGAAAATTCAGAATTTTATTAAGGGGACATAGAAAGATTTTTTTAATCAGTGTCTCCAGATATAGGATCAGGGGGCATGTATATACAACCGAAAAACTCAAGTGGAAATTGAATTATTGTCCCTCATTCTGATAGGCCTTCACGAATATCCCTGTACACTATATTAATATCCCTAATCTAAAAATAAGGAAATTCTATTAATTAAACTTTTCTTTATTACCCTTTCGAGACTTTAACGATCACTTTTATTTTTTAGATCTGAAAGGAAACGATCTCTTTTCACTTCTTCTTTCTCCGCCATCACCACCACCCACCTGCCATTACCGTCACCTTGCCACCACCATCGCCATCCCCATCTCTGCTACCACCGCCTCCATCTGTATCTCCATCGCCATCGCCACCACTGATTAGATTTGAGATTGATTAGATTTGAGATTTGAAAGAGAGAGAGTTCAGTGATTGAAAATTAAATCAAACCAAACCACTCCCACCACCACCATCTTCATCGTCACCATCTCTGCAACTATCACCACCTTTGTCGCTGCTAATTGGTTCGGGATTTTGAAGATTAATTTTCAAAATCAGATCTGACTAGATGGATTTGATTAAGGAAGAGGTTTATCAAATTGAAGGATGGGTTTTGGTTCATTTCGAGATTCAGAAGGAATTGATTTCGTTTGTGGAAGTTAGGGTTTCAGATGATTATGGATTTGAAGTGGTTTTGTTGTTTGAAGATTCAAATGGATTTGATCGTAGTTGTTGGTGGTGATGAAGTCGCAAGACCAGTTGCTGCTGTCATGATGAATGTTGTTGGTGATGAACACCGGAGATGTGTGTTGGAAGTGAGAAGTAAATGGATATACTTCAGTTTTTATGGATCAACTACGGTTGTTGATCCTATTCATGGATCAACTCTTGTTGTTGACACAATTTTTTACGGGATCAACTCCTGTTGTTGATCCATCTATGGGATCAACTCCTGTTGTTGACCCAATTTTTTATGGGATCAACTACTGTTGTTGATCCTTTTAACTCCTATTGTTGACAACATTTCTTTGGACAAGTATAATCATGCTTGTAGTTTAAATCATGTAAATTTTTTCCAATGTTGAGCTTGTGGTGCAATGGTAGCATGACTGACTCCATGTCAGATGATGCGTGTTCGACTCATGCCAAGTTCACTCTATTTACATGGATCAACTACCATTGTTGATCCCCCAAATTGGATCAACTTCTACTGTTGATCCTCTTTTTTTTGGATCAACTATCGTTGTTGATCCCCTGAATTGGATAAATTTCTACTGTTGGTTCTATTTTTATTTGGATCAACTACTGTTGTAGATACAAAAATATCTGAACTAATGGTGGCGGCGGATTAGTGGTGGTGGCGGCGACAGACTAGTGCTGGTGGAGGACTGTTGGTGGTGTAATGGTGCTGGTGAAAGAGTGGTGGTGGAATACTAGTGGTGGTGGCGGTTGGTAGGGGGTGGTTTTTGAACTGTGGTGGTGGAATGGTAGTTGAATGATAGTGGTGGTGGTGATGGTGGTGGTGAAGTGGTAGAGGAAGAAATTTGTTCCATTTTGAAATAAAGAAAATATTATATGGGTTAGGGTATTAAAGTAATCTAATTTTAAATGAATAAGGTTGTTAAAAAGTAGGGACATATTTGTTGTTGTATAAGGATATATTTACTTGGTGTCAAAAATAGGGACATATAAATAATGTGTATCAATTATTTGCGCTCCTTTACTTTTTTGACTTAAAAAAAAGTATTTGCGTATTAGCGATCGAACGCAAGCCAGATGAACAAGCATCAAACCCATGTGAAAAAGCGTTTTGTTTCACATTTTTTTTACCTGGCCAAATTGGGGTATATCCAAATTAATTGGGGTATACCAAATGAGACAAAATAAGGTCATTTTGAAGTAAAACACAAAGCCCCTTAACCACATATTTACAAAAATGACTAATCTATCCTTGATTAATTAACACTAATAAATATGATTAGGGTAATTAATTTAGTTAGTTAATTATTTGATTAAAATTTTGAAATTAGGTTTTATTTTAGATTGAACTCATGGATGTGGGTAGATTTTTGAGATTTTTTTTTTGAGAATTCTACTTGTAACGGAAATGAAATCGTACTATCCAAACACTTATAAATATGCGATTTTAGAGCTGCTAGGTGATTTTACACTCAAAATTATAGAAGAAATCAACATGTTCAGTTCTAAAAGTATGAAAAGTCATCAAGGTCGAAAAAAAAATACCCTGCCGACCATAAGATTTTTGACCTACAGAGAAAGGTGTTACAAATGCATGATTAATCGACAAGGTATTAATTTCATAACCTGCCGACTAAACTATAGTCGGTGTATTAATTTCATAACCTACCGACTAACTATAGTCGGCAAGGTATAAGGATGAATATTGTGCCGACCCTGTAAATGTTATTTTTAGAGATGAAAAGTCGGCAAGGTCGGCAAAAATCAGTCGGCAAGGTCGATAAAAAGGTATCATGCCGACTTTTGATAAAAATGTGAATCATACGGGTTTTGAGATTGGGTACAAAATCATATTCAATCTCAAAATGCCGTATGTTTTTTTTTTCATTTTGATTTTTCTTTTGTTTTTTGACTTCAACATGTAGAGTTTGAAAGAGGTTTTGAAAATTGCTTTGATAGGTTTTAGGTTTTAATTTAGGGTACATTAATTAAATACCTTTATTTTTGACAACCAATAAATATATCCTTATACAACAATAAATATACCCTTATTATTTAAAAACCTTATCCATTTAAAAATAAATTACTGTAATACCCTCATCTATAATATTTTATATGATTCAAAATACAACAAATTTCTTTTTCTATCACTTCACCGCCTTCACCACCACTGTCATTCCACCACCACAACCACCACTAATTTCTAACCACAACCACTAATATTCCATTACCACCACCACCACCACCACCACCACCACCACCACCACCACAATCATTGTCGAGGCTATCACCGACGTTGCCACCACCAACAACGCCGTCGTTGTTTCCACTACCGCCGCCGCGTCGTTGCCACTACCCACCAAAATTAAAAGTTCAAAAAATAACTTTACTACTACCAGTTTTTGTGTGTCAACAACGGAAATTAATCTCATAGAATGAAAGCTACTCCCAATAAATGGAGACAACAACTAAAGTTGATACAATCAACTACAGTGTATTATAGTTCAGTTCTGTCAACAATGAAAGTTAATCTCATAGAATGGAGTTAACGATCAAAATTGACACAAATAGCTGAGAAATATTCGGTTTCAGTTGTGTCAACAAAGAAATTGATCCCAAGTGGAATCAACAATCAAAATTGACACAATAGCTGAAAAATACTCCAGTTTTGTTGTGTCAACAATGGGAATTGATCTCAGTAATTGGAGTCAACAACCAAAGTTGATCACAAGATATGGGGTCGACATTAAAAGTTGATCCAAAAAATTGATATACTAGAATTATTCATAAAACCTTTTGTAACTACCATCATAGCCCTGTTGCTGCTACTTCTACTCCCAGTCCCACCATTCTCAATCTCCAACTTCTTCAAATCACTCTCGAATTTCAAATCTCATTGAATTTATTAAGAAGTCGTTCGGCTAAAGCACGAAATTCATGACTATATGGTTGTACAGTAATGCATTTTCGAACGTTAACTTAACATCTGAAGCAAATTCGTATAAACATTTCTTAAGCTTGTCTTCCACAGTACCAAGACCCATTGGGTTATGAATATTGAGTTATAATCATGAAGCATCAATCAACTTTGCTTCCCCGGTTCATTAATATTGGGTATATTCTTGTATATTTGTATATATTCACTTACTTGTTTTGAGAAGATATTCACCTCTTTTAGAATATCTTTTAGAATATTTTTGTAACCCTAACTCCTTTATATAGGAGTCATTATTATCAATGATTACACAATTGAATTATTCTTCTAATCTTGTTTTGAGTTATCTTGTCTTGTCTTAGGTTATATAAACCTTCATGGTATCTTGAGTCCGGTAGCAATGTCTAGTGTTTTAACTTCAACTTCCTCTTCACCAAACAGACAGTCCTCCATATATGCTCTAGCTTCCAATGATGGACCAAGAACTATCATCACACATGTAGTTCTCAAAGGATCAAACTATGAAGAATGGGCTAAAGGGTTTCGTATTTCTCTGGGTGCGAAACGAAAATTGGGCTTCATTAACGGTAAAATCTCAAAACCTTATGTTGATTCTTCTGACCTGGATGACTGGTGGACTATAAACTACATGATCGTTGCCTGGATTTTTAACACAATTGATCCAGTTCTTCGTTCCTCAATTTATTATCGTGACACCGCATTCGATTTATGGGAAGATATCAGGCTTCGTTTTTCTCTTGGGAATGGAATAAAAAATTTTCAGCTTAAATCTGATGTCACCTGTTGCAAACAAAAAGATGGAGAGTCTATACAAGACTATTACGGGAAGCTGAAGAAACTCTGGGATGACATCAATGACTTTGATGCCTTACCTTCTTGTCAATGCTCAGGTTGTACCTGTGGTCTTAATGTGACTCTACGTAACAATGATCAGGTACGTGAATTTTTAATGGGTCTCATACCCTATTATGCTAATGTTCGTTCTAGTATTTTGGGCACCGAACCACTTCCATCTCTGCACACTGTGTACTATCGTCTTATCCAAGAGGAAGAGGTTCGATCTTATACTCAGCCAAAGGAGGATATCGTTTCTCCAATGGCTTTTCTCGCTCACGGCAATAAGCCACAAGGATCGAAATCAGGAGCTGTCAAAACTCCGTTGAAGTGCACCTATTGTGGTCATAATGGACATCTTGAGGATCGCTGTTGGGAGAAGCATGGATATCCAGATGGTCGCCAGCCCAGACGTCCACCTGCAACTAATCTCAAAACCGAGTCACCAGCTCACCGTAACCAACCAGCAGCTAAGGAAAACGCTGTCGTTGGTGAGATGCCAACTAAAAATCATGTTCGTCTCTTTGGTAAGCATGGTCACATCTGTATTATTGATACAGGAGCCTCCAATCATGTTTGTTGCGATGAAAATTTGTTTGAATCTTGTCATAATATTAGTCCTCTTCTAGTTGGCCTGCCTAATGGTGTCAGCATACAAGCAACCAAAATTGGAATTGTGCAGTTAAATGATTTTATTATATTGCACAATGTGTTGTTCGTTCCTCAATTCACATGCAATCTTCTCTCCGTTTCTCAACTTTTATCTTCATCGCATGCTAATCATGCACAGAAGAATATTATTAGTGTTCAATTCACTAATTCTGAATGTGTTATACAGGACCATACTTTGAGGACGAGGATTGGTATGGGTAAGCTCATGGATGGGCTGTATTTCTTGATGGCGGGGAAACCAACTCGTGTCAACGTTGTATTAGAGAAGATTACTACAGAATTATGGCACAAACGGCTTGGTCATCCTTCTATCCAAGCCTTGAAGTCTCTACCTCAAATTGGTTGTGTTGATAGTCAGTTAGATTTTCATGCTTGTGATGTCTGTCATAGATCCAAGCAAACTCGTACTTCTTTTCCATTGAGTAATAGTAGGGCAGTTGATTTATTTGAGTTAATTTATTGCGACGTTTGGGGGCCTTATCATCCAAATCGTGCCTGTAACTCGAGATATTTTTTAACCATTGTTGATGATTTTTCTACATGTGTTTGGGTGTATTTGATGAAAACCAAAGATGAGGTACCTACCTTGTTAACAAACTTCTTTGCACTGGTTGACCGACAGTTTACTCGAAAGGTTAAGACTTTACGCAGTGATAATGGAACTGAGTTCAAAGGTCTCCTTTCTTATTTTCGAAAAAATGGCATTATTCATCAAACTTCTGTCGTTAAGACACCACAGCAAAATGCTAGGGTGGAAAGAAAGCATCGTCACATTCTTAATGTCGCTCGTGCACTACGTTTTCAAGCATCCTTACCAATCGACTTTTGGGGAGAATGTGTCCTTACTGCTGCCTATTTGATTAATCGAACCCCTTCTCGTGTTCTTCACTTCAAGACGCCTTATGATCTTCTTTATGGTTCAGCTCCATCTATTCACTCTCTCAGGGTCTTTGGATGTCTCTGTTACGCGAAAAACCTCAACCCTTGTGATAAATTTGACAGTCGCAGTCGTCGTTGCATATTTCTCGGCTATCCATTTGGAAAGAAGGCCTGGCATCTATTTGATCTCGACACAGGTCATTACTTTCAGTCTCGAGACGTACATTTTATTGAAGATACTTTTCCGTTGGCAGATAATGATGAGCTTCTGAAACTGCACTCACTGTATTCTGATAAGGTCACTGAATCAGTTTCTAGAAATTTGTCTGACGATCATTTTGAAGCTGAATACAATAATCCACATGTCTCTGGTAGTTCTTCTTCCGCTGCTATTCCCTCGCCTGATGACACTGCACCTCCACAGACTAGTTCCAGTATTCCGTCAGTCTTCCTGGATGATGTGCAGCACACAGCACATATTGCTGATAATGATGCACAACCCTTTTCTCAGACAGCACCTGCTGTAAATGATATATGTTCTGCTGATAAGGATATTGATTCAGCACTGTCTCATGCTTATTCTTCTGCTGTACCTGCGTCTAGTACAGAATTTGTTACTCGTTCTCCCACAGAAAATGCAGATAGTCGAGATCATCATAATATAGTTGCAGACGAGGAACTTGGCCGGGGTAAACGTACAAAATTTGAGAACGTCAGGCATAAGGATTTTGTTCACTGGCAGGGTGTTTCAAAACAGTCTGACACAACCTTGGTTTCCCCTGCGCTGCACCTATACCAGTAAGTCCTCAGGTACTCCCTATCCTATAACTCATTTTGTGAATGGGATGCATTTTCTACTGCACATCGTTTTTTGTTGCAGCTATTTCAAATGATGTGTTTGAACCCAAATCATTTAAAGAGGCAATGGCTGATCCACGATGGCGTCAGGAAATGCAGGCTGAAATTGCTGCACTAATCTCCAATGTACATGGCAATTGAAGATTTGCCTGCCACAAGTCTGCAATTGGTTGTATGTGGGTTTTTCGCATTAAGCGAAAATCTGATGGCTCAGTTGAGCGCTACAAAGCCGATTAGTGTTTTGGAATCATCAACAGGAAGGAATTAATTTCACTGAAACTTTCGCTCCCACAGTAAAAATGGTTACTATACGAACTCTTCTTGCGGTTGCTGCAATAAACAACTGGGAGTTAGTTCAGATGGATGTACACAATGCGTTTCTTCATGGGGATTTAAATGAAGAAGTCTATATGCGACTTCCTCCTGGTTTCAGTAATGGATTATCTGGCAAAGTCTGTAGACTTCGTAAGTCTTTGTATGGTTTACGCCGGGCTCCCCGGTGTTGGTATGCTAAGCTAGCAACTACTTTGCGTACATATGGTTTTTCTACCAGTGCTTCTGATCACTCGTTATTTCTTTATCGCCATGGAAATATTATCATGTATATTCTTGTGTATGTGGATGATCTTGTTATTGCTGGTAACAACACAGCTGCTATTTGCGAATTTCAGGAATATCTAGGCAGATGTTTTCATATGAAGAATTTGGGGAAATTAAAATATTTTCTTGGCATTGAGGTAGCTAGAAGTTCCAAAGGAATTTTCCTTTGTCAGTGCAAATATGCTCTAGATATCTTGACAGAAACAGGCCTTCTCGGTTCAAAATCAGCTAATATTCCCATGGAAGAAAATCATCGGCTGGCTCTTGCATCAGACTCACCTATGCCTGATCCTGCTCGTTATAGAAGGTTGGTGGGGAGACTAATTTATCTCAATCTTACACGGCCGGATCTGTGTTACTCTGTTCATATTCTTTCCCAGTTTCTGCAACATCCAACTCAATCACATTGGGATGCTGCAGTTCGAGTTGTGCGCTATTTGAAATCTAGCCCGGGGCAAGGTATTTTACTTCGTGCTGATTCCAAGTTAGTTCTTGACGCTTATTGTGATGCAGATTGGGCTAGCTGTCCACTTAGTCGACGTTCACTCACGGCTCACTTTATCTTTCTCGGGGGTTCTCCTATATCTTGGAAAACGAAGAAACAGACCACAGTTTCTCGTTCCTCAGCCGAAGCAGAATATCGTGCTTTGGCTTCCACAACTTGTGAAATTATATGGTTAAAAGGATTATTACGGAATTTTGGTATAGGACATACAAAACCAGTTTCGATTCATTGTGATAGTCAAGCTGCGTTACATATTGCTAATAATCCTGTCTTTCATGAACGAACGAAGCATATCGAGATTGACTGTCACTTTGTGCGTGACGAAATACTTCGAGGTACTATTCGTCCATCTTATATTCATACTACCTCTCAACTAGCTGATATTCTGACTAAAGCCTTGGGTCGTCAGCAGTTTCAAAATCTTCTTCTCAAGATGGGCATTTCGACTCTTCATGCTCCAACTTGAGTGGGGGTATTGGGTATATTCTTGTATATTTGTATATATTCACTTACTTGTTTTGAGAAGATATTCACCTCTTTTAGAATATCTTTTAGAATATTTTTGTAACCCTAACTCCTTTATATAGGAGTCATTGTTATCAATGATTACACAATTGAATTATTCTTCTCGTCTTGTTTTAAGTTATCTTGTCTTGTCTTAGGTTATAGAAACCTTCAATTAAAGACATAAAATCTCAACTTATCTTTCATCACCACATTTTTTCTTCATTTATACCACATTTCTTCTTCATATTCCCAATCAACTTTGCTTCCCCGGGATAAGTCCGTTTGGGGTACAGCTAATGGATATGAATGTTTCAGACCTTCTTTCTTGGCCGACGACAAGCTGTAATTTGGAGAACCAGAACAACCACGAACACCGGAAGAAAACCCACCGCCACAGGAAGATCTTGAAATTTGTCGTGATTCAATCTGACTGCTTAATTCCCTAACTTGGTGAAGCTCAGGAACAAACCTTCTCTTCAGATCTTGAAATTTACCGTGATTCTGCTGTGTCGTTGGTGTGGATAGACGATGACGAAGATTTTAATGATAAAAGCGTAATGAAGACAAGAAAAGAAAGGAAGAATCATAGGTGGCGGTGGAGATGCGGAGAGGAAGAAAGAAAAGAGATCGAGTTTTTATTATCAGATCTGAATTCGAAATTAAAATATGCCGATAATTCTACAAATATAAAAGGGCATTTACGAGATTATGAGTAAAATTAACTTCCTTTTAAATGAGGAGGGGTATAATTATTTTTGACAAGGCTATTTGTAAAGATCCGTTGAAAGTAAGGGCATTTATACAAGTTCCATTTTAATTTTAGTCGGCAGAGTTTAAAATTGGATAAAATAATAGGGACAATTTGGTCTGTTAGCATCTTTTAGACACCCCTTAACCCACTATCTTGAATGGATTTAAAATGGCATACCTCAATTTATCTGGGCATACCCCAATTTGACCAATTTTTTTTACCATCAAATCAAATATTATTAATTTAAATTTGATGGTTCGCTTGCATAGAGATTAGGATGACTTATGTTCTTGACATGTTCTACGTTTTGACTTACTAAACCATATCCCGCAAATGAATTGTAAAGATACAACATGACTATTCTTGATTCTTTCTATCTCCTAAAGAATGGGGATTCTGACCCATTTGCTCCAATTTAAAATGAGAAGTAAACTTTTTTAATTAACGTATTTTATACGCAAGAAACAAACTTAATTTTTTTTTTGTTGAGAAAGCAACCCTCCAATGTCACGAAGGGATTCGATGTAGCAAATAAAATACTCCCTCCCTCCCTAATAAGATGACCTAGTTGTAGTTTGCACAAATTTTAAGGCAAAGAGAAAAGTAGAGTATATTTAATTATTTTTTACAATTATACCCTTATGGGCAATAATTAATAAAATTTAGAAACGATTTATCTCTTAAACTATACCAAGATTTTTTATAAACTTTATACCGTTGAAAAGCATCTTAAAACACACCTACGCAACGAATATAAACATGACTATCAAATTATACATATTTCTTATAGAAAAAGTAATCAATTAAAATGGTAGTTTTAGAAATATTCCTTGATTAGTGAAATGGGTCATCTATTTATGAGACAAAATTTAAAACCAACTAGATCATCTTATTAAGGACGGAGGGAGTATGTAATGATGAAAACAAAATCTTGAAGGGAGTAACAATAATGGTGTCGCATCAAGTTTAGACTAAATGCTGATATTTGTATTTAATTTTTAATAAGGTAAAATTTATATATGTATGAAAATATCTTTGATATAGCTCGCATGATATGTGAAGTTATACCGAAAAAAAGTTTAAATTTTTAATTCGACCATATTTTTTTCTCTCCCCACAGTTCCCTCTATTAACAAGACTCGGAAAAAACTCGCCTACCAAATGGTCTTTCAATCCTAAATCTTCTATCAGTAACCATGATTTGATCTTGGTCTGGCATCAATTAGATATAAATCAAGTTTGGTTGAGAATTGTTTATTAAAGGTTGTTTTGGAAAGAAATATGCATGTATGCTTGATTTGGAAGTTGAAAAGACGAGGGTACCCAAATATATCTCAATCTAAAATTTTTTCACCTATAGGTCCTTTATCCGAAAGTGATTGTCTATGGATTGAGTCGAGACAATACAACAAACCGGTTCACACTTCGTGTGATCGTCTATGGATACGAGATCGAGACAATACAACAACGAAGTATGTTTACTTGATAAAAAGGTTCGGACTTAACCAAACACAATAGGATTACTTATCAAGTAAATAGGAATTAACGTTTGTGTAATTTACTTTAAATTATAATAACAACAATTATAATTGCGGAAAATAAAAGTAAATGACACAGCAAGATTTTTTTAACGAGGAAACCGCAAATGCAGAAAAACCCTGGGACCTTGTCCAGAATTGAATACTCTCAGGATTAAGCCGCTATACAAAATCAAACCAACTTCGTATAGTTGAGACCAAGCAACTAAACCTATAGTTCACATAGTTCCGTCTGTATTCCCACGCCTCCGACCTGTAATAAGTCACGTACTTGGAACAATTCCTTTGGTTCGTATTCCAAACAGTAAAGGAACAACAAATCTGTTTGGTATCAACTCTTTTCAACCAAGTGATATGAGTTCGACAAAGGCTCTTCTGTTTATCTCAATAAACTCCTTCGTCAGGTTCTTATATCTATCTTATTATCAACTACCGAAGTAATTGTTAAGATTTTGCAATCAATACTTTTAATCACAAAGAATTGTATTGATACCGATATACACAACTAATCAATCTAATCTACCATAAGGATAAACCGATTATAGGTTGATCATCTTTTACCGAAACAAGTATTGTGCACACCAAAGATTATGAATCCCAAATCAGAAATCTTCAAAGTCTTCTTTGTCTTCTAATATTCTTAGATCTTCAATAAACACCTGCACACAATCAACTTGAATCTCTTTTGATCAATCACGCACAGAACATAGTCTGTTAACAATGGATATCACAAGACGTCTTTAGACCTACAAACAGTCTAAAGTTCCCCGTCGAAACTTCGATCTAGTTTGAGTGAATCTTATATCAGAAGAGAAGATTCTTAAGCATAAACAAACTAGGTGCAATCAAGTTCAACCACCGTTAGTCAATCAAATCAATCGAAAACAAAAGATAAAACGTAATTATCTAGTTTCCCACCAACGGTACTAATAGAGCTTCTCAATCCCAAAGAAGACTTTAAACTGAGCGGTCGTAAGAGATTTCATCTAATTAGGTTACTCTCCTCTCTGAATAGGCGGCTTCACCAATAGCAGCACAAATGAGAAAGTTCTTGTTGTACGAGGATTAATTTTCTCGAAATGCAAACTTTCATATTTATAGACCAAGGAAGTTTGGACACCAAGGAATTTCCAAAACCGAAAATATTCTCAAGATATGCAATATATTCCAGATTCGGTTTCCATAATTCCTGGAAATGCTTTGTCCAAAGTAACGACCGAAAATCTCTTGGAAAATCTCCAACTAGTAAATGCACAGTACTAATTTTCATTTTCCTAAAATAAAATTAAAAACCTTAAATAAAGGATTCTCAATTTATTTTATTCGATCTGGGATTTTCTTCCTTTAGCTATTAAGGAATAACCTTGAACAATTAAAGATAAGCGTTACTGCACATGTTCAAAGTATGTCGACATCCTTACTTTGTAAGTCCTCTTTCATACTTACAATCTTGAAACCGATTTGCCACACTTCCAAACAAGTTTATAATTGGTTCATCTGACTTCCAAGAACTATGTGATTGATCAAGAACACTCAATCACAAATCATGGGTTTCGTGGTTCTACCAAAACAAGTTTCGGTTCTACCTCCATGTGAATATTGTGCATAGTCACACTAGCTTTCCAAATTTCGGTTGAGTAGGTTACTAGGATCGGTTCCCCACATATATATGGTATGTAACTTGTACTTGCTGCACATGTCCATAGGATTGGTTCCCTTTTGCCTAAAAACGTGTTGCACATGTCCATAGGATCGGTTCCCCTTTCTGCTAAAAACTTGTTGCACCTCATACAAGGATCGATTCCCCTTTGTGATAGGTTGCACCTCTTACTAGGATCGATTTCCCTTTACCCAGAGTTGGTCATACCAATAACACAAAATCGATCATACCATCTCAGGTGATTACTGAAAAAGCGGGGGTCTAACAACACGACCCAATATTTCGCTTAGCAATCTGTATGGACTAACTCCGAAACACTTTCTAGAGAATCAACCAGATAGTTAGACTCAATCTAGGTAAAAGTATCTCAAGGAGTTAATAGAAATCAGCGAGTCCTAATCAAACACAAGGAATAACTTGGACGGTACCAAAGACCAATGTCCAAGGATCAATCAATGACAATCAACAACCAAAGGTTGGATTATACTAATTGATGATCTAAACACACAACCTGTATTATTTCAATTATAAAGGTAAACAATATAATGCGGAAACTGAAATAACACAGACACCAGAAATTTTGTTAGCGAGGAAACCGCAGATGCATAAAAACACCGGGACCTAGTCCACATTGAATACACACTGTATTAAGCCGCTACAGACACTAGCCTACTCCAAGATAATTTCGGACTGGACTATAGTTGAACCCCAATCAGTCTCCCACTGATCCAAGGTACAGTTGTACTCCTACGCCTCTGATCCCAGCAGGATACTGCGCACTTGATTCCCTTAGCTGATCTCACCCACAACTAAGAGTTGCTACGACCCAAAATCGCAGGCTTTAACAATAAACAAATCTATCTCACACAGACAAGTCTATCAAAGGATCAATCTATCTCCCACAGAAAAACCCTAAAGTTTTTGTTCCGTCTTTTGATAATAATCAAGGCGAACAGGAACCAATTGATAATCCGGTCTTATATTCCCGAAGAACAGCCTAGATTAATCAATCACCTCACAAAAATCTTAATCGTATGGTGGCGAAACAAGATGTTGTGGAATCACAAACAATGAGACGAATATGTCTATGATTACTTTTTATATCTTGCCTATCGGAGAAATCAAACAATCTCAAGCCAATCAATATGATTGTACTGTTACGATAGAAGATGCAAGATCATGATCATACAACTACGATAAAAGTAGTATCGGTATGGCTTCACAATCCCAATGAAGTCTTTAAGTCGTTAACCTAGTTTTAGAAGAAGAAAACCAAAGTTTAAAGGAGAATCGACTCTAGCACGCAAACTAGAATCACACGCAAGGTGTGGGGATTAGTTTTGCAGAGTTGCTAGATGTCCCCTTATATAGCCTTTCAAATCAGTGTTTTTCCTTAGTTACAAAGCAATCAATATCCACCGTTAGAGGAAAACCTGATTTAGATTCAAGCTAATATTTCTCAACCGTTAGATCGAAAACTTAACTTGTTATACACAAATGATTGTATGCTTCTAGGTTTCTTAACCGCACCCAAACGTGTACATTGTTGGTTCAACAATAGTCTAACCAAAAAGGTAAGCCATATGAGCGTTTTATACCAACCATGTTCTTCTTCACCATAACTAGTTCAAATGACTCAAATGAACTAGTTAAGAGAGTTTTTCAATTGCAAGGAAATCTTATGTAACTACACAAGACACAATTGAAGCAAAGATGATTTGATTCACAAGAATCGATTCGTGAACTTTAATAGCCACGGTTTGCAAAAGCATTCCTTAGTCTTTTAAGATTAAGTTCAGAAATCATCTTTAGATATATAACATTCTCAAGTTCGCGGACTAGGTTCGCGGACTTAAGACACCGGATAGAGTTTACAAACTCCAGCAGAAATTCTCGGGATGAGAACTTCGCCGGTTCGCGGACTGGGTTCGCGGACTTGGCTCACGCAAGTAGTTTATCAACTCCAGCAGAAATTCTCGGGTTTGAGAACTTCAGCAGTTCGCGGATTGAGTTCG